>NW_012122487.1:1943847-2112941 GCF_000951035.1 Colobus angolensis palliatus
AAATGGCATTAAAAGAAAAAAAAAAAAAAAAAGAAGTGATGCTTTATGAATCTGAAGATCACAATCACCCTGGAATACAATTTTAGAATGGAAAATTGCAATAGCTACTAGACAGGAGAAATTATAATGTGCTTTAGGAGAAAGTTGGTAGTTTCTTCTGCATTCAAGCTTTTAGCTGCAAAGGTCAAAGCACTGCTTTTAATAGGATATACGTAGACTACCTAAGAGAACAAACTATGACAGGTAAAGGTCAAAGACAGCCTGCATTCTCATCCCAGCATCCCCTCCCCCTCTGATATGTAACTGTGCCCTCTCCCACTGTGTCTGCAATTCACCAAACTGGAAAAAAAAGACATAAATGAGTCTCTATCTAAGCTCTCTGTACTTCAGTTTTCATTTTATCAACAGGTATTTCCCAGTGCCTTCCATAGGACTGAGTCGGGGAGGATTATCACTTCTATTTATCTTTATCCAGAAGACATGAGACTGAATAGTGATAATCTGCTGAGATCAGACTTCACAGTTAAGTGTCTGTTTAAGAAATTACTGATGGAAAGCTAACTCTAAGGTAGATCATTTTTTGTTTTGTTTTTAAGGCAAAATCTATTTAGCTACAGAAGGATTTGTGACATGAAAAGGATAAACTATACTACATTTAAAAATTTCTAGGTGATATGGACTTTCAATATACATGAAATTCTCTAGGTCAAAGGTATATCTATGTTAGCCGAAGGCGAAAAAGAAAGGAGTCAAACAGAAATGGCAGCAGTTAAAGGAGATGGTGGAAGGGAGGAGTGTAACTGGCATGTAACTTACTGCCAGGAACAACTAGTCAAGTTATTAGTTAACAAAGGAACCTGAAGAGATTGTTCAAGCAAGTTCTGGGTATTTTTTAGTGAGAGCTGGCTTAAGGTAAATAAAAACCATCAAGGCAGTGACAATCAAGTAATTTTTGTTAAGACACCATAAGCATATGACTAAAACTGCTTTTTTAATGGGCCTTGGCATTAGTTTTTACCATTTAAAAATTCAATTTTTAGATGTGCTGAACCCAATAACACCAGTGGAACAAAAGGAAGTACTACCAACATAACTCATATTAGCAAGGATTTTTTTTTTTTTAATCCCCTTGAACTAAATTACAATCCTTTAAGTCTACACCAAAGCACATGTCATCTGTTAGCTATATAGCAGGGGCTCAACTTCAGTGACTCCTGATGTAAAAGTTATATGTTAGCACCAATCCCTCTGTATTTTCACAAAAAGACATATAGTAAGAATTCACCTACTATAAGAAAGGGTAACGATTAATTTTTTTGAAAAATAATTGAAGAGTACTTTAAAATCCTTAAAGTTATGACATGCCCTAAAAGGAGAAAATGTATGTACCATGTACCTGCCAGGAAAAAGTATTTATAAAAAATGTTTGATAAAAGACTAAACAGATCTTACTTTGCAGCTGCCTTGGTGATCTCATCAGTCAGCATGTCTCTAACCCTGCAATAAAGATGGAAAATAAATAAGAGTTTATGGTAGAACAAGAAATCATTCCTTTCTCTTTTTCATCAATTAATAAGAACATCCAGCAATGGCTCCAGATCTTAAAACTATACTAGAATTTCAGTGTAAGGTGAAAGAACTGTAATAAGGGCTCTGCTTCAAAGACAGCTTCATTTTCCTGTTCATGAGGTCACTGAGTCGAGGCAAGGAGGAGGTGAATGTGTAACTGAGAGGAGATATACGACAGCACTGTAACAGTATTATCTCAGATGGAGTGGTGCGTATACAAGTGTCCATTATATTAGTCTCTACAATGAACTGAATGTTTGCATACCCCACCAAATTCACATTGTGAAATCCTAATCCCCAATGTGGTGGCATTTTGAAGCCCAAATGGACTAAGACAGCCTCTCTTTTTTACCTGAGAGCTCACCAAAACATCAATTTACAATTTCCAAATTGCACATATGAAATAGTTGCTATGTGTTTACAGAAAATGCAATTTCAAACTTTGGTTATATAGTCACGGGAAAGCCAAAAGAAAATAATTATGCTTGTGGGTTAGAAAGAAGGTATGTACAATTCAAATATTTACAGAACCTAATTGTTTAATTCAACATAGAATTTTCAAGATAAAGTAAAAAATAACCACTTGTCAAATTTACTTTTTTAAAAGGATTGTTTTCAATATAAACATTGAATTTTATAAATTAAAGGTTTCATAAATATTATTAAAGTTATTGCATTTAAATATAAATTATATTGACATTCATAAATATTTACATTTGATATATAATAAAATCTTAGCTATTCAGTACTCTGAGAATGAGTCACTCTTAAGAGGCAATTTTTTCAGACAGGTGCAATTCCTCCCATAGATCTCAATCTTTTATTTTTCAAAAGCATGTGACTGTAAATTTCTCTAAAATGTACTGTCTAGTTTCTATGTTCCTAAATGGAATATAGTCCATTCAACGTAGTCTTTCACTGGTCAACGTGGGAAATTTACAAATGATGACCTATGTATACTTACATTTAAGGTCAAACCTTCCACTTGTGCACTAAAGCTACTTCTCTACTCCCTCCTCTCTGCTGCATCACACATTTTTCCATCTCTACTTGTATTATTCCCCTTAGCATGTGAACCTACTGTAGTATCCACCCTCTAAAAGAAGAAAGAAGAACAAGCCCACCAGCTATTGCCCCATTTCTTAGTCTGTTATACATCAAAACTCCTGTAAAAGATTATCTATACTTGATGACCCTAGTTATCTCCTTCCACTCTCTCTAGATCCTGGCTTTTGTCTCAATAACTCTTACCAAAACAGCTCCCGTCATGATCACCAATTATTTTCAAGAGACTGAATCTAATGCTCAATTCTTGGTCCCTATCTTCTGCAGCCTAACAGCAGCATTTGACACAGTTGGTTGTTCCTGTCTTAGAATGCCTTCTTTCCTTGGCTTTTAAGATTTTACTCTCTTTTGTTTTTTTTCTACATCACTGATAACTAATTTTCCATCTGCTTTATTGGTTCCCTCTTCATCTTCCCCACCTTTAAATATAGAACCAGGGCTCAATCTTTTGAAATCTTTTCTTTCTGTATTCATTCCCTAAGTGACCTTACCCAGCATCATGATTTTAAATGCCATCAATATGCTGATGTTTTCTAAATTCACCTCTCTAGCCCTGAGCTCTCCCTGGAACTACAGACTAGTCAACAACCTGCTTGCTATCTCTAATTGGAGGCTAATGAGGCATCTCAGGCCTAAGTCCAAAATCTGATTCCTACTCTACACAGACCTGCTTTTCTCTAGTCTTCCTTGTCTTAAATGGAAATGCCATACTTTTTTTTAGAGTTAAAATCTTGGGGTATCTTTGATCGATCCCTTTCTTTCACATCCTTTATTTCAAGTATTAGCATTTATATTATATGGTATCTGCTTAAAATGATTCAAAATCAATTTACTTTTCCACAATAACATCATAGTCTAAAACACTATTATCTCTTGCCTAAATTATTGCAACAGACTCCTAACCATGCCCCGCAGGGTGTATTTTCAACGTAACAGCTAGAGTGGTCCTTTTTAAACCATGAGTCAAATTCTATGATTAAGATCTGCCAATGTTTCTCCATCTCACTCACAAAGTCCTCTTTGTGCTGACAAAGACTCTCCACCCTGCAATCTCCCGAACTTCTCTACTCTTACGTCTACTACTTCCATCCTTGCTCTCTCCATGCCACACAGGCTTTGCCAGGTACACTCCCAGGGTCTACGATGAATTCACTGCTTCCTCTTCCTAGAATGCTCTTCCGCATATAGCTTGGCTCACTCCACCACTTCTTTCAGGTCTCATTCAAATGTCACATTATTAAAAAGACTCTGAACACCCTACAGAAAATGGTAATGCCACCCCCCAACCTCCCTCAAACCTCATTCACTCTCTATTCCCTTTATCATACTTTATTTTTCTTCCACGAATCAACTTCTATCATATTCCATTTGTTTATTTGCTTATTATAGGTTTCCATCTACTTAAGTATAAGCTTTGGAAGGACAAAGAAGGGGCTTTATTCACTACTGTTCCTCTGTGCTTAGAACAGTGCCTGGCACATGACAGACACTCAATAAATACTTTTTGAAATAATAAATCAAGTGACGACTTCACTTAGATTTGGGATTGTGTTCCAATTAAGTGAGGATGATGAAGAGCTCGCTTCAAGGTAGCTTATTAGTCACTGCAGGTTTAACTAAATCTTTCTTTCTTCTTTTTTTTTTTTTTTTTTAAATAAAGACAGGGTTTTGCCATGTTGCCCAAGTTGGCCTTGAATTCCTGGGTTCAAATGATCCACCTGCCTTGGCCTTCCAAAATCCTGGGACTACAGGCGTAAACTACCACACCCAGCCTATATCATTCTTAAGAAACTTCTAGGGACCTGTCTCCTTTATAACCATATATACACAGCCCATGAGTTTCACCAACAATATGTATCGATAGGTCTTTCTATATATTTTAAAGAACCTAGCAAATATACTACTTCACCAATTATCACTTTCAGATGATTAAATTAAAAATAAATGCAAAAGGTATAAGCAAATAGGATGCAAAACTCTCTAATCCTAAATCCAATATCATAATGTTTAAACTTCATTGCCTTTTTTTTACAAATCTAGAAAATATGGCTTACAATACAATTAATCAAACACACACACACAGTTTCTGCTTTTCTACATGAGCCAATTGTCAATAAATGAAAACCTATAATTAAATAACCGTTGGACAGATTTTCAGATTAAAGCAACCTGTGGTTGTAGGCAAAGCTATTTGGGCACTTTACTTACATTTAGGCTGGTGAAACACAAATATGATAGGGTATTCTTCTCAACCCATGTAACAATTTAAGTTGCTTTTATGAACTAGTACTAATATATTTCTAGATAACATAGTGGGAATTCCCTAGGAAATGTCTGCCAAAGACATTAAAGCCATGACGTGGTAAAGTTGCTCCTAATAATTATGTCTTGGGGAAGAGGGGAGCAGAAGAGGGGAGAAGTAATCCTTGATCCTTGACTACATGTGAGGTAGGAAAGCAATGAACAGAGTGGGAAAAACAGAATTTTTCATTCAAAAGCATATAAAATAATCAGTTACAGGTGGAAAAGGGGAAAAGCAAACTGTTTCCACATTGTTTTAGAATGTGTGTGTGTGTGTGTGTGTGTGTGCGTGTGCATGTGTGTGTGTATGTATAATTTATAAATAAAGCTCTCCATCTTCTATCTAGGGAATACATCTATCAGCTCTTCTGTCATTTCCCCTTCAGGCTCATATAGAAGTTAAACCTGCTAATCTTAAAGCCTTTAAAGTAGTTACCTTTCCCCTCATAGCTCACTTCCCATGACAAATAATGGGCAGCTGAACACGAACACTTACCAGAGCCAGGCTGTGCTCTTTTTGTACTGCACCTCCTCAGGTTCTTCTTTTCCATGTTTTAACTGCAACTCCAGCTCTCCTAGTCTTCCCTGCAAAAATCGCAGCATAAATCAGCATGCAAACTCGATGGCTGAAGTGATTTTAAAATTTCTTTGGAAAACACAGATATATCATTTCCCATTTGGCCTTAAGTGTTCAGGATAGGATATTAGATTATGAAAAAGAATGTGTGAGGAGAAATCATCACATCAATGCTCAGGTATTTCTACATTCATCAAAGAGGTAAAATCCTAGAGAAGTTGTATGTTTGGCAAATTTAGTGCAGAGAATTTCATTTTGGGATACTTACTGAATCAAATTTGAATTTCAGAGGCCCCATTTAAAAAATCTCCTACATGCTAGTGATCTGCCTTTGTTAGCAACTGATAATTTTAGCTAACACCAAAATATACCAAGATTTGAGGGACATATACCAGTATTACAACAGAAAAGTAGAAAACAAGCTAGATAAAGTATGTAACAATTAAGATTCAGGTAAGATACAACATAAGTTATTCTCCAACAGCTCCACATCACAATTCTATTTCTTGAGTGAACTTATAAAAATAGATACCATAATTCCCAAATTCTACCATGTGAAAAAAAATATTGCTAACATTGTTCAAGTCCAAGGCCTTTAAATATGTATTATCTTTTCCAGTTCTTAACTCAGAATTATTTTAATCAGATGCTTCCCCCTCTACTCCATCACCAATCACATTATCTAAATGTGATTAAAATATTGATTTGTTGATGGGCCCTAACTTGGACTAGAATTCAGCAGTGTAATGCCCAACCATTACCAGAAGTAGATGTGCCAGTTTACATCTCACAAGCAGTAAACAAGAGTTCTGGTTACTTCATATTCTCACCAGCATTCAGAACTGTCAGACTTTTAATTTTTACCATTTTGGTGGATATGAAATGGTCTTCATTATGGTTTTAATGTTATTTCATTATTTACTAGTGAGATTGTGCATCTTTTCACATCTTACTTATCAGGATTTTTCTATTCTGTCCATTTTTCTATTAGCTGTCTTTTTCTTATTGATTTTAGAGTTCTAAGATATAGTCTATAGAAGAAAAGTATATATTTCTCCATACTTAGAAAAGTGATACACACTGAAGAGTTAAGGATATAGGCTCAGAATGCCTTGGCCTAATGCCATTTACACTTACTGGCTGTGTAAACTCAGACAAGTTACTTCACTTCTCTAAGCTTCAGTTCCCTCATTTGTAAAATGTGGCCAACAAATATCTCATGGTATTAAAGCATGACATTAAATAATGTAAAAAAGTGTCTATTTAGCATAGTGCCTGATAACAAATAATAGCTACCGTTATTAGATTTGTTGTCAATAACCAAAGATCTCTTACCCCCTCTTATTTTCTTACAAAACCATCTTTCATGAATTTATCTAAATATCTCCTGAAATAATCCATATTTTTACCTGTATAATCTCATGCAGTAAGAGGTTCCCAAAAATGTAATATCCAGACTATAAAGTTATATGTCCTAGTACTTCTCACAGTTACTCACCCTGTGAGGTCAAAGAGTATTTATCAATTTACAGAGTTTGTGTATTTAGCACAACTCCCAACTCACCACACCCTGGGGCTCGCCAGTTCAGGCACTCTGAGATGTAACACGGACACTCTATTCACATCCTTCATAGTTTGTTTGCTTCAATCATATCCATCCTCATTCTCCATACTTTCAAAGATAGAATTCTGGCCCTTTCATTCTCCTGTTTGTTTCTTGGAAACTAGCAAGATATTAATATTGGTCTCCCAGGAGTCCAGGCAAAACAAAGTATAAAACAATTTTTATTGCCTGTCTCAGTTATGCTTCTTAAATTATGCCTCCTTACTCCTAAAACATTTCCTATAATGCTTTTCCAAAAAAGGCAAGGAACAAGAAATTAAAAGGTTAAAATTCGTTTAAAAATAAACAAAACACAAGAAAACTAGAATACATGCACCTTCTTAAGAAAGCCTACCATTTTAATCTTCCCTGCAGTCACAAACCAGCACAACCATTCTATTGTGACTAAGTCGTTTTCATGTTTTTTCTTTCTCTGAGTCTGTTCTTTTCTATCCCCTTTTCTGGAATGTCTCCCTCATTAATCCCTGCCAGCCAATCTATGTTGGGCTATTTACTCAGATCCATGTTGCCTTCCAATTCTTGACTTACTGGTAATACAGAGATTCAGCAGCATTCATCTCAGTCATCTCTGCTTTTCTGATTAACATTTTTGAGAAAAACTTATTGGGAGCAAAATGGCTACAGTGATCACCTGAATTGAGGTTTTTTTGGATTGCCTGTAGATTCCAATGATTAATCCAGCTATCCCCTCTGATGTTTAATCTTTAGCCTGTACCATAAGAACTTGTTGATTATAGTAAGCAATTTCACCTAGCTTCCTATACTTTTAAAACAAAACAAACATACAAACACAAAAAAGGAAAAAAAGTATAAATTGTCATAGAGTAACTTATTAGAAGCTGCAGTTCCTAATCTGGGCTCTGATTTCAGATTATTTGGCAACTAGACGGCCAATTCAGGAAAAAAAGTCTACAGTTAATTTGCTTTCATAACTCTCTCCTGTTTGAGATCATATTTACAATTCCAAAGAGCCCTTTTCCAAAGGCTGGAGACCTTAACCTCCACAGCATCCCAGAAGGGTAACAAGATAAAGACTGCAGAGGGCTCCTAACTAAAATGGCCTCTGTACTGTCAGTCAGCTTCTATCTGCATTTTTCATCTTAATGGGAAGAAATCTAAATACCTCTCCATGTCAACCACTTTGATATGCTTATAGTTAAAAACCCCAGGTTCCTATGGAAAAATTAGGTAAGGCTTGAAGCAGACATCTAAGCAGAAGCTACAAGTAGTGTTCAGATCTCAGACTTACATCCTAATTAGCCTCCAGGAAGTAATGGAGAATGTACCTTTTAGTGTGTTTCCTAGGCTTAATTGAATAAAACATTCCTCCTCGAAATGATCCTCTAGTTTAATGCTAAAAAATGTGTCTAGCACCAGATGGAAGTAACTGTAATTCCTGTACAGAAAAAGTGTCTTCTAGGACAGAAATTCTTGATATAGACAAGGAGTCTGGCAGTTGCTCCAATTATTCTAAGATACCATAAACTCTATTTAAGTGTGTGGACTCATTTAAAAAACTTGTTTAAGTGTAAATGCATCAGTGTACTTTCAAGTAATAGTGATAGCCTAAAACACACTGCTTTACTTTTAAATAATACTGCAAATCTAATTTTAATCCATCCTTTCACTTTCTCTTTTGTCACCAATTCTCAATGGAACTGGACTTACTAGAAATCCAAAGTAAAGGGATTTTAAATGATAAATAAAGATACCAACCATCACCTTAATAGCAGAATAACTGACCTGCATTGCTAAAAATCATGAAAAATCTACAGGTTTTTCATAGATCAAATAGCTCTGCCCTTTAAAACATTAAACAAATTTGCATTATTTATTATAACAATTAATGACAGTGTTAGGGAAAATACATGGCACAGTGGAAAAGGCTAAGGCTCTGGAGTCAGACAAATCCAGGTTAAGTTCCTGTATTTTCATTTAGTGCCTGTTGGGTTCCTGAACTGTTTGCTTTGCTTTCCTAGCTAACCCTGCTTCCCCGTCTATAATCCCATTATACATGGGGTTAATAACATCCACTTCAAAGGGTTTCTGTACAGATTAATTGAAATAATATATGTTAAGTATTGGACACACACTACTCAACAAACCATAGTTCTTATTAAAAAAAAAACATGGCTTTTTTTAAATCAATTGCAAGTCATCTGCAGAAGTATACTATAATCCTATTCAATTTAGCCTTTCTTACACTAAGAGCTAAATAGAATTCTCAGTTCATTCTGCAGGAGGAGGAGCTCTTCATCCCTTTCTCCAGGTGCCCATAGCATTTTGAACATCCTTTATTAATGCAGCAAAAATACTGTACTGGAATTGCTATTGGGCATGTTAGCCTCCCCCAATGGACTGGGAGCTCATTGTGAGGAAAGAGTGCCCTCGGTATCCCACACACCCAGCATGGGACCTCCCCAATAAAACATGTTCCATACATGTTTGGTGAAGAAAAAACTCAACATTACTTGGGGAAAAATGAATGTGAGAAAAAGTGCATACTCTGACTTGCAATCTCATGCTTCCTGACTAAAAACTGTAATTGGCTGTTAAAGAAATATAGAGACGTGAGTCATCCATTCATTCACTCATGCATTTATCCAAAACATACTGGGTGCCCAGATGCTGCTGAAGATAAAAATTGAGTAAGGAAACAATAAGCAAAAGAAAACAATGATTCCAAAGGAACATCTTTAAAATGTAGATTGCAGTACATTTAGGGGATCTTCTAAAACCGTTTGCTCAAAGTTTGGCTGGTAGACTATGTAGATTTAAATCACCTGGCAGCTTGTAGAACATGGAGATTCCTGGTCCCCTATTCATTTCTAATGAATCAGAATCACTGAAGATACATTAGTGTTTTACGAGTTCTAGGATCCATAAGATGGGTTGCAAAAAGGTTTTGAGATTAGAACACCATTGCCCAGACAGCCATTCCTCTCAACCTATCCTATGCCCTCCTCACTCCCTCACCTCATTTTATAGGGGAGCTGTTATCTCTCACCACAATACCGCACTTCTAACCCTCCATGGAAATCTTATTCTGGGACATAAATTACTTAAGTAGCATCAGATTTTTCCTATTATCCTTAATAATCAATTTTAAGCTAGGAAAAACAATTAAGCTAGTTGTTTTCTTATATTGTTAACTGTATATTCCCCAACTGATTAAAAATTATTTCTAATTTTAAAAATTAACAAACTATAACTTATAATATTATTGGATCAAATAAACTCAAATTGAGTATATCTCATTCATTTAATGAGCAACTAGTACGTCTAGACACTTAGGTCAGGGCCAGAGACAACAGACCTCCTGCCCTTAGGAGCACAGAGACAACTGGAGGTCCTCGCCAAATAACTAACAAGATAAGAGCTTCAAAAGGCGAAGCTCAGATACTAAGCAAGTACACAAGAAGGGCATATAATCCAGCAGGAAGAGAAGTAAGGCACACAGTGCCTGACCAGATAAATTGATCTAGAGAACAAGTAGAAATGAGGGAGGTAAAGAACAAGTAAAAATTAGGTGGGTAAAGAAGGAATGGCAGGGTCAGAGACAGAAAGAATAGTGTGTGTAAAAGCTAAGAGGTTAGGAAAGACATACTGAGTTTAGGAAAACAAAGAAACTTAACAAGACTGAAACATAAAAATCTGGGGGAAGGTTTAAGAGATCAGGCTGGAGATGTAAGCAAGTCCAGCTTGAGGAAGCACTGGTATAATGGAAGACGATGAGCTCAGTTTGGGATGCACTCAAATCAGGTGCTGTGGGGCAGCCAAGCAAGGATGTCCAGAAGGCAGCAGGATGGAGGAGAGTGGCACTCAGGAGGGAGTTCTGGATGGGAGACACGGATTTGGGGGGCATCGATGTTTAATTTTAAGTGCAGCAATGCAAAAAAAAAAAAAAAATATATATATATATATATATATATATGCCTCACATTCTTTTATGAGCAAAAACAACCATTACATTTTTGGTAGTGCTGTTTTTCCAACTGCTTTTATATTAAATACACATTTGCAGTAAAACGTGAGATGAGACATTTCGCCAAAGCAAACCTATCCTGTGGTTTCATTACCTGTAAAATGGCATGATAAGCTCGACTCATGTATGCAAGCCAGGCCTGTGGAAGGAAAATCGCACGGTGCCACTCTGAAAGCTGGATATGAACCTGTGGGAAAAATGTAACACAGCATGTTAGACTACACAGTATTAAAACAGAATAAAATTATAACTGTATCATCAGTTCTTTCTTTTCCTTAAGTGGTTTAGATTCTGAAAACAAACCAAATCAGTCTAGGATCAGAACCACAAATAATATCTTTTGGATATTCCTAAGGAGAAGAGTTTAGAGTCTTGTGAAGACAAAATAAAGTAAGCCTAGAATTTTGTAAATCGAAGCAAATAAAATCCTACAATAATAACAAGTTAAAATGTACATGTAATACAAATCTACCCTTGAAAATTAGGGGGAAACTCTAATTTCAAGGCATCTTGCCAATGTCAGGAAACTAGGCATTGTCTAACAAATCCCCCTGGTAATTTTAAATAAAAATAAATATTGCTCATAGCCTGGATTTCCAATATGACCATTCTGAAGTAATAAACTTATATTGCCAACAGAAATATCATGTTGTATAGAAACCACAGTGGTAAGAGCATGCAAATGAGTACTGCACACAGCAATTGTGCACACCACTAGATAAATGGCCTTTAATCAGTGTGGGTAAACAAGAGAAAAATTATATATGCCAACATGGAAACCCTGTTTCTCAATAGAAGCCCAGACAAAACATCTGGTTTTCATAGTCATTTCTGTTTCTACCTATTAGTACACGGCTTTCTTGCAACAAATCTTCCCAAGGTCTGCTTCTGTTAAAGAAAGATCAATCAAGAGAAACAGTCACAGTGCATCACATTTCAAGATTTCTGTAACACATCAAAAGTCAAACAACTAAAACTTAAGTCTGTGTCCTACAGACGAGAGAGAGAGAGAGAAAACAAATCTGTACGTAATTACACCAGAATCATGATTACTGTTTAAGGACATTTTATTGTATTATAAGAATTAATATTCTCAAGTGCCTTGTGACAGGGAAGATAAGAAGATAATAGTCTCTCTGAATACAGTTGGTTCCCATGGCCTCTAGTATGTTCTTTAATCCCAGTCTTAGTGAGGTCCTACTATATACAAGGTACTGTGGAAAGATGAGAAGATTATCTGTGTCTGCAGAGACTTTTCCACCAGTGGGAGACCCAGAAATGGACACAAATAGGAAGAATCCATGGGAATAAAGAAAACAAACAGATTAATTCTGACTGCTATCTATTACTTCTAGTGGCATTGTGGTTTTTAAAAAATTGACCTCATACAGTATGAAACAGATACTCAGCCATGAAATGAACTTAAAAGTAATTATAAAGACAGGACTTTTCCTGAATAAGTACTACAACAAGCAGGGTGAGGAGAGCCTTGTCAACAAGTCAACAAAAATCCTTGAAGGAATGAGTCCTCCAGCTATTGCTGCTTCTCCTGTCATTCAGGTGGCAAACTACAACCTAGGTTCTATTTCCAGTTGGGGAGTCATTGATCAGGTTTTGGCTCTGCTCTTTATCTCCAAAATGTGGGCAGTTTTCTTTAACTTTTTTCCTATCAGTTCTGTTCCCTTTTCATAAAATATAATAATTATCTTCAAGTCCTATTTTGACACCTGGATTTAACAGAAACAATACTCAATCACCACAACCAAAACGTTTCTCTCTTACTTTACAAGCTTAAAATATTTTTAATTTTTTTGCCAGATAACCCACAGATATCATTGTACTACTGAGAATACCCTTAGCCTCAGTGAATTGGCAAAAGAGCAACTTGTGGGGAAGACAATGGTCTCACAATTGCTTTTTAAACTTGAGTTTTAAAAAGGAAAGGATTATGGAAAAAAATGTAAATGAAAATAAGCAAATCAAATGTTCAGCCTCTAAACATGAAAATATTCATGCCACGAAACCTATTTAAAAGGAGGTTATAAACTCAAGGTTAAAGCTAACCTTCTTCCTGCTGCTTCAACCATAGCTGAAGGTGGGTACAGGAGCACAGTAGAATGCTTCAGCCTGAACTCCCCATGTTTTATGGGATTATACTCTAGTTTTAGTGTTCTATGGAGTCAGCTGTGCACAAATCTCTTTAAAAATGCACTTTCTTCCTTTTGCTTTTTCTCTTAATGAAGAGAGACTTTAGAGAAACAGCTTGAAGAAAGTCATGCCCTTAAATGGCCATTGTGTCACAAGCTAAAAGGACTCCCCTGACCATTTTTAACAAAAACATATTTTAGAATGCTATTTCAATTTAATATACTGTATAGTAATCCATATTGCCTATATTTTAGGTTAATGTTGGTAGGGTGAAAAATAAATTCAATTAGCATTTATAAAGTATGACAGTTATGTCCAATTTGCTATACTTGTGAGAAGCCTTTGAAAAAAATCCAACCAACAAAATAAGTTCAAATCATGAAGTTGCAACCTAGTTATTCAGCAGATGATAAAGTAGAGTTCTTAACCACTGTATCACTCAGTTTTAATGAATGTGTGAAATTTATTTTTTATATAAATAACTATACATACTCTTGCAATGAGAGCTATCTGATGGAGAATTGAGATGCACGTTCCTATGGTTTAGGGAAGAGTAAAAGTCAAGTTTCCATGCGTAAGAGGCAGTGAGTTATAATGAAACATTACACATGTGCCCAAAGAAGAGACCACAATAGGAATATATACATGGGAGGGAAGAATGTTAATGAGGTGAGGGCAGGGATAGGAGCAGGTTACAGAGTTAAACAGGGTGGTTAGAGTAGATCTTGTAGAGAAGGTAAAGTATGGGCAAAAACTTGGAGGAGGTGAGGATGTAAAGACCAAAGTAAGTGCTAGTGGGAATAAAAAATGGTTCAGCTGGTATGGAAAACACTTTAGTAGTTCCTCAGAAACATAGAAATACCATATGACTGAGCAATTCCACACCTAGGTATATACCCAAAACAATTGAAAACAGGTATTCAAACAAAATCCATGTACATCAGTGTTCATAGCAGCACTTTCACAAAAGGTAGAAACAATCCAAATGTCCATCAATGGAAAATTAGAAGAATAAAATATGCAATATGTATATAATGAAATATTATTCGGTCATAAAAAGAATGAAGTACTAATACACTATGGCTGAACCTCGAAAACATTATGCCAAAGTGAAAGAAATCAGGCACAAATGGTTACGTGTTATATGATGTCACTTATATGAAATATCCAGAATAGGTAAAGCCATAGAGACTGAAGGTAGATTAGTAGCTGCCAGGGGGAGAGGGCAAGGGAGACAGGAAGAAAGGATGAGGGAATAGAAAGTGGCTGCTTCATGGGGACACGGTCTCATTTGGAAGAGATGAAATGTTTCGGAACTAACATTCCAAATAGAGGTGATAGTTGTACAACATTGTATATGTACTAAATGCCAGTGAATTGCACACTTTAAAATGGTTTGTTTTATGTTATGTGAATGACACCTCAATTTAAAAAAAATGGTAAGGCAAAGGTCCTGGGCAGGCACACAACTGACCTGTTTGAGAAACAGAAAAGAGGCCAGTCTAAATACAATAGACAAAATGAGCAAAACACAGAGTAGAAAGAGAAAAAGTTCATGAATTAATGGGGACCCAGAGAATTCAGGGCCTTCTAGGGCACTGTTCAGGACTTGCTTTTATTCTTACTGAAGAGAGGACCATTATAAGTTTTTGAGAAAAAGAATTAAATGATCTAATTTATATTGTAAAAGGACAATGCTGACTGCTCTGTTGAAAATAGACTAAAGATAGCAAAGGTCAACACAAGAAAACCTACTCAGAGGCCACATCAACAATCCAGGAAAGAGATAAAGGCAGCTCAGAAAGAGCTTTATCAGTAACACAGAAGAATGATGATTTTCAAACATTTAACTATGTAATTCTTCTACCCTATCCCAAATTCAATATAAAGTAAAATGCCAACATATAAGACAAAAAGCTGAAGCAAAATTTGTCCCGATCAAGTGAGGATAGGCTAGGACCTGGAGTTCAGTCCTCTTGGTCATTTGAGGTTATCAGGAGAGGGAGGTGGTGAAAGGGGCTGACTACAAAGGAGCATGGGGAAATGTTTGAGGGTGGTAGAACTACTCTTATCTTGACCATAGTGCTGGTTGGAGGAATGTGTGCACTTACCAAAAATCATAGAACTAGACAGTAAAATGGGAGAACTCTAGTGTATTCATATTATATCCAAATAAAAATAGAATTTAAAATACCTAGTTTAAAAAAATCACAAGTTTTAGAACATATACTTCTCAAACTTTCACCTCTCACCATCTATTAGACTTTGCACCCTTCTTTGTCATCATCATTCAAAATCCACCCTTCCTCTTATCTTTCCTGTTCCCGTCAAATATTATCTACCAATGTTCCAGTTACCCAGGTTTGAAATTTCTGATTTATCTTGGGAGTCTCCCTTACCTTGAGACTCAATTCTTGAGTCTACTTCTGAAATACTTAATATATATGTCCCAACTTTTTCCTTTATTTGGTTTAGTCCTATCTGATTCCTGCCTAGATTACTATGATCTAGTAACTGATATCTTAACAGCTTAAAATCTTTCCTTGTCCTAACACATCCCCAATGGTGCTGCTCTTACCATTAATACATTAACTCAGAACTTTCCAAAACCTTTGATGGCTCATTAAAGAATAAAGTCCAAACTCTTTTGTATAATGTTCAAAGTCTTTTAGAATTAATTTAAGAAATAACTGCTGGCCAAGACCGTCAACCAATTTCTCCATTTGATGTCTCTTTTACAAAACCTATATTCTGGCTGCATTGAATTATGAACTGGTTCCCAAGCTTGTCTTACACTTTACAGGATCTTTGCACTCACTGCTTCCTCTGCCTTGAATGACCCATTTTCCTCTCATTTCTACTTACCAAAATAATTTTTCTCATCTCCATATTTCCACTACATATGTGCCTCTCCCACAACACTCCACAGATTCTGTCTTTAGATCTTAATCTCATAGAATCCTAAGGAGCAGAGGTCATGTTCTATTCATGCTGGAATGCCTCCCATGGTACCCATAACAGTGTCTTGCACATAAGTGTTCAATTAAGTACCTGCTGAGTTTAACAGAATTAAATACGTAGCATTCTCTTTAAGACAAATTCTTGTTATGTGAAAATCATACTATCACAAGCAAGTATTTGCAGAAAATTATGGTGTTCAAGTTTTAATCATTCTGGAAACACAACATTTAAAACTTATTTTAAATAGACACAGAGTTGTTGAGAAGATAGTTTTTTGAGATTTTATAAAAGCAAGTCTAAAATGTTCTAGCCAGGAAAGGTTTAATTCCAGATAAAAACATATTGAATGACACGGTAAAATTTTAAAGCAGATATTATAATTTTTATATATTGAAATTCTGTAAACTTTTAAATCTGTATGATGTAAGCTTTAATTAAGTATACTTGAAATACTATCACAACAGGAAATGTTCTGCTTAGACACATAATTCGCAATTGTAGGGGAATGATGGGAGAGAAAATGAAAAGGTAATCATGTTTCCTCATACATGTTTTACTACAAGGGACTACATATCCATCTAATTAGTTAATTTACAGTTCAGAATACTTTGTCCAAAAATTTGGTATTGCATTCCGCCTCTTGAATGATCTTAACTAATATGATTATTCCATCTACAAGAAAATACCCATTATAAGAGCCCTTCATTAAATACTGTAAATCAGGTAACAAACTTTGATGGCATCCTTTGATTGTCAAACTAGAACGGGATTAGAAGAGTAGCATGTAAAAATTGACAAGTAAACTAAGTATTTGCTATTAATTTTAAAACCCCAATCTTATAAAGGCATTTTTCATGCTTGCCATATGTAAACGTTATTATCAAAATAAAAGTATTTAACTTCAACTGCTACACAGACACACAGATGAATACTGAACCACCACATTTAGCTTTATGACACACACACACACACACACACACACACACACACACTGTTTCCACATTCCCAGAAGAAAAACCATTTGCAACTGGTATTAGAGACCCCAAAAGCCACTCAATATCCCATTATTTATATACAAGAAATAATGGGCTTCTGTATTCCATCGATAGTAATCTTGTTGGGGCAAAATTACTGTTAGACCTGCTCCTCTGACAGATAGTGACAAGAATAGGAGGGAGGACACTTTTTAAAGTAAAATGACAATCATCTCTTTCTAGGTGTTTTCTGGAAATTTAATATTCTCTCCCTAACGTTTTCTCCTTCCTTCCCTCTCTCCCTCCTTCTCTCCTACCTCTCCACTGTTTCCAATCAGGGTAACATTAGCTTGAAAGCTGACAATTCAGTCACATCTCAAGTAACCATTTATTCTATTATTTAATAGAAGGGGAGAAACCCAGTTACCATAACAACTCACATCTACATGGTAATTATGGAGTATCTAAAATACAGCAAACCATACTTTTCACAGTATTTTCTAGGGGAACTGTGTAAGAAGCACAGATACCACTTCTCCCCACTATTATTCACAATGTTCATCTAATTGTTTCATATTGCACAGATGCTAACATTATTCCTTGTACTTCATACCAAATATGTTTTTTAAAATAAAGATGACACTGAAAGAAAAAGGCAAATACACTTCTTATATTTTAAATGATTGGTTACAGCATATATACTTTTCTAGGGAAAAATTTAAAGGAGGCAGAAAAACAAAATTAATTTATTAGGTAAAAAGAATCAAATGGTTATCACTTGAAAAAATGAAGAAAGAATGTAGAACTAAAGCTTTTATTTATAATAGAGCTGCCAATAGGTCTGAAAAAGTTTTCTCTGAAATAAAAATGAAAAGAGAACTCATTACCCAATGCTGAGGCAGAAATATGGTTGGGTAGCAGCAGCAGAAACAGGCAAATTTGCATGTGCACGAGAATGGAGAAAATAATGAAGCCAGGCTGCCATTCTCATCCAGGGACAAATCAGCATCAGCCAATTTAGGTGAGAGTGTCATGTCAGAGTTAGAAATGCCAAGGATAACAAGACTGGCAGCACATTTCAGGGAAGGAAACTGTCATTCACCTTCAGATTCCTCTGCAACAGAAGCCAAGTTAACCTCAGGATGAGAAGTAGGTATACATCAGAACAAAAGAGGATAGCCACTTGAGCTTGGAGAAGCCCTAGCTGATCTGAAATGACCACTGCTTGTCCCCTGTAGAAAGGAGCAAAGAGAGAGGCCACTTCAGTTTTAGAGAAGCCTAAACAAGACTGTTATTCTGCAGAACTGCTCCTGGTGTGTCAGGCCAAACCCAAATCAAAGTTGGATCTATGATTCTTCTAAAAGTAACATGGGAGAATTTCACTTTAAGAAAAGACAAAGTAAAAATCCAAAAGTTTTTAAAAATAAGAGGATATAATACTTTCCAAGGAAATTTATCACAGATTACATTAAACAGCTAGCTCTCCATAGCACTGAAAATTACTTAGTTTAGCAACCATGTAGTTAAAGAAGTATTAACAATTAACACAAATCAAAATATACTTCAAAATATGGAAAGCGAAGGTTTCTAGTCCAGCCTGTAAGGAGGTTGGAAGTCACTACTCCATCTTAACAACAACTAAAAAGCTAAACAAACTATAAAATCAACAACTGTTATGAGATCTGTAAAAGAAAATGAGGTCACAGAGCAAAGTGCTGCTCTCAAAGTTGGAGAGACAGACAGGCAGCTACAGGGACAATCACAGCTTACCAAAGCAGAAACCCACAGACAGAAACCACCATAGTAACCAGTGCTGGGGCAGAAAAACCTGAATGATAGTTGATGAATGGCTGGATGCTAAGAATGGACAAGATTGAGAATTAAAAACTCTAGGTGGACCCAGTCATAGGGAGGGTCCCCACACCTCTATGAGTTTTAGCTCCAGAAGCTCAATCAGTTCTTATAGTGAATATCAGAAAATAAACTCACCTTGTGATCACAGCAGGGGGAGGGGAAAAACATTTTGAAATATAACAGCATTCTATTCTTAACAAGGTCTGCCATCAGAAAAAAGAAACTATTCAACAGAGCCTAACCTAATAGAGTTTTATCAGCACCTAACCAGCCTGGAGGAAAGAAATACCCATCTCCAAGATCCTGTAGCCTTCTAAGTGGGTGAAGGGAAATAGACAACTCTAGCCTATTCTAGCCATCCTATCCCACTTAAGGAAGTGAAAAAGAGAAAAAAAATCCAAATCCTGGGAAACACTTGTGAAAGTTCTAGGCTCACTATGAGATTGAGACCTAATTATAGGGTTATGGAATGACTCTACTCCTCGACCACCTTACCGCTATATTACTAAAGACCTATTTACTTTATTTCCTTTTACCTAATATGTATGTCTGGTTATCAAGAGACAACTATAAGGAAGACTAAAAGGTAAAATACATAGTTTAAAGAGACAGAGCAAGTATCAGAACCAAGTAAGGATATGGCAGGGATGCTGGAATTAATTAACAGACTCTGAATTAAAAATAACCATGATTAATGTGGTAAAGGCCATAACAGATAATAGAGACAATATGCAAGAACAAACGAACAATGTAAGCAGAAAGATAGAAAAATCAAAGATTCCCCTGCAAAAAATAAATGCTAGGGATGAAAAGCATGGTAACAGAAATGAAGAATGCTTTTAATGTGCTTATTAACAGACTGGACACAACTGAGGAGAGAATCTCTGATATTGAGGATATCTCAATGGAAACTTCTAAAACTAAAAGGTGAAGAGGAAAAAGAATGAAGCAAAGAAAACAGAATAAGAACTGTGGAACAACTACAAAATTTATAACATACACATAATAGGAATTCCAGACAAATAAGGGAGAAAAAAACCGAAGAAATATTTGAAATCATCTTGAGATTTTCCCAAATTAATGTCAGACATCAAAGCACAGTTATAGGAGGCTCAGACAACACCAAGTAGGATAAATGCCAAAAACCTATAGGTATGTGGATATTGAATTTAAACTACATAAAAGCAATGATTTTTTTAAATTCTGAAAAAAGCCAGAGGGAAAGATGCCTTACCTATAGAGCAGCAAAGATAAGTTTTATATCCACCTTTCTACCAGAAAACATGCAAGCAAGAAGAGAAGAGAGTGAAATAAAGTGCTGAGAGAGCAAAACTACCAACCTAGGATTCTGTACCCCACAAAATGATCCTTCAAAAATAAAGGAGAAATAAAGCTTTGCTCAGACAAGCAAAAATTGAGAAAATTTATTACCCGTACATTTCCCTTGCAGGAAATGTTTAAAGTTTTTTTTAGGTAGTAAGCACATTATAGAGATCAGAAGCTCAGATCTAGATAAAGAAAGGAAGGCATCAGAGGAGGAATAAGTGAACATGAAATAATAGCTTTTATTTTCCTATTCTTAATTGATCTAACAGAAAACAGCTTGTTAAAAAATAATAATAGTAGTCATGTATATGATCATATATGCTTAAGTATAAGTGAAATGAATGATAGCAATGATACAAGGAATGAGAGGCAAAATTAGGATTATTTGTTATTATAAAGTATTTACACCACCTGCGAAGTGGTATAGTGTTGTTTGCAAGTAGACACAGATTAGTTGTAAATATATATTGCATACTGTATGGCAACCACTTAAAAAGTAAAAAGAGAAACATAACTGATATGCTAACAAAAGAGAAAAAAATCATACAAAATGTTCAATTGAAACCATAAGGGACAAAAAGAGAATACAAAAGCAGAACAAAGAAAATGAGCAACAAACAAAAAAAAGTAACAAATACAGAAGATATTAATCAAGATATATCAATAATCATTTTGGAAGCAAATTAACAATGTCAAAGTAGATAAAAAACTGAGACCCAACTACATGTTGTCTACAAGAAATCTACTTTAATGTAAAGACACATACAGATAAAATGTAAATGGACAGAAAAAGACACTATGCTAATATTAATCAAAAGAAAGCAGGAGGACCTATATTAATTTCAGACAGAGAAGACTTGACAACAAGGAAAGCTGTCAAAAATAAAGAGGGACATTACATACTAAATGGGTCAATTCTCCAAGAAGACGTAACAATCCTTAGAGTGTATGCACCTAATAACGAAGTATCAAAATATGTAAGGCAAAACCTGATAGAATTCCAAGAATAAATAGATTAATCCACTCGTATAGCCGGAGACTTCAGGAGACTTCAACACTTCTCTATCAGAAATGGACAGATCCAACATGCAGAAAACCAGTAAGGACATAGTTGAACTCAAAAACACTATCAATCAACTGGATATAATTGACATCTACAGGCTATTTCATGCAATGACAGCAGAACACACATTCTTCTCAAGCTCACATGTAACATTCACCAATATTGACCACATTCTGAACCATAAAACACACCTTAACAAATTTAAAAGAACCATAACACACACCTTAACAAATTTAACGAATTTAGAAATTAACATCAGCAGTGAAAGATGGGATATCACTACAGACTCTCTGGAGACTGAAAGGATAATAAGGAAAGAATATATATAACTCTATGCCCACAAATTTGATAATCTAGATGTAATGGACCAATTCCCTGAAAGACACGATCTGCTAAAACTCACATGAAAAAAAGATATATTATTTGAATAGGCCTGTATCTATTAAAGAAATTGAATTGACAATTAATAACCTTCCAACACAGAAAGCATCAGTCCCAGATGTGTTCACTGGTGAACTCTATCAAACATTTAAGGAGGATATCATGTCAATTCCCAACAGTCTCTTTCAGAAGGCAGAAGCAGAGAGAACACTTCCTAACTCATTATATGAGGTCAATATTACCCTAAAACTAAAACCAGACAAATATATTAACAAGAATAGAAAACCTCACAGCAATATCTCTCATGAACATAAATGTAAAAGGCCTCAACAAAATATAAGCAAATTAAATCTAACAATGTAAAAAAGAATTATACACCACAACCAAATGGATTTGAGGTACACAAGACTAAATCAATGTTAGAAAATCAATTAATGTTTATTCCAGCATATCAACAGGGTAAAGAAGAAAAATCACGTAATTGTATCAATACATGCAGAAAAAACATTTGACAAAATCCAACAGTTTTTCATGATAAAAACTCTCAGTAAACTAGAAATAAAGAACTTCCTCAACTTGATAAGAATATCTACAAAACACCCACAGCTAACATCACAATTTTGAGAAACTACAAGCATTCCCACTAAGATCAGGAGTAAGACAAGGATGTCCTCTGTCACCATTCTTTTTCAACATCATACCTGGAAATCCTTTCTACTGATATAAGACAAAGAGAAAGTAAAATGTATGCTGAAGAGAAGAAAGAAACAAAATTGTCTTTGCTTGCAGATGACATGAGCATCTACATAGAAAATCTGAAAAAGGTGACAAAAAACTCCTGGAACCCATAAGCACTTATAGCAAAATTGCAAGACACAAGGTTACAATACAAAAATCAATTGCTTTCCTATATGACAGCAATGAAAAAAATAGAAGTTGAAACTAAAAACACAATAGCATTTGCATTAACACCTCCAGAAATAAAATACTTACGTGTAAACCTACATATATACATATATATACACACACACACACACACACACACAGACATATAAATGTGAGTATATATAATACCTATAGGAGAAAATTACAAAATTCTAATGAAAGAAATCAATAACGAATGAAATAAATAGAGAAATATTCCAGGTTCACGGATTGGAAAGCTCAATATTGTCAGGATGTCAGTTCTTCCTAACTTCAATTCTCAAAATCTCAACGCAGTCCCACTCAAAATCTCACCAAGTTACTTCCTGGATAACAACAAACTGATTCAAATGTTCATATGAAGGGACAAAGGACAAAGAAGAGCCAACACAATATTGAAGAAGAACAAAGATGGAGGACTGATATACCTAACTCCAAGACTTACTACAGAGCTACAGTAATCAAGAAAGCATGGTATGAACCAATGACTAGAGAAATAGATCAAAGAAACAGAATAGAAAGTCCAGAAACAGATGCATATAAATATAGCCCGTTAATATTTGAGAATGAGTCAGAGTAAAGCAATGGAGAAAGGATAATCTCCTCAACAAATGATACTGAAACAACCAGATATCTTGAGGAAAAAGAAAAAAAAAAAAGAATCTAGACCCTGACTTTACACTCTTCACAAATATTAACTCGAAATAGATTATAGATATCAATGTAAAGCACAGTACTGTAAAGTTACTAGAAGATAACACAGGATAATATCTATAATGTTAGGCTTGATGACAGCTTTTCAGAAACAATATCAAAGGCACTATGTATTAAATAAACAATGGATATGCTGGACTTTATTAAAATAAAAATCTTCTGATCTACAAAAGGCACTGTCAAGAGAATAGATAAGCCATAGTCTGTAAGAAAATATTTGCAAAAGACAGATCTGATAAAGGACTATTATCCAAAATATACAAAAATGTCTTAAAACTCAACTATGAAAAGCCTAAAAACCGGATTTTAAAATGAGTCAAAGAAATAGATATACAGATAAAAAATAAGCATATACAAAATGCTTCACATATCAGGGATATGCTAACGAAAATAATAATGAAATGTCACTACACACCAATTAGAATAGCCAAAATCCAGACCACAACACCAACTGCTGGCAAGGCTTTGGAGCAACAGGAAGGAGATGCGAAATGGTATAGCCACTTTGGAAGATGTTTTGGCCATTTTTTACAAAACCAAACACACTCTTACCATACAGTCCAGCAAGTGTGCTCCTTGGCATTTACCCAAGAGTTGAAAATTATCTCCACACAAAATTCTGCACAAAGATGTTTAAAGTAGTTTTATACATATTGGCTAAAACTTGGAAGCAACCAAGATATCCTTCTGTAGGTAAGTGGACAAATCAACTGTAGTATATCTAGACCATGGATTTTTATTCAACACTAAAAAGAAGTCAGCTATCAAGCAATGAAAACACATGAAGAAAACAAATGCCTAATACTAAGTGAAATCAGCCAGTCTGGAAGATCTACATACCGTATGATTCCAACTACTTGACATTCTGGAAAAGGCAAAACTATAGAGACAGTAAAAAGATCAGTGGTCACCTGGAGTTAAGGAGAAGGAAGGGATGAATAGGAGATTACAGAAGGGTTTTAGAAAGTAAAACTACCGTGTATAATACTAAAATGATTATATGATTATATGCATGCCACTATGCATTTGTTCAAAGCCACAGAATGTTTAACACCAAGAATAAACCCTAATATAAACTATAGGCTTTAGGTAATGTGTCAATGTAGGTTCATCGTTTGTAACAAATATACCACTCTGGTGGGGGATAATGGGAAGATGAGAGGTAGGCATGAGGGCAGAGTGAGCAGGGAGTTATATGAGAACGCTCCATACACTGCTCTCAATTTTGCTGTGAACCTAAAACTGCTCTAAAATACAAAGTATATTTTTAGAAATGAGGACAGAGCACTTCTAAATTCAAAATAAAGTTCTTTTAGCCATTGATTCACTTGCTCACTCACTCTCATGTAGTTGTAGCCATTGTGAAGGGTATAGAACATCCTGTAAGGACATGGATTCTTTAGGGGCTGTTATTAATAGAAAGGAGTAACAACACACACATATATAAGGGCTTTTTTACATGCCAGTAAGATCCTATTTCTTAGTAAGACCACCGCAATCATTAGATTTACCACTAATTTAACAGTAGCATTTCTGGAAAAGGAAAACTATCCCACTACGTGTACCTGGGAAGTACAGGAACACCTCAGACAGGTTTGGTCCCAGACAAATGCATTAAAGCTAATAATCCAATCAAGAGAGTCATACAATATTTTTGTTTCCTAGTGGATATAAGTTATGCTTACACTATACTATAATCTATTATGTAATAGCATTACATCTTTAAAAAAACAATGTACATACCTTAGTTTTAAAACACTTTGCTACTGCTAGGCATGGTGGCATGTACCTGTAGTCCCAGCTACTCAACAGACTGAGATGGAAGGATTCCTTGGGCCCAGGAGTTGGAGGCTGTAGTGTTCTGTAACTGCACCTGTGGATAGTCACCTCACTCCAGCCTGGGCAACATAGTGAGGTCCCATCACTAAAAAAAATTTTTTTTAAATATTTGACTGATAAAAAAATGTAAATAATTATATAAATCTTTGACAAGTCCTAATCTTTTTGTGGGTGGAAGGTCTTGCCTGGATGTTGATGGCTGCTGACTGGTTGGGGTGGCTGTGTCAATTTCTTAAGATAACAATGAAGTTTACTCCATTGCTTCATGTTTCCTTTCACAAAAGATTTCTCTGAAGCATGCAATGCTGTTTGATAGCTTCATCCATAGAACTTCTCTCTAAAGTGGAATCAATCCCCTCAAACCCTGATACTGCATTATCAGCTAAGTTTATGTAATATTGTAAATCCTGTGTTGTCAATTCAACAATGTTCACAGCATCTTCACCAGGAGTAGATTCCATCTCAAGAAACCACTCTGTTCATCCATAAGAATCAACTCCTCATGATTGTAGCAATTCAGTCACATCCTCAGGCTCTACTTCTAATTCTACTTCTCTTGGTACCCTTCCCACATCTGCAGTGACTTCCTCCACCGAAATCTTGAACCCCCTCAAAGTCACCCAAGAGGGCTGGAATCAATTTCTTCTAAATACTGGTTAACATTGATATCTTGACCTCTTCATATAAATCATGGATGTTCTTCATGACATCTACACAGTGAATCCTTTCCAAAAGGTTTTCAATTTATTTTTCCCAGATCCAACAGAGGAATCACTATCTATGCCAGCTATAGCCTTACAAAATGTATTTCTTAAATAAGACTTGAAAGTCAAAATTACTCCTTGATCCATGGGCTGCAGAATGGATGTTGTGTTGCCAGTCATAACAACAACATCCATCTCCTTGTACACCTCCATCAGACCTATTGGGTGACTAGGTGCATTGTCAATTAGCAGTAATACTTTGAAAGTAATCTTTTTTTTTTTTTCTCTAAGCAGTAGTTCTCAATGGTGGGATTAAAATATTCGGTAAACCATGTATAAACAGATATGCTGTCATCCAGGCCTTGTCCCATTTCTAGTACACAGATAGAAGAGATTCAGTGTAATTCTTTAGAGCACTAGGATTTTCACAATTGTAAGTAAAGTTGAACTGGCTTCAACTTAAGTCATCAGCTGAATTAGACCCTAACAAGACAATCAGCCTTTCCTTTGAAGCCAGACACTGACTTCTCTTCGGTTATAAAGTTCCTACAAGGCATCTTCTTGCAATAGATAGCTCTTTCATCTACATTGAAAATGTGTTGGTTAGTGTAGCCATCTTCATCAATGATCTTAGCTAGATCTTCTGGATAACTCGCTGCAGCTTCTACGTCAGCACTTGCTGCTTCACCTTGCCCTTTTGTGTTAGGAAAATCACTTCTTTCCTTACACCACATGAACCCCAACCTCTGCTACCTTCAAACTTTTCTTCTGCAGTTTCCTCACCTCTCTTAGCCTTCACAGAATTAAAGAGTGTTACAGTCTTCCTCTAGATTAGGCTTTGGCTTAAGGGAATGTTATGGCTGGTTTGTTCTTTTATCCAGACCACTAAAATTTTCTCTAAATCAGCAATAAGGCTGTTTTGCTTTCTTATCACTCATGTGTTCACTGGAGTAGCACTTTTAATTTTCCTCAAGAACTTTTTTCTTTGCATTCAAAATTGGCTATTTGGTGCAAGAAGTCTAGCTTTCAGCCTGTCTCAGCTTTCAATACGCCTTCCTCACTAATCTTAATCATTTCTAGCTTTTGATTTCAAGTGACAGATATGTAACTCTTCCTTTCATTTGAATAATTAGAGGCCATTTTAAGAGTTATTAATTGGCCTAATTTCGATTTTGTTGTGTGTCAGGGAATAGGGAGGCCCAATTGGGGGGACATCTGGTTGGTGAAGAAATAAAAAAGCACACAACATTTATTAAGTTCATTGTGCTATGTGTGCATGGTTTGTTATACCTCAAAACAATTACAATCATAACTTCAAAGATCATTAATCATAGATCATCACAACAGATACGATGATAAAAAAGAAATATTTCACATAGAAAAAATCAATTTGATGATTATAAACTAGCAATAAGCAGTAAATTAAAAGTCTAATTTGAATAGCATCAAAATACTTAGGTATACGTAATATTTACAAACTTTTACAAAATATGTCCAAGATTTATAACACAAAAAAAACTATAAATAGACAATTATACCTTGTTCATGGGTCTAGATACTCTATTACCAAGATGTAAGTCCTCTCCCAAGTTAACCTACAAATTCAATGCATTTACCATCGAAATCAGCAAACTTTTTTGTGGTTTCTTAAAACTGGTTTAGAATTTATATAGACAAGCAAGAGACCTAGCATAGTCAGAACTTTTTTTGAAAGATGAAACAAAGTTGGAAGACTCATACTACTTGATTTCAAGACATTATAAAGTGAAAGTTATTCAGGTATGTCATCGTGGTGAAAGCACAAATCTACAGACGTCAATGGAACAAAACTGAATACAAAAATAGACCCACACATATATGAGCAAATGATTTTTGCAGAAGTGCCTAGGTAATTCAGTGAATAAAAGATGGTATTTTCAACAAATAACTCACACATTATACAAAAATTAACTTAAATGGACCTAAGCTAAAAAGCAAACCTTAAAATGTGAAACTTCTATAAGAAAACACAGAAGGAGATCCATTAGCTGAAAGATGGATAAATTAAACGTGGTATATCCATGCAGAGAAGCATTATTCTCACACAAAAAAGAATGAAGTACTAATACGTGCTACAACATGGAAAAACCCTGAAAACATTATACTAAGTGAAAGAAGCCAGACATTAAAAACCATGTATTGTATGATTATATTTATATGAAATGTCCAGAATAGGCAAATCTGTAGAGGCAGAAAGTAGATCAGTGGCTGGTGAAAGCTAAAGACAAGGGAAAATGAGGAGTGACTACTAATGGGTACACAGTTTTTTTCCTGGGTAATGAAATTGTTGTAAAATTGTTTGTGGGAATGGTTATAAAACTCTGTGGATACACTGAAAACCACTGAGTTGCACACTTTAAATAAGTAAATTTTATGGTTTATGTGTTACACCTTATAGCAGTCCAATTTCACGCTGCTGATAAAGACATACCCAAGGCTGGGTAATTTACACAAGAAACAGGTTTAACAAGCTTACAGTTCTACACAGCTGCAGAGGCCTCAAAATCATGGCAGAAAGCAAGGAGGAGCGAGTCATGTTTTACATGGATGGCAGTAGGGAAACAGAGAGCTTTTGCAGGGAAACTCACATTTTTAAAATCATCGGATCTCATGAGACTCATTCACTATCACGAGAACAGTGCAGGAAAGACCCGTCCCCATAGTTGAATCACCTCCCACTGGGTTCCTCCTACAGCATGTAGGTGTTACAATTCAAGATGAGGTTTGGAGAGGGACATAGCCAAACCATATCATACTTCAATTTCTAAAAAGAATTTAAAAGAATAAAAATAAAACACAGGAAAAAAGAAAATGAAAAATTTTTGTAATCTCAGATTAAACAAAAAGCAAGAACCATTTTGTAAAATTTGGTAAGTTGAAATTCTTAAAAATGAAAAGTCCACTCTTCAAAATACATTATAAAAAAATAAAAACTGGGTGCAGCGGCTCATGCCTGTAATCCCAGCACTTTGGGAGGCCAAGGCAGGTGGATCATGAAGTCAGGAGTCTGAGACCAGGCTGACCAACATGGTGAAATCCCATCTCTACTAAAAATACAAAAATCAGCCGGGCGTGGTGGCGCACACCTGTAATCCCAGCTACTCAGGAGACTGAGGTGGGAGAATCACTTGAGCCCGGGAGGCGGAGGTTGCAGTGAGCCGAGACTGCACCACTGTACTCCAGCCTGGGCAACACAGTGAGACTCCATCTCAAAAAAAAAAAAAAGAAAAAAGAAAATGAAAAGACATGTAACAGACTAAGTAAAAACAAAATTAATATCTGGAATATATAAAGAACACTCTTTTGAAAACAAAAGCCCCAATTTTAAAAATGGGCAAAAGATCAGAGCAAACACTTCAGGAAGAAAAGAGATACAAAATAAACACATGAAAAGATGCTTCAACATCATTAGTCATTAAGGAAACACAAATTAAAACCACAAAGGGAAACTAATACTACTCATCTACAAGAATGGCTAAATTTTTTTAATTGACTATATCAAGCACTGACAAGAAGGCAGAGCAACTGAAACTCTCATACCTTGCAGATGGGCAAGCAAAATGAGATAGCCACTAGGAAAACAGTTTGATAGTTTCCTATAAAGCTATATATGAATTTACCACATGACATTGCAATCTCACTCCTAGGTATTTGTTTACTAAAAAAAAACAGAAAAATGAATGTTCACACATAGATCTGTATGAGAATGTTTATAGAAACTTTAGTCTTAATCATTGAAAACTGAGAAAAAACCCAAAGGTCCAGCTGGTGAATTAATAAACAAACTGCAATTCTCAAGAAACACTTGGAAATATAGCTGGGCATGGTGGCTTATGCCTGTAATCCCAGCATTTTGGGAGGCCGAGGTAGGTGGATCACCTGAGGTCAGAAGTTTGAGATCAGCCTGGCCAACATGGTGAAACTCCATCTCTACTTAAAATACAAAAATTAGCTGGACGTGGTGGCACATGCCTGTAATCCCAGCTACTTGGGAGGCTAAGGCAGGAGAATCCCTTGAACCCAGGAGGCAGAGGTTGCAGTGAGCTGAGATTGTGCCATTGCATTCCAGCCTGGACAGCAGAGCGAGACTCTGTCTCAAAAAAAAAAAAAAAAATAATAATAATAATAAAGGAAAGAAAGAAGAAATACTTGGAAATAAAAAAGGATAAAGTAATGGGAGGATCAAAAGCAGAGTCTGAAGAAATTTCATCTGGAAAAATACCAAATTGATTGCAACAAAAGAAAGAGGAGATGCAAGGAGATGATTTAAGAGAGATTTGAGTAATCTTGGAAAGATCCAAATGTATTTTTAGAATGTTCTCTGATTAACCTGGGAGAGAAGAAGGACCATGGAGCCTCATTGCCTGGGTTCAATTTCCAGGCTCCTCTACTTGCTAGATCTGTGACCTTGACACATAATAGCACCCGCCTCACAGTGTTGAAAGTACCTAAATCGATTATTAGCTATGATTATTGCAATCATTTTTATTAATCAGCTCTGAAAGTTCATCTTATTTCTTATCATATAGTTTGAGAAACTTCATGGGTCCCCCAGCCTTTATGTTTTAAGCAAATGAACTATATATACTAAGCAGAATATGGAATCCAGTCTAAAATCCTTCTATAGGTTTGGCAGAATTCTGTCCAATATGCCTAATTGATCCCTAAAACAATGATGTTATCTTCTCTTCCCTTTGAAATTTTCTAGACTCTCTGCAGCACAAGCAATAAGTATCTTAACCCAAAGATTTTCTGTGCTTACATCTTGGACACACCTCATAACTTCTGATGCCACTGCCAAAAGTTATCCGATGTCTTCTGCTATCCCCTGCATTAATGCTTTTTCTTGTTTCTGTTCTGATGGTGACTTTTTACTATAAATCAGCTGTTAAAACTAAGACTTTAGACTTCAGTTTTCCTTCAAATGTCTAAGTGCACAGCTTAAAATACAAAAAAGTACCAAGTTTCTCCCTTCTCTATGCCAACTAATGAGATGCCAGGGACAAACGAACATAGAAATCACCTATGTCTGAAATTAAACCTTCCTAGAGAAACGTTACTCTTCCCGGATCCTTTTTCTCTTTGTAGTTGAATGAAAACACTACATTAGGCAAAAAAAAAAAAAAAAAAAAAAAAAAGCTTCTGAAACAAGTATTTACACAATTTTAATTCTAACTAAATATGTGAAAGGAAAATGGATGGCAAAGGATAAAGATGGGCCTTTAAAAACCCTCTGAATTTTGCTATGCTATTAAACAGGTGGCAAATGGTGTGATACAGAATAAAAGTGAATCAAATTAATTACAACCAAATGTATAAGATTTTATAGAAAGATATTTTAGAAATGCTAATTATTTTTACAAGTTCATTAAATCTTTCCAATTCATATACTTTTACTTATAACTGATATATAACCTACTATGTCTAAACTATATAAATCTCTTTGCTGTGATATTTTGTTTTGTTATTCATTCATATATCTTAATTTGTATACATCATAATGAGTGTGACAAAATATTTAAAAACAATAAAAATGCATTTCCCAAGGGCTTTCCAGCTTTCCTCTTCCCCCAGTTTTGCCATAATCTGCAATAATCAGATTTCATATAAATCATCTAATAAAATCACATAACTTTATTTTTAAAAGGTAGCTGAAAGGAAAAGTAAAATAAACAGTAAAACCAAGGGTTATTTTTCTAAAATGCTTTTATTTACTTTTAATTCCAAACTCTCACAAAATATAAACACTGGTCCCCTACATAATTGCAAAGGATTAGAATTAAGATATAGGCAGTAGTATTTCTTTAAAAAATAAATTGTTACGTATTCTCAATAATGACAGTTAAGCATTGATGAGGTAAAGCAAATTCCTAGACATTACTCCCTAATAATTATGCTGGGCAGTGGGAGAAGACATGCCAATTTCTTTCAGAAATATATCAAAATATTTGAGTATTCAGTTGGATCAGCTATTTTGTTAGCCTTTCAAAGCAACTTACATTAATTATGATCAAAACAATAATTTCTAAACAAACATCCAACTTCTTAAACATATCATGAAGGGAGAAAACACTAAAACACAAAGAAGAGGACGTGGAAACCTACCTCATGTACAAGAGCAAGTGAAGTCTGCTTGAAACTTCGCCCTCTACTGGCCATCAGTCTATTCAGTGGTTTTCCATCTTTACTCTGATACATGGAAACATCGTAGCAAAATAACATACCACCTTTAAAAAAAAGTTATAAAGACTTTTTTGTTTTTTTAGACACAGTCTCGCTCTGTTGCCTAGGCTGGAGTGCATTGGTGCAATCTCAGCTCACTGCAACCTCCACCTCCTGGGTTCTGCCTCAGCCTCTTGAGTAGCTAGGACTACAAGCGCATGCCACCATGTCCGGCTAATTTTTGTAAGTTCAGTGGAGACGAGGTTTCACCATATTGGCCAGGCTGATCTCTAACTCCTGACCTCATGATCTGCCTGCCTCATCCTCCCAAAGTGCTGGGATTACAGGTGTGAGCCACCGCGTCCAACTTATAAAGACATTTCTTATGGGAAAACTTTACTAATTAGATTCTCAGAAACTGATAATCAATCTGGATAGAGATATTTATAAATAAAAGCTAATTTGTTAAGCAAATTATGATTTCTCACCATTTATGTATAAGGAATTAAAAAACGCAAGAGATTTAAAAAAGCTAATATTTAAAATATTATTGGGACAGGTGCGGTGGCTCACACATGTAATTCCAGCACTTTGGGAGGCCAAGGCAGGCAGATAGATCACTTGAGGTCAGGAGTTTGAGACCAGCCTGGTCAACGTGGTGAAACCCCATCTCTACTAAAAATGCAAAAATTAGCCAAGCATGGTGGCGAACACCCGAAATTCCAGCTACTCAAGAGGCTGAAGCAGGAGAATCACTCGAACTAGGAGGTGGAGGTTGCAGTGAACTGAGATTGTGCCACTGTACTCCAGCCTGGGCAACCAAGAGAAACTCTGTCTCAAAAATACTGATGTAATATAATATAATATTAATATATTACTTATTGACTCGTAGCTTTTTAGTTAAGATCACATATGAAATATTTACAATTTACTTATGAATAAATAAGCATAAGTATAAGTAAATGAACAAATTTGCAATTCTTGACTTAGTTTGTGAACTGTTAGTTCTAGAGATTCTATTAAGATTTTTCAAAATTTCAACTAAGGATAAATACTTGCACATATTAATCTTCATGAACACATGATAACATGGGTCCCTTCAGTTTATACTCACAAGTGGACAAGCTTTCCCTCATTCCTGTATTCACATATACTTACTCTCCCTCTCCCTGCCCTTTCCACAATGGTTAACTAAGCTCTCAGCCGAACCTCCAGCTTATTCATGTTTTTTATTACACTGAGTTTCATTATCTTTATTATTTCTTCCCTTATCCTTTAAGTTTGATTTGCTGTTCTTTTCCAAGCTTCTTGAGATGGAAGTTCAAATAATGACTATTTTCCTTTCTTTTCTAAAATACACATTGAAAGTGTAAATTTCCCTAGAGGGGAAACAGTGTTTAGAAATACTATTTTAGCTACAACCTACACGTTGTTATATGGCTTATCTTCATTATCATTCACTTCAAACTACCTTCTAATTTCCATTTTGATTCTTTTCTCCGATCCATCCATTACTTATAAGTATACTGTTCAATTTTCCACCTACTGGAGATATGGTAATCATTTTTGTTATTTATTTTTAGCTTAATCCCATTGTCATCAGAGGACAGACTCAAAGTGACTTCAATATATTGAAATTTATTGAAGTTTGTGGTTCAGTGTATGGTCATTTTGGTAAATTTTTCATGTACAGTTAAAAAATATATAAATTCCATCACTGTACGATACAATGTTCTACATGTCAATACAGTAGTTTGTTCATAGTATTGTTCAAATATTTTGTAATCTTATTGATTTTCTTGTCTCCTTGCTCTGCCAGTTACTGAAAAAGATATTTTAAAGTTTCCATTATTATTGTGGGTTTGTCTATTTCCTCTTTTAGTTCTACTTATTTTTGTCATATATTTTGAAAGTATGTTATTTCATGTAGGCCAATTAGAATTGATATTTTCCAAACAGAGTGACTTCTTTATCTCCATGAAATACTCCCTTCATTTCCAGCTTCTTCCTTTGTCCTGTGTCTAATACAGTATATGAAAAAAAGTAGTTTTCCTCTCCCCTCTGTTAGGCAGACTGGGTGAAGGACTGATTACCTCAACCTAATCAGGAATTGATCTGGGTTAGGATTGATTATAATTTTTGTAATTTGAGTCCAGCTCTGGTTCACTCCTTTGCCAGGGTGTATCTCCCCACAACACCCCCCCACTAATTGGCAGTTTAATGAGTCTTTGACTCCTCAATCTGAAACAATTATGGGAGATGGAGGTCTGCCCTCAGAAATTTTCAGCTTAGCTCTTTAGCTATCCATCCCATAAAGCTTCAAAATGTTGCAAATAACTTAAGAGAGAAACTGCCCATGTGCTCAAGGTCACTCTAGTTCTGAATTGTGTCACTCTGGCGCCACATGATTGCCAAGATGTCTGTTGGTTTCTCCACCTCCTCACCAGCCTCTCACTAAAGTTGAGCCTGAATGCTCAGATTCCAGCTGTGGCCAGAATTAGTAAGTTCACCCAGGTGAGAGCAGTTGCAGATCTTCAGTATAAATTCACCATTCTCTCTAGAGCTTTTACCTCTTGCATGCTGTTTTTTCAAGACCATTCTCCTAGCTTGTCTTTGTTTCCTAAGTATCAGAAGACTAAAAGGGATTTCACTTTGCCTTTCAGAAGCTTTCAGCCTAGCTCTTTAGCTCTTGGTACAAATTCCAAATTCAGTAAATGTCCTATGAGAAAAATCTCTAATTTGTCGCCCTAGTCTCAGGCAATCACTAAAAGCTCTTCTGGTTTCTCTTTCTTCCAACAGGTCATGCCTGCAGGCTGAGTGGGTATCCCCCAAGGTGGGGAAAAAACAGTTCTAAAATGTTCTGCTGACTCTGAAACTTTAATCCATCTATTTGCCTTTGCTTCTACAGTTCTGTGATGTCTCTTAAAATGCAACTATTTTTGTAATTTATCCAGATGTTAGTAGCAGCAGCAACACCCTGCCATGGCCTATTATGTCCTACTTGGAAGTGGAAGCTAAATCATTACATGAAAAACCTATATTTTTGATACATATACTACCCTTACCTGCAAGTCCAGGTTTCAATCCTGGTTGCTTGTTTGTTTCATACATTTTCAATATAAAATTGGGGATTCCTGCTACAGTCTTTCCTTGGTCTGAGCGGGCACCTCCTTTTAATGCAGAGTGGTATATCCCACGAGGCATATTCACCATTTCTTGCTTCACAAGTGATGTAAAGAATTCCTCCAAAGCTAAAAGAGGATAAAAGGAGACCAAAAGTAGAATAAATACAATAAGCTAGAAGAGAAACATTCGTTCTTAATTCATATAGAAACAACTAAGCTACATTTCTGGCCAAACCTTACATGGTAAAAAGAGAACTCTTGATCCCTATCCCTTTCTTAGTCTTTCTCCAAATTAAAACATGGCACCAAGTTGCTCAAGCTTAATTCCTCTCTTTCCCTCACTTCTTACATGTAATCCATTAGCAAGTCCTTCTGATTCCACCTTCAAAATCTATCCCAAATCCATCAATTTCTCTCCATTTTTCACTGCTATTTATCTACTTATTATCTTTTCTCCTCCTCATACAATCTAATGTAAAAACTAGTTTACTGAATTCTTTTCATCTTGACCACCCTCTATAAACCTTCCTCTGCCCAGAGGCCAGAATTTTGTCATTCCCGTCCCTAACACCTGCCAGTTGCTTTTCACTGTGCATAAAATAAAATCACAACTTCTGACCATGATCAAGACCTTTTATGATCTAGCCCTGACTCCTCTCGGAGTTAATTTCTAATACCCTACCTCCCTGCTATGTTGAATTCACACTTCCATATGGCCTCTTTCCATTCCTCAAAAACACAAAGTTGATATTTAAGTCAGTGCCACTGCATTTGCTATCCCTTCCACCTGGAACATATCAGTCCCACATTTTCATGAGAATGGCTCCTTCTTATCATTTAAGTGTTTTCAAAAAAACCTCTTTCATGACTCACTATTCTTAGCAATATTAGTACAATTATTTTAAAATGAGATATTTGTCCACTATTTCTTTGCCTGTGTTCGTTCCAATTAAGCCCATGATCTTTATTGTTTGACATTTTACTTACCATATAACACAGAAATGTGATATCAGAAGACAACAGGATGCACAAACAAAATATTTGATAAGACTATAGGTTTATATTCAAATGTGATTTTCCTAAGGACCACTAGAGGTTGCCCAATACAGAAACAAACAAAAAAACATTAAAGCTCAACAAATCATATGGAACGGAAAATGGAAAAACAAACAAACACACAAACAAACAAAAACACTGCATGTGGCTCTTATAGAAACAAAAAGCAAGGGTCCACCTAACTGGAATTTCATTCTGAAAAGATCTATCTAAAAGCCTCCTTTAAATGACTGTGATTGAATTACAGGTAGCAACAGCTCACTGGAGCATTTATTATATACTCAGTTCTGACAGGACCCTCCTAGATGTAATCAAGATTCTCTATTCAAAGTTCGAAAACACCAGTATGCGATGTTTTCCATTTACTCCTTCTTATCTCTCCTCTATCTTCTCAACCCTGCTCTGTGCTCTGGAAAAACAGTCTTTAAAGAAAGGCATTAACAGGCTCCCATGTCTTTTGGCTTCTGGTTGGTTTCAACCACTGGAGTCACTGGCAGGACATCAAGGGGTGAAAACAGTAAAGTCAGGAGATGTATTCCCCCAGACACAGGACTTCCTGCAGGATTGCTACAGGTTGCCTGCATTCCTCTTTACTTCAAGTCTTGGCTCCCCTTAGGCACCCCTATTTATAATACAGATACTCTCTCTTCTTCTTCCTCCCCTTATCTCTGTAGGCCAGAGACAGTAAGCAGTCTGAGATGGTTCACCATTTCTTGTGAGTTTCCCTTAACCTTGACAACATAACTGTAAATAGGTTCTTTATTAAACTCTCTTCAATTACTCAAACTGAATGTATTCCCCACACCTTCTTGTCATAAGTGATCAATATACCATTTACACAAAAAAATGAGTAATATCCGATTGTAGGCCATGTACCCCAATTTCTGCATACACATACACAGGGACTGCTTCAAAGTGGATATAATTATAGACTTTACAGAATGCAGCTATGAATCATCTGTTTGTGAGGGTAGAGGCACTATGATGAAAGAAAGTAAGTTCATCCTTTCTCAGAAGGGATCCTATTCTGGCAAAAGGTGAAACATGTCAAGGGGCAAGTACATATCTGCACATAGACTAACCCGGCAATGGAATTTTTCTACTTACCAAGCTCTACAGTGAACTATAGGTGTTTAACTAACACCAGTCCAGGGATTAATATAAATGAGGATAAGATGCCAGGAGGCTAAGTGTAGCTGATGTATAGAGCTTCATCTTCCCCTAAATACTAAGTTAGCAACTAGAATTTTTCCCATTGCTTTTGAGCTTTCCCCAATCTCTTTCTTACCAATGACTAGATGGGAATTTTAAAGAAGCTGAAAATTCATAGGATACAAAGTGTCAGATACAAATTCTCAAAACAACCCAAATGTCCTTAACAGCTGAATGGATCAACAAACTGTGTTACATTCACACAATGAAATGCCAGTCAGCAATAACAAAGAAAAAACAATTGATACAGGTAACTATTTGGAATAAATATAAAAAACTAGTGCTAATAATAATCCCAAAAGACACAATTCCACACACCATAATCCCAAATGCTGAAATTCTGGAAGATCAAAATTCCCTAAGTCTAAACTTCTTAACATCTAAAATCCCCCAAATCACAATCCCAAAAGGTTAAAATCCCAAATGCTGAAATCCTAAAAGCCTAATCCTGGGGTAGGAATTAGTGCATTTTCAGTTGTACACAGGATAGTTGCATCATGTTAGGCAGAACTATTACCTTGTTACTATCTTTATTCGGAAGTTAAGGAGATGTGTATGGGTGCCAGTTGGCGAGGGGTGAACTTGTGAACTTAAGTGTCAACTTGGCTGGCTTAAGGAATACCTAGAAACCTGGTAAAGCATTATCTGGGGTTGGGGAATATAAGGGTATTTCCAGAGGAGACTAGTATGTGAGTCTGAGTAGTGTAGGGGGGAAATCTGCCCTTGATGTCGGTGGGCACCATCCAATTGTCCAGAGACCCAGAGAGAGCAAATACAGAAGGTGAACTGCTGTCTCTATGAGAGCTGAGACAGGGTTCTGCTGCTGCTTTTGGACATCAGAACTCCAGGCTCACCAGCCTATAAGCTACAGGACTTACACCAGCAGCTCCCTGGGTCCTGAGGCTTTTGGCCTCAGATTGAGAGTTACACCACCCACTTCGCAGGTTCTGAGGCCTTCGGACTTGAATGGAGCCACACTACCAGCATCCCAATCTCCAGCTTGCAGACAGTCTGTCACACAACTTAGCCACCATAATCATGTAAGCCAATTATCCTAATCAATCCCCTCTCATATATCTATATACATATCTTATTGATTCTGTCTTTCAGAAGAAATGTGACTAAAATAGATTTGGTATTAGAGAAGCAAAATACCATTCCTTCTTACTATATTCCTTAAAGCAGAGTGGAAGAGATATGCGAAATTGTTCACTCACAAAAAGGTTGCAATAAGTTATGTGTACAAGGCTACTTAATGGTGAAAGAAGTTCAAGAGCTAATTATTATTGATGCTGCAAAAGCAGAAAATTGCTTATTTCCAAAGGCTGAGCAATAACCAGACTTTCAAATGGAAAACACATACTCACCAAATTTGTAGACCACAACCACTCTCCAAATACAAGTGCAGTTCACATTTTGAACATCACAGAAGTGAAAACATAGGCAAAAACACAAGAAATCTCCCCTGCCAAATTATTCAATTATATACAACTTCCGCCCCTTCACACATAGTGCCAATTTGCTATGCTACGTATTTCATTTTTGCATCTATTCCAATACTGGAAGTACAAATTGTATACAGACTTCTAAAGAGTTCTAATTGGTTTTATGTTTTTTTTTTTTTTACAAATCTGACTCCACAAAAGTGTATTATCACAACACTGACTTTGTGTGTACATATGGCGTATGTATGTAAAAATGTTGAAACTTCCTCAATAAGTAGAGGTGTCATTTTTGTACATCTGCATTTGTGAAACATAAACTATCTTGAGATCTCAATTCTTTGAATGACTGCATATGCAGTGGTGACCCATTGAGGTTTTTGTTTGTTTTTTGTTTTTTTGAGATGGAGTCTCTCTCTGTTGCCCACACTGGAGTGCAGTGGTGAGATCTCAGCTCACTGCAACCTCCACCCCAGGTTCAAGTGATTCTCCTGTCTCAGCCTCCTGAGTAACTGGAATTACAGGTGACTGCCACCATGCCCGGCTAATTTTTGTATTTTTAGTAGAGGCAGGGTTTCACCATGTTGGCCAGGCTGGTCTCGAGCTCGAAATTTTTGACTGATTTTGTCAAAAGACTTCAGTTGTGCATCAGAGTATTTCAGATGACTGCAGTTACAAAGCTGGGAGCTACAACCACCAATCATAATGATAAGCATTTATTTGTTCTGAGGGCTATTTATGAATACAGTTCATCTGCTCCTAATTGTCATGTTGTGGCTGTTGTTAGTATATCTGTTTATGATTGCAAAAATATGTACATTACTTTGCCTATTTTATTGTGTAAAGTGATCTATGAAGTGCTCTATTGTGTTTTTATGTTTCTCAAGCAAACTGCATTTTAAAATGTAAATACCCATCTTTTAAAATACTTTTCATTATTTTTTCTAGAATTATATTTTTGAGATTTCAGAATTGTGATTTTGAGGATTTTAGACTTTAGGTATTTTAATCTTTCAGGATTTCGACAATTACAATTATGGTGTTTGGGATTTGGTCTTTTAGGGTGATGGCCCAAACCCCTCAAGGACACTTGAGGGGAAAAGAAATAGCTAATCCCGTAAGTTTACATACTTGGGGAAAAAATCCTATAAAATTCAAATTGGTCTATAGTTTAAGTTAGTAATATTGTGCCAATGTCAGTTTCCTGGTTTTAATATCATACTATGGTTATGTGAAATGTTATCAAGTAGAGCACCAGGGCAAAAAAGGTACACAGAACTCTCTAAACTGCTTTTGTAACTTCTTGCAAGTGTAAAATTATTTCAAAACTTTTTTTAATAATCAATATCAATAACATCTCTATTTAAATAATGCAAATTCCTAGATTCACTTTACAGCTGCTTTTGTGCTCATTTGAAAGGAATTAAAAGGAGAAAGGGGCAGGATTCACTTAAATTCAGCACAATCCACTTTTCTGTCTGTAGCATTTGGTGACTAATATATATTCTTCATCCTGTGCATTTTAGGGTATATATTCCTAAGGCTGGTGCCTTTTTCCTGGTTCTTTTTCTAGTTCTCTAATAATCAAAGGAAAACTTTTTATAGTTCTCTAATAATCCATGAAGAAATGTCCATGGGGACAGTTTGCCAACATAGCATCTAGATCACCCACCTCACTCAAATTACTAAATTTTCTCAAACAAATACAGTTGTTGATCTCAACTCTTCCACTTCTTTCTCAATCGAAGGTACGGGGAACCACCAAGTACAAACAATGTAGAAGCGCCAGGTAATAGCCACCATAGCACTGCACATTCTGTACTGAGAGGACAAACAACAGCACCCCTTGGTAACAAATATCCCCCCACTTCTCCTTCTAACACCACAGACTGTGATGGGGGATACATATATGAGTGAAAAAATATCATTTAAAAAACCTCAAAGGACTTTTGATTCTAGGTTATTTTAGGTTAAAGAAAGAACTTTGGATAACTGAAGGCTTTTTCCTTCCTTGGACTCATGTTAACTTTAGGGAGGTCTTAGACTCTGAAAAGCTAAGAGGTAGGAAGTGGGGAAGAACAGAAGAGAGGAAGAGTGAACAAGTCTTTGAGGATTCTTTCTAGATATCAGGAGAAGAGAAAAGGCGAACTCTTTGTCTAACTTGGCCATTCAGTTTTCTCTAATAAAAGGAGGCAGGGAATTGTAAAAGAGGCTTTGTCTAGAAATAAATAGTATATATTTGGCTGAATTTCCCAGGAGTTTCCATGAGGGATGAAACCAGGGGGAAAAAACTTCCAACATTACAGGCTAGTATGACTATGACTGAGAAGATAAAATGGCATTTTTTGCTTTCATTGAACTTCATTTCCAGAAATTAAATTTTTACATCCATGAACATTCAAAGTAGAATTGTAAAAAAATTAAGCAAGATGTTGTCTAATATAGAAAAGCTACTTAATCACAATAAATCACTTCGGGAATAACTTTTTAATGATCAGAAAATAACATTCAAAATAAAATAACATAAATTCCTAATCACAGTCCACAATCAAACATATTTTTCAAATGGTATCGTCTACCATTTCTTGGGTAGCGCTTATAGTAATAGGGGCAGGTGAGAACTTCTAAACACGAAATATATATAGAATAATTACCACATATAAGCATTAGAATACTTTATTTTGTGTGTGTGTGTGTGTGTGTGTGTGTGAGACAGAGTCTCGCTCTGTCACCCAGGCTGGAATGCAGTGGCACGATCCCAGCTGCCTGCAACCTCCACCTCCCAGGTTCAAGTGATTCTTGTGCCTCAGCCACCCAAGTAGCTGGAACTGCAGCATGCACCACCACATCACGTTAATTTTGTGTTTAAGTCCTGACCTCAAGCAATCTGCCTGCCTCAGCCTCCCAAACTGTTGGGATTACAGGTGTGAGCCGTCACACCCAGCCTACTTTTTAAAAGCTAAAGGCCCTATAAGTTTTACATCAGAGCTGAATGACCATATGATTTGATCCATCTTTGAAAAGCATTAATTGATAGCTCTCAAATAAATCAGTAACATCTTTGGCATAACTCTATAGAAAGAATAAATGTATAATAATGAACTACTCAGTAAATCTCTGAACAGTCTAATGATCTTTTCACTTGCCTTATATAATGAAGTATTATTTAAATCAATGACCTAGAGTACTAGTGCAAATTCATCTTGTGGAATACATTTAGCCTTTCAAATGAATTTTAATTATCAGTGAACACAGTTGTTTACACTAGTTTTCTTGTACAATGCTACTCAGAGCTAACATTTTTTCACATGATTTAAACACCCTGCTACCTCAAGCTGTTTCGATAGAACAGATGGGTGCATTTAACATTCTGGTTAAAAAATATGCACATAAGGTTAAACTATAGTATGTACCTATCACAAAAGAATACAATCAGACAAATCCAATCACTAAAAAATGCTAGCTTCTCTACTAACAAATAGGAGTCACCTGGTAAAACCAAAGGGGGAGTGAGTGACAACAGTTTGAGATAGCAAGAGCCAGGAACTGAAAGATCCACATCCTCATCATCTTCATCGTCATCCAACTCTTCAGGAATGGGAATTTCTGGTCTTATCTGAAATGATAAGTGAAAAAATCATAGGATAATAATAAAACATTATGCAAAATCTTTTCTGTATCCTTTTTGTGACAAGATTTTAAAATTTTGTTAGACTCCATCACTCTATAACATAAAAGACCATTGAAATTAATTTTTTAAATCTATTCATTTTTCAGATTAACTAAAAGGTCATGATTCTAATCATCTTATTAGACACAATCTCAGATCTGTATAAAAAGCTAATGTTTTAGTAAATCACTGTAAGTCAGCATAAGCAATAATTACTATAGAAAACTAATAAAATCCTATACCATCCAAAAATAAAATGCAAACACTGACATACTCAATATATTTAACTTCTATAGCTCACAGTTAAATATTTGCCTTGTCTGAACACCTTTTTAAAAATTTGTGATTCTAGTCATACTTCCATGACAGAGCTTAAAATCTTCCAGTAGAATATATAGTAGAGCTCAGGGAACAACGAAATGCTTTAGTTGACTTTTTTTTTTAAAGACTTTGCAGTTTGTTGCTATGGAATACAAAAACACTAAAATCTGTAATTGGTAGCTGTACATTATTGTGTCTAATTTGCATTTTGAAGATTTTGTGGTTGCTCTTTGATTAGCTAGGTTTGTTTGAACCAAAAATGGAAAATGTAAAAAGATTTCCACATTGTTTTCACAAGATGTAACTGTTAAGCAATTAATTAAATTTTTAATACTTTCAATGACACTCTATCATAATGCCCACATGGAGATAATTAAGCATTAGGGGAGGAAATCAAAATATATAAAAGTGGTTTCTATAACCATAAAGTGCCAGAATCCAGTCATTACCATTAGCCTGTCTCCCAGAGTTATTTTTAGAAATAATTAACAATGCCTGCAGACCGCCTTCTTCATAGGTCCCCAAAGCACTGTTCCATTTAGGAACTGTACTGACTCAGGATTCTTGCAGGGGGGTAAAAGAAACAGAAAAGAAATGCTTCTCTTAAGTATAATAATCTCAACTCCAATGAAGCCTTTCAACCATAACTAGTGTTCTCTTCACTAGTGAAGGAGAAGTGAAAGCAACCTGACTACCCAAGCACTGTCCAAGACAGGATTTAATTCAGACTCAATATTAAGTACCTAATTCTCAGAGGGCCGAATCAGCCATACTTACAAAGATAACTATCAAGTATACTCTAGATAGGGTATGAAAGCGTCTGTCAAAATCACTGCATATCAGAGAAACTCTGGCATGTTCGCAAACCTTTTAATTCTGACCAGTAGGGTTTTTCAAGTGTCTGGTCTGTGTGAATACTCAGTCTTCCAGGTTTACTCTCATCAAGAGTTGTCTTAAAGATTCTAACCAATCCTAGTGGCCTAAAAAGTCCTAAGAAAGAAGTTGGTTCTGAGTCCTTCTGCCTTGCTTCCTCACATTTTACACATCATAGTAACTTGGGAAAACAGAAAAACAGAGTTACTATATGGCCTAGGAGTTTCACTCCTAGGTATATAACCAAGAGAAATGAAAATACATGATCACGCAAAAGCTTGCATACAAATGTTCATAGAAGTATTATTTATAATAGCCCCAAAATGGATGCAGCCCAAACGTTCATCAATTGATGGAATATATAAACAAAATATAGTATAAATACCATGAAATATTATCCAGCCATAAAAAGGAATAAAGTACAAATACATGCTACATATGAAAGAATCTTGAAAGCACTACGCTAAGTGAAGAAAGCCCATCACAAAAGACCACATCTTGTGTACTTCCATTTATAGGAAAGGTTCAGAATAAGCAAACTTACAGAGGCAGAAAGCGGATTAGTGGTTGCCTAGGTCTGAGAGAGGGAATGGAGTAATGGAGACTGACTGCTAATAGAGTTTCTTTTAGGGGGGAAAGTGTTCTAAAATTAGATTGTGGTTACTCTGTGATTAGTTGCACAATTGTTTCAATATAGTAAAACCACTAAATTGTATACTTTACATGGGTAAGTTGTACAGTATGTGAATCATATGTCAAGGAAGGAAGGAAGGAAGGAGGGAGGGAGGGAGGGAGGGAGGGAAGGGGGAAAGGAAGGAAAGGAAAGGAAAGGAAAAGGAAAAGGAAAAGGAAAAGGAAAGGAGCTAGGGAGGGAGAGAGGAAGGGAGGAAGGTATGTAGGCATACAAACGAAGAGGAGGGGGAGGGGAACAATAGGTGAGTAGAAGGAAAAGAACAAGCAGGGTGGGGAGTCGGGGGACAGTCATTGCCACCACCAGAGGAACCTTAAAGTGCTGTGCAAACTATGTCAAATGACCAAATGCTTCCAGAATTATTTAGGATAAAAGGGATATGATCATTTCTGTACAACTCTTATGCTATCCTCCTATCCTGTCCTTCTGCACAGTCAACCTAATTACTTAATACGAGTCAGTGCACTTGGGTCATCAATATTTTTAAGGGCCACTAAAGAAACAGTTATTAGATTGGGGATAAGGCAAACTGACCAACTCATCAATCTTAAATTGTCTAATTTCATATTCACATTAACTATGTGCTATATTATCTTCTAGGCAGTGAATAGCATATGTCTGCATCTCAAATGTGCATACGTTTTAGTAAAGAAATTATACATGTGTTATAATTTAAGAATAGATTATATACTATATGTATTTATAATGGTTTGATCACTCCTTCAATTTTGTTTCCTAATAGGTGAGCTGATTCTCCTGGACAAATTAGCACTTATTATTACATTTTGGTTCCATTAAATTTCCTTTCTCCTCTGATCATTTCTTTTTTTTTTTTTAATTTTTTATTTCCATAGATTATTTGGGAACAAGTGGTGTTTGGTTACATGAGTAAGTTCTTTACTCCTCTGATCACTTCTTAAAAGAATTATTTGTTCTACCTTCCCTAGACTAATACCAGTCTTTCCCCCTGGTTGCATGCAACAATTTAATAAGGTCAATGCAAGTGAAACTATAGAGAATCAAGAGAACTCAGTTGAAAGAATTCCTGTTAAAGTTATAAAATTTTGGCAACAATATATTAGCTGCTAAAACACTCTGAAAAAAAAAAACTGCATATGTATCTATTAGGTTGGCGCAAAAGTAAAAAACTGCAATTACTTTTGTGCCAACCTACTAAAACACACACACACACCACCAACAAAAATGACCTGCCTCTTATAACTAAGCTTTGTTGAAAAAACTTAAATGGAAAGTTTAAAATGATAATTTACTTTTTTTTTTTTGAGACAGAGTCTCACTCTGTTATCTGGGCTGGAGTGCAGTGGCATGATCTCAGCTCACTGCAACCTCCACCTCCAGAGTTCAAGCAATTCTCCTGCCTCAGCCTCCTAAGTAGCTGGGATTACAGGCCCCCTACCACCACCCCAGGCTAGTTTTTGTATTTTTAGTAGAGATGGGGTTTCACCTTGTCGGCCAGGCTGGTCTCAAACTCCTGACCTCTAGTGATCTGCCTGCCTCGGCCTCCCAAAGTGCTGGGATTACAGGTGTAAGCCACAACACCCGGCTGATAATTTACTTTTAAAACCTGCTTCAAATTGAATATAGATACTCCTTGATTCATGATGGGGGTTGTGTCCCAATAAATCCATCGTAGGTTGAAAATAATGGAAGACAAAAATACGTTTAACACACTTAAACTGCCAAACATTATAGCTTAGCCTAGCATACCTTAAGTGTGCTCAGAACACTTACATTAGCCTACAGATGGGCAGAACAATCTGGTAACACAGAACACTACAGAATATCAGTTGTTTACCCTTGTGATTCAATGCAATTGGGAGCTGCGATCTGATGCTGCAGCCCAGCATCACAAGAGAGTGGTTTACCACATATCACTAGCCTGAGAAAAGATCAAAATTCAAAATTCGAAGTACCATTTCTACCTAATATGTATCACTTTTGCACCATCATAAAGTTGAAAAATTGTAAGTCCAATCATTATAATTAGGGACCATCTGTACTGGAAAGTGTATCCCACAAAATGCCTCACCGTGGGTTCTGAGCCGGATAACCTTTCAACCAACTTTCTGTGCCTGTAACCTATGGAAATCCAAGAGTATGTGCATAAACAGAGAATTTTATTTGGAACACGTCAAGTATCTGCATAAATTATTCCGTTAAAAAGAGAAACAGCTTCTGATGAATGCAGTGACATTCACTTTAAATCAAAGCCAAACGGGTTATACCATATTTATACCAACCCTGAATGCATAATCAGTTCTTTTATATTATTTCTAAAATTAACCCTAGAAATCAAGAAAACAAGTTTAATTTTTAAATAGATGAATGTTTTTTAATGAAACCAAGTCAGAGACGAAAGTCAGTATCTTTACCTAAATGTTTATCCATTACTGATTCTTTTAACAAGGAAACTTCTCTATAGTTTTTTTTTGTTTGTTTTTTCTTTTGGGGAGGTGCGCTAAAGAAGACAGGGGAAGTGTAACTAGCTTTTATAAAAACAGAAAAAATAAAAGCTAAAAGGTAAAAATCATTCTTATCTATTTTTCAACATTACAATCAACATGTCCTCAAAGAAGTCCCCTGGCATTTTTGAACCAATTTTACATCTGTGTGCTTTAAGTGATTAACAATGATCCTGTTACAAAACAACAAAATACATGCATTCAGTCAACATCCTCAGCTCTTAAGGTAGGACCTAGCACTTCGTACATACCAAATAAATTATTATTAAACCAATGCAAGTATTACATGTCCATCACCTCTAATCTCACAGAAATTCTTAATAACAAATGACAAGGAAGATGAGTTCATCAACATGGTATTCAAATTCTTAACTCATATTATTGTATCTCATTCAGCTCTACCACCTATCCAGTGCCATTTTCCACCTTACCTTAGATGTACTGTTTCATTCAACCCTAAATCTTTGTTCTGATATCTGCCACTCCTCTTACTCTTTTTGTTCTACCAGTCTGTTAACTTCCAACAAGTTATACAACATAAATTGATGTTCAGCAATCAACAAAAAATATTTCTTAAGTAAATTTAAAGAAAATCAGTACTTTAAAAAGTAGCTGAATTATAATTCACAAAGTAGCCACATTTGTAAGGATACCATATACATATATAAGTTCTATTTGAAATTCACTATGGGCTCAAAAGTTTGTCACAAGTTTCCATAGGTAAAAAGAGAGAATATGGACACATTTTCACTGGAAAAATAGGTAACCTTAAGTCTTGTGTGTAAACCAATTGCCCTTAGTGCAGAGTAATGTCTGTCAACAAAGAATCTTAGTTTTTACATCACAGAAGTCCCATTTGATAGGAACTTCCAAAACATTTGAAAATACATTTTTATAGAAAAATGAGCTGCAGTTTCACATCACTGTTTTATAGTGTCACATCTACAAAACTAAGGTGAAGCACCGACCAGGCTGTATCCTTAGCCTTTGGGGACTTGTTTGGGATATGAACACATTGAACACTTTCTAGACTTTTAGTCTTTAGGTGTTCGAACAGCCAAACTGAAATGTAGCAATCAATGAAAAGAAGAAGAATGCATGATGTGGTCTTAGAAGCAATGATTCTCCATAAAGAGACAGGTCCTCGGTATCAGAAGCTGGGGTCAGAGTGAGGAAGACTCTTTCAAACCACTTATACCCCTCATCTCAACCTCAGTTCAGAATATCCACTGCAGCGAGCTATTGTTACTTTTTGGAGTGGGTCATATCCCAGAAGGGGATTAGGGCAGGAAAAAAAAAAAAAAAAAAAAGCTGAAAAGCATGGCTACAAAAGGATAAGCCTTATAGCTTTCCTTTATAGCTCTTTTCACTCTGATGCTGAAAACCCAAACATATATAGAAAACCCCAACTCTACATTTACCATTTATGTTGGAAGATATAAAGAGCTATTTATGGCTATTCAGGGATCAAAGAGTTTAGAAGAGTTAGATTAAGGAAGTAGCTAACATTTGACTAAGTATAGCACTTATAAACTCTTGCAAACATAATTGGAAATTGAATATAAACCTGAAATCAGAAAAAAATATATACAAACATGTCAATATTTTAAAAGGTAGAGACTAAATGTCAAGAGTATGCTGGAGTTATTTAATAAAAGCTATTACTCCAGCTGGACTATTTTAGGAACAAAAGGTAAAAATAAGGGTAATTTTTATGCTGTGATTTAAATGAATAATTGCCTATTAAAAACAAGAATAAAAGGTACCTCTCCAGATGCTGTAGCTAATCTATTGGCAGGTGTTTGCATATCAAATTTACATGTAGTTTTTTTCCTTTTCTTTTCTTTTTTAAAGCAACAATGGGTATTGCTAGTTACCACAGTGCAGTCTGAAGTCCCACCTTTTTTAATTGTATGAGTCATAAAACATCTTTACTTAAGTTTTCCCATTTGTGATCGCTGCATGTCAAGTGGTCAGTCTGTCTTTGTAAGTCCTCAATGACATAGGAAATCCTGCCTGACTTAGGAATTGGTTTTACAAGAGCCTATTTTCAATCCTTTTTATATGGTGGCTCCAATTCAATTCAGTAAACAGAAGTTTGCCTGGTTCCTACTGGTATCTAATCTCAGTATAAACGGAATCCAGAAGAAAAAGTCAAACCCATTTTAATGCCTGAGGATCCCAAGGAATTCACACCAAACCTTCTTGCCACTTAACCTCAAAGATAGATTCTGAGTAACGTTACATGTAACTTCATCTAACACAACGTCTGCTTGACACTTCAGAGGCATTCAATAAACATCTGTATGCATTTGAATTCATACTGGCACTAAATAAGAAATCAGAAATTTAACCCCTTAATAGGATCTACTAATTTAAAGCTGATTATAATAGGCAGATACTAGAAAAGGTTGTATGTGTTTAGTTTAGTTTAAAAACAAAGATAATATCACACTATATGTTAACCCTTAAAACAGAGTGATACTTTCTTCATCCAGTTTTCTGGGGCTAACCTATATACCATTTCATATATACTAAAAAAAATAAAAATAAAAAAAAAAGCAGATTTTTTCATATGGCATCACATTCTTTATCACAAATAGACATCTTTGGCTGCACAGGTGGTATAAAATCTTAGTCTATGAAGGCTGTGCTTGGATTACAGTCCAGGATGGTATACTAACTAGGCAAAGTGATTCCTATGAGTGACTCAGATCTGGAGCAAGTCACATACCCAGTCAACTTAAGATTTCATTTGCATCATTGGTGTCTTCCGTCTGCTTCAAACCTCTGCAGTCTTTTATACATAAACAAATAATGGGTATGAATTTTTATCTTGCATGGACAACAAATCTAGGGATATATCCATCAGGTAACGATCTCCTAAGATGAGACAGACAAAGTTGTAAACCCTAGCAAATTAAGAAATACCAGTGAGAAAGCAGATATGCCCACCTTTTCAGGCAGATGAAGAATGGTGTGTTCTGCTGCACTAAAGTTGGACAGGGATCTATATGCAGCATTTGCTACAATTGGGTCCTAGATAGGGTTAAAAAAAAAAAAAAAAAGCAAGTGAACAAAAAAGCACAACATACATTAAACATCAAATCTGGAGGGGGAAAGAAACCTTCCCTCACCAATCCCAAGATTCTACAGTCAGTGCTTTGAAAATGGTATTAAAGCTTTGCCTAGGCCAAAAGTATATTTACTAGCAATTTCAGAAGAGAGAGCAAGAAATTTAATCCTCGTTTCAAAAGAAAATATTGCAAAAAAAAGTGAAAGGGTCTGCGAAGGGAAGTAAGAACAACTGGAAAAAATTATCAGCATTAAACATTTTTCTGGAGAATATGCCCAATTAAAAATGGGCAAGGATATCAAAAATACTAAATTTTTATCCTAGTTTGAACATTAAATATAAAGTAACTCATAATTGCTCAAGTCTCCATGAAGTAGTATGATTTAGCAGAAGGGGAATAAGGAGTTACTGTCTGATAGGCCTAGGTTTGGATTCAATTCTCTACCTATTAATAGGACAAGTTAGCCTTTTGGAATCTAAACTTATTCATCCATGAGTTAGGTATAACATCACCAGCAGTCTCCATATATAATCCTTGATTGGTAACAACATCTAAAAAATGGACTGGACTTTTTGTTTCTTTGGTATGCTTGTTGGTGGGGACAGGGCAAAGCAGGAAAGGGGAAAGACCATATAAAAATATAAGATAATATCAATAGTTCCTCTTCCCATCTGTCAGATTCACCAAGTATTAAGTGCACTTTATGGTAAAAATGTATTAATGGGCATAAATTGAGAATAATTTTTAAAACCAAAACTTTTGAATAATATGTTTTTTAAAAATTGGGAACCCATTATTTCAAGACAGTTGTACTTTTTATCCTGAGTCTTATTTTACAAATTTCAAAATTATTTCCCTAGCTTTGTTCTGATTCACTGACAAGCCTTGTGATAGTACCTTGTTTTGAGTATGAGTCCAGAGGAAGCTGAGGACTTGAACTTTAAAATTCTGAAAAGTTAACAAACAAAAGAATAAATTGTTGAGATCCAGCTAAAACTGAGAATAAACAATCCAAAGTAGCAAATAATGAAAATTAAGTCACTTTTAAAGTAACACCACCAGAAATTCAGTTGATGTGTATTCACCCATCATTCATAAAATGTTAATATTCAGAGAGAAACTCATCTTCTAAGCACATGGATATTTTAAACACATTAAGATTTTAAGATTATGAAATTTAGAAACCTAACCATTTCTTACTGTTAGTCCCTTCAAGTACTAACAGAAATGTCACTCTTTCATGCCACTGTTCTAGCCTACCCAGAAGAGAGTTTTCCTTTCTCCAAGTGGCCATACGGCACATGGTACACCTCAGCATCTATCATGACTAACTCGCTATGAGGTTGTACAACACTTAAGGCAGTGACTGTCTGTTTTTCATTTCAAAGACCTAAACCACAGAGCCCACACAGTTCCTCAGAGAAGACAAATGTGTATTAAATAATTGATTGAGCATAAAAGCCATTTACCTTCCAACAGTCGGTGGTCTTCATTGCCACCACATTTAACTTTTTGCCCTTCTATATCATATTAGGTTCCTCTATACCTCCTTGCCTTTGCATATTCTAGTCCCCAAACTTCAATGGGAAGCAACAGTGTATTAATTCTTCCAGTTCCAAGTGCAATAGCACACATAAATAATTTCCTTGGATTCTTGATAAGAATGTTTGTCATTTTCTCCACCACACTCTCATTGCCCTTTAATTAACTGTGCTCATCAAATGTTATTATAATTATCTTCACTCATATCTGTCTCCTTTAACTACCTCTGAGCTTCTAGAAGGCAGGGACTGATAACATGGTATAATGTAAAAACAAAAGATATGAAACTAGAAAGTCCTGGGTTCAGACACCAGCTTTCATTTAGCTTTTTAACTACAGTCTGAGTCAAGTTACTTGCCTAGAATATAGCAGATACTCAGTAAATATTTGTCAAATAAATAGGTCTCTCAAAGCTTTAGTTTCTGTAACTATACAATAAAAAACAATACCTTCCTATCAGATATTAAAACTAATTGGTATAAACCGGTAAGAGTGCTGGGGATTGAATAGGTACTAAAAAATAGGGTTGACTATACTTATTAGTATCTCTAAGACCTAGTGCAGTTTTAATAAATATATTCTGATTCAATAAGTGAAGCAAGCACTGTGCAAAGCAATTCAGAAAATACACTATAATTAAATCATGGACTCTATTTTCAGTAAGCTTACAGTTCAATGGGGAAAATAACACATGCATACATATACCTGTAGTATAAATAGAATAAATGTTCTTAGAACAGTATAAAGAACTTTGGGAACAAAAGACTCCAGCTTGCAGACAAACTCTCAAAAGATGGGATGAGGTAAAACAATCCTTTTCTTCCTAAAATATATTTTTAATTTAAAGATGAAAAGGAAAGTAATTTGAGATAGAGGGAATAATACAAACAAAGGAAAATAAACGGAAAAGTTTGGAGGAAGATAAGGACACTATAAGTGGTTTAATTTTTTTGGAGTACAGGATACAGACCACTAAAGAGGCCAGATTCCAGAATGCTTTATGGACTTGGTGTAAACAGGTTGGACTACATTTTAGGGAAACTTAAGGTAACGAGGTTACTAGGGATAGAAATGACTTAAGAAGTGCTTTGGGAAAAATTAAATTCAACTTTGGCTCACATCCAAACAGATTCCACATAGTTAAAAAACCAATTATCTAAACACACACAGATAAAAGGGGGAAGAGGAAGGAGGGTCTCTTCCTTCTACATTTCTTCACTTCTGCTTTTAAGGGGACTATGTTCACTGAAGAGACCCCCCCTAAATGGACTGGAAGAGATGGAGAGAATGGCCCCAAAGCAGTCTGCCTGAACAACAGAGGAACCCTAATATAAGCATGAAGACAACCAAACTAAGATACCAGAGGAAAAGAATGTAAAATCTGAAAGAAAAAAAAAAATCTAGTCCAAAAGATAATTCACAACCATGGATAAGCCAACACAAAAAACCAACACACAAACCAATTCATAAATTAACCTGTAATAAAATCTGACTAACTCAAGGTACAAGCAACACAAAGGTATATGATTTTAGCCCCTTAAAAAAGAAAGTAAATATACCCAATATGGCCTTACATTGGCTTTTAGTCTTAGCTCATTATCAGTAGCCCTGTAGACTCTCTGACAATATAAGAGCATGTGCCTGTGAACTGCAGCCATAAGAAAGAATGTTGGTGAACTATATACTCAGAGTCACAGATTGATTCTTTTTTTAAGACCCTAAAAAAAAAGGCTACATGTAAGAATAAACTAAAATATCCTGTATTGATTCATTCATTCAACAACTACTTACTACATACAGATTATGCACCACGTACTGTGATAGGTATTGTATAGCCCAGTAAGGATAAATTTGATTTTATTTATTGTGCAGCATTTAGAATGAGCTGAAGTATCTTCTAAGCCTGTCTTAATCAGATGATCTAAAATATATAAGGGACTATTATTGGAATCTGATGGCTGGAATGGCAGTTTATCAAAGTCTGTGAAGGACTAAATCAAATGAGAAGTTCAACAAGACTGCACTGCAAGTGAAAATCAACTGCTGCTCTTTGAGGGAAAAGGAAAAATGGTGAGCATGAAAAAAAACATGGCTTCCAAATGTAGAGGCATAAATATAATTCACTACCCTCTGATGCATTTCACTCAAAGAAGAGATAATGAAGAAAATATTAAGCAGTAATATATGAATCTTATTACAAAGAATCTTCCACCAAGTATTTCAACTCATTACAATGACAAACACTGAGTAATTCACAAAGTTTGGAGAGTCTGTCCTGCCTTTATTCATGTCTTTGTGGCTTATTTTTTAGAATTTAAAACACTAAAAAAATGATTTTAAATTGTTGGCTTTATGAATTCTATTATTTTGGAAACACTAGTTTTACGACAATGACTTTAAAATCTTGACAATACGCTCATAATTAAAAGGTGGTATCCTTTATGTAAATAAGTTTTAGACACAAGATTGATGAGGAGCTATCCTTCTACCCCTAAGAGTCCATAAACAGATCAACATGGTCTCAGAACAACAACAAAAGATTAGGAATATTTATTTCAAAAGTTATGATAACACACATCTTTCCAATGAAGAAGCAGGCAATGTGTTGAGCTCCAAATGCATACCTCATATTCAATTGTATTGACTGTTAAGGAAGGAACCAGAGAAAATAGTTCACTCAGTGTCTTCAGAATGAGAGGTCTTGTGTCACAACTCAACTTTGGAGAGAGAGCATTCCAAGTAGAGCGAATGCAAACAACCTGTGAAGCAAATAAAAAAGGTCAACACCGAACAAGACCCCAACATATATAAAGCCATTAAGTAAGAGTACTATATTTTATTATAAGGAAACTTAGGAAAAAAATAAGACTATGCCTAGAAGACAGGATTTAATAAGGTACCACACCTCAAATGAAATTACTTAAACCAATGTAAACTGTTGACGTTGTGCCTGCCTCACACAATTGCTTTTTTACTACTTTGCTTTTAGTTAACCAAGTAAATAACTCTTTTCTAAGCACATAAGCTGTCACTCTCACCGACACACACAAAATTAACTCCAGATTATCTAGCTTTATACATTGTTTAAGAACCAGTCCCTGAAACAAAGTGGGTAAGATAATGCTAGCACATTTCTAAAGCCAGGTATCCACATTTTTTAGAGTTTTTCAGCCCTGTTGAAACAATATCACCACTCAGAAAATTGGAGTGTTAACATATATAAATCAAACATTCTCAAATCACCTTACAAGCTTTTAAGAGGCAGGAGAATAACTGCAGTATTTAATATAATAATTTAAGACGTTTTAAAAGTCAATTCCGGTTTTTTAAGAGGTCATTAATGATAAAATAAATCTAAAGCCCAGCAAAAATGTTATATCATTTCTAACTTGACCCAATTTTCTTAAGCCAGGTGTTCTTGATCCATTTCAATATCTGGTTTTAGGGATAGTCAAATGTCTTCTTAAGTTCAATTCCAGCTAACACTGATGATGTTTTCACTGATAGATGTTTTATGAAAATTTTAAGACTCAGATAGGAAGAATGTAAACACAGATCAATTAGATAGGCTTTGACAAGAATTGATCTTTCTAAAATATTCCAATCTCTTCTTTTAAGCTGTAATTAACACATACAATTATTCTCTATCTATAAGTATAAATTACTTAGAAAAACTACATAAGGTAGTAAATTTAAAAATGTCAAAGATAAATGAGTAATATATACTTAAGGAGACAGATTAAGAAGAGGTTCAAAAAAAAGACAGCAGACAGAGTATTTCTGAGAAAACTTGGATTCAGTGCATTTGCTGTTACTTTATACTTCCCGTGAAACAGTAGAATAATAAATACTCTTTGATTTGGGATCCCCTACATGATTTGGGTTCAACTAACCTTTCCTAAGGGCAGTACTGTAGACCAGGCATGACAGTAGGCACATTTACACAAAGAAGTAACTCTGATATTATAAATCATCAGCATTTGAAATAAAACCCAAACCAATTCTCTAAAAGCTATCAATTCAGCACAGTTGCATACCCAGAGTGGTACACAGTACTCAGAGAAACAATAAAATATAAAGATGATCTAATCCTTCAAAAACTTGACACCTTATTGTAAAGGAAGAAAAAGATACACAATTCTAAATTATTGGAAACAAAAAGGTACATGATCTGATTTTAAACTATTTCAACAGAAAATAATTTCAAGAGGAATCTATGCAGGAAAGATAAGTCAGTGGGCGGGAGTCATCAGGAAGGGTATCAAGAGACGATAAGGCTTGGGAAGAGACTTGAAGAAAGAATGAATAGAAATCACACAGCCATGCCACAAGAAAATGGAAAGCACAAGTCAAACACAAAACAACATGTTGCAAGTACAAAAGCATGAGTATTGGTGGGGAAAGGCTGGTAGATCACAAAATATCTAGAGTATCAGAGCAATTGGAACCAAATCTAAAAGAAAAGGTAGGCTATAGAGATTTCAAGTTAAGAAACACAAAACAGTTTAAAAGCTATTCTTAACAGATTCATTTGGGCCTGGCGTGGTGGCTCATGCCTGTAATCCCAGCACTTTGGCGGGCCAAGGCGGGTGGATCACTTGAGGTCAGGAATTTGTGACCAGCCTGGCCAACATGGTGAAACCCCCTCTCTACTAAAAATATAAAAATTAGCCAGGTGTGGAGGCACATGCCCCAGCTACTGGGGAGGCTGGGGCACAAAAATCGCTTGAACCCAGGAGGCGGAGGTATCAGTGGGCCGAGATCATGCCACTGCACTCCAGTCTGGGCTACAGAGCGAGACTCTGTCTCACAAACAACAAAAACAAAGAAAACAGTGCAGAATAGGGACAAAGGCCAAGAGACTGAGGAACTAGTAAGAGAGCTCTGCACTATTCTCAAACAATTAAAGTCTCCTAGGGCAGAAGAAAAGGCCATGATTGTGAGGCTTCCCCAGCCACGTGGAACTGTAAGTCCAATTAAACCTCTGTCTTTTGTAAATTGCCCAGTCTTGGGTATGTTTTTATCAGCAGTATGAAAACGGGCTAATAAAGAAATGTGACACCTAAATGCAACATGGGATCCTGGAACAGAAAAAGGACATCTTAAACACACATGTCCATAATTCAGTTAACAGCACTGCACCAATATTAATTTCTTAGTTTTAATAACTGTATTATAGTTACATGAGCAAGATGTTAATATTAGGGGAAGAAGGGTGAAAAAAACATGAAATAATTATCTATTTTCTCTTTTAACAACAGCTCTTTTGATATATAATTCAAATACGATACAATTCCTCATGTAAAGTGTACAATTCACTGGTTTTTGGTATACTTACAAAGCCACACAACCATCACATTCAAGTTTGAAACATTTTTATCACCTCCTCCCAAAAAAACCACAATCATTCATCACTCTTGATTGCCCCCTAAGCTCCTCAAATATAGGCAACCACAAATCTACTTTCTCTATATATAAATTTGCCTATTCTGGGCATTTCCTATAAATAGAATAATATAATATGTGCTCTTCGGTGTCTGGCTTCTATCAGTTAGCGTACCTTTTCCAAGGTTCATCCATGTTGTAGTATGTGTTAGTGCTCACTTCTTTTTATTGCCAAATAATACTCCATTCTATGTATACATCCTTTAAACTTTCCATAAGTTTAAAGTAATTTCAAAATAAATTTTTTTAAAGAATAGAAAAAAAACACTAGTCAAAAAAGTAATGGCTAAGAATTTCCAAAATTAATAAAATATATTAATTATCTAACTTAACTTGTAATACAAATAAGCTTATATATTAATACATTACAATATGATCATTAAACACCAAAGACAAAACAACAGTCCTCAAAGCTAAAGGTTTGAAAAAACACAGGCTACCTGAAAAGGAACAACTGAGAACAACTGAGAATAACATTTTCTTTCCTTCTTTTTTTTTTTTTTTTTTTCTTTGAGATGGAGATTCACTCTTGTTGCCCGGCTGGAGTGCAATGGTGCAGTCTCGGCTCACTGTAACCTCTGCCTCCTGGGTTCAAGCAATTCTCCTGCCTCAGCCTCCCAAGTAGCTGGGATTACAGGCATGTGCCACCACGCCCAGCTAATGTTTTTTTTGGGATTTAGTAGAGATGGGGTTTCACCATGTTAGTCAGACTGGTCTCGAACTCCTGATCTCAGGAGATCTACCGGTGTCGGCCTCCCAAAGCGCTGGGATTACAGGCCGTGCCCGGCCAATATTTTCAAAATTAAGACAAAAAGACCATCCAATAAGATCTTAAGAGTGCTGAGGAGCAAATGAAATACTCTCAAGGATAGACCATATGATAGACCACGAAACAAGTCTAAAAGAATTTATAAAAATGGAAATCATATCAAGTAGCTTTCCTGACCACAATGGAATAAAACTAGAAATCAATAACAGGAATAACTTTGGAAACTATACGAACATATGGAAATTCAACAACATGCTCCTGAAAGACCAATGAAAAAATTAAAAAGGAAAGTGAAAAATTCCTTGAAACAAATGAAGAACACAAACATACTAAAACATATGGGATACAGCAAAAGCAGTATTAAGAGGAAAGCTGATACCAATAAAGTGCTTACATCAATAAAGTAGAAAAACTTCAAACAAACCACCGAACAATACATCTTAAAGAACTAGAAAATAGCAAATCAAACCCAAAATTAGTAGAACAAAAGAAACAAAGATGAGAGCAGAAGTAAATGAAGACTGAAAGACAATAAAAAGATCAATGAAATGAAAAGTTGGCTTCTTGAAAAGATGAGTAAAATCAACAAACCTTTAGCCAGACTAATTAAGAAAAAAAGAGAGAACATTCAAATAAATAAAATCAGAGATGAAAAAGGGGACATTACAAAAAACATTCACAAAGTACAATATCACAAAAATTCAAAGGATCATTAGAGAAGACTATGAGCAACTATAGACAACAAATTGGAAAACCCAGAAGAAACAGATAAATTTGTAGACACATATGGCCTACCAAGATTGAATCAAAAAGAAATCCAAAGCCTTAATCAACCAATAAAAAGTAGTGAGACTGCAGTCATAACAGTTTCCCATCAATAAAAGCCCATAATCTGATGGCTTCATTGCTGATTTCTACCAAATATTTAAAGAAGAACTAATATCAATCCTACTCAAATTATTCCAAAAAATAGAAGAGGAGGGAGTACTTCCAGACCCATTCTATGAAGCCATTATCACCCTGATGCCAAAAGCAGACAAAGACACACTATAAAAAGAAAACTACAGGCCAATATCTCTGACAAACATAGATGCAAAACCTCAATAAAATGCCACGACACCAAAAATTCAACAATACATTAAAAAGATCATTCCTCATGATCAAGTAGGATTCATCCCAGGGATGCAAGGATGGTTCAACATATGCAAATCAATCAATGAAATATGTTATATCAGAATGAAGGACAAAGACCATATGATCATTTCAACTGATGCTAAAAAAGAATTCAATAAAATTCAACATCCCTTCATGATTAAAAAAAAAAAAAACTCTCAAAAAAAAAAAAAAAAACTGGGTATAGAAAGAACATACCTCAACGCAATAAAAACCATATCAGACAGATCAACAGCTAGCAGCATACTGAATGAGGAAAACTGAAAGCTTTTCCATTAAGATATGGAACAAGACAAGAATACCCACATTCACCATTATTCAACATAGTACGGAAAATCCCAGCTAGAGCAATCAAGCAAAAGAAAGAAAGGGCATCCCAAATGGAAAAAAATAAGTAGAATTATTTGTGTTTCCAAATGATATGATCTCATATTTAGAAAAACCTAGAGACTCTACCAAAACAAAATTAGGACCATTAAACTCAGGAAAGTTGCAGAATACAAAATTGACATTCAAAAATCAGTAGCATTTCTATATGCCAACAGTGAACAATCTGAAAAAGAAACCAAGAAAGGAATTCCATTTACAATATCTACACATAAAATAAAATACATAGGAATAAACTTAACCAAAGAAATGAGAGATCCCTACAATGAAAACTAAAAAACATTGATGAAGGAAAATGAAGAGGACACATAGAAAAAAACAAATGGGCCGGGCACAGTGGCTCAAGCCTGTAATCCCAGCACTTTGGGAGGCCAAGACGGGCGGATCACGAGGTCAGGAGATCGAGACCATCCTGGCTAACACGGTGAAACCCCGTCTCTACTAAAAAATACAAAAAAGCTAGCCGGGCGAGGTGGCGGGCGTCTGTAGTCCCAGCTACTCGGGAGGCTGAGGCAGGAGAATGGCGTAAACCCGGGAGGCGGAGCTTGCAGTGAGCTGAGATCCGGCCACTGCACTCCAGCCCGGGCGACAGAGCGAGACTCCGTCTCAAAAAAAAAGAAAAAAACAAATGGAAAGATATTCCATGTTCATAAATTGGAAGAATCAATATTGTTAAAATGTCCACAATCTATAGATTCAATGTAATCCCTATCAAAATAACAATTACATTCTTCACAGTAACAGAAAACATAATGTTAAAATTTATACAGAAGCATGAAGACCCAGTATAGGCAAAACCATCCTGAGCAAAAACAACAAAACTGGAGGAATCATACTACGTGACTTCAAGCTATACTACAGAGCTATAGTAACCAAAACAGCATGGCATTGGCGTAAAAACATACACATAGACAAATATAACAGAATAGAGAATGCAGAAATAAATGCACATATCTGCAGTGAACTCATTTTTGACAAGGTGCCAAGAACATACATTGGGAAAGGGCAATCTTCAATAGATGGGGCTGAGAAAACTGGGTAAATATATACAGAAGAATGAAACTTGACCACTATCTCTCACCATACATAAAAATCAAATCAAAATGGATTAAAGACTTAAATCTAACACCTGAAAGGATGAAAGTACTATAAGAAAACATTGGGGAAACATTCTAGTACATAAGTCGGGACAAAGATTTCTTGAGTAATACCTCTAAAGTACAGACAATCAAAGCAAAAATGGACAAACAGGATCACACATCAAACTAAAAAGCTTCTACACAGCAAAGGAAACAATCAACAAAGCGAGGAGACAATCTACAGAATAAGAGAAAATATTTGCAAACTATAAATTTGACAAGGAATTAATAAATGGAATATATATGGAGCTCAAACAACTCAATAAGAAATAAGATTATTTCCACTCAAAAACTGGGCAAAAAATCTGAATAGACATTTCTCAACAGAAGACATATGAATGGTTAGCAGGTATATGAAAAACGCTCATTATCATGAGAGAAATGCAAATTAAAACTACATTGAGATATTATTTCACCACAGTTAAAATGGTTTTTATCCAAACGTTCAGCAATAATGAATGCTGGTGAGAATGTGGAGAAAGGGGAACCCTCGTACACTGTTGGTAGGAATGAAAATTAGTACAGCCACTATGGAAAAGACTATAGAGTTTTCTCAAAAAAAATAAAAATAGAACTGCCATATGATCCAGCAGTCCCACTGCTGAATATATATCCAAAAGAAAGGAAATCAGTACATCAAAGAGGTATCTGCATTCCCATGTTTACTGCAACACTATTCACAACAGCCAAGATTTGGAAGCAACCTAAGTGTCCATCAACAGATGAATGAATAAATAAAATGTGGTATATACACACAATGGAATATTATTTAACCATAAAAAAGAATGGAATCCTATCATTTGCAACAACATAGACGGAACTGGAGGACATTATAGTAAGTAAAACAAGCCAGGAAAAGAAAGACAAATGTTGCATGTTCTCATATGTGGAAGCATTTAAAAAAAAGAAAGAAAAAAAAGAATATAGGGGTAGAATGATGGTTACCAGAGGCTGTAAAGGATGGCAAGGAGCTGGGGAATAAAGCGGAAATGATTAATGGGTACAAAAATACAGTGAGAATAAGAGCTAGCATTTGATAGAACAAGAGAGTGACAACAGTTAACAATAATTTATTTTGTATTTTCAAAATAACTAAGAGTATAATTGAAATGTTCCAAACACAGAGAAATTATAATGCTTGAGGTAATGGATACCCCAGTTATCCTGATTTGATCATTACACAGTGTGACTACATCGAAACATCACATGCACACCATAAATAAATATAACCATTATGTACCCATAACTAAATTTTTAAAATTTTAAATACTGAAAATAATAAAAATAAAAAACAACTTATTCAGAGACAAGGAAAAAACACTTAACATGGCTTTCAAGGTTTTTCATGATCTGCCTTCTATCTATTCCTCCAGTCTCATCTCTTCTGCTAGTTTCTTGACAACATATTTGTTTAATAACTACTATTCATATTTAACATTAGAAAAATGAGGAAAAGGAATAGATTCATTTTATTTACCCATATATCACCATTTTAAACTATTTCTTATATATGGGAAAGTTTTAATAAATAAATATAAAATTATAATGATGAAGTAACTTTTCCTGTGACAATTTTTTCCATATAACTCAATTAAATTGGTTAGACTATAGTTTGTATGGTTTAATGCTTGCATTCTTCCAGGTATGACATTTTTCCCTTTTAAATTAAAAAAAAAAAAGCTGTCTACTGCCATTCTTTGTAAAGCACATTCAAATTTAACTTAAATATTAATTTAATTCTGTGAAAATTAGTTGATTATTAAAAATGCAAATCAATGGGTATGCAGTGATTTTTAGATTAGGAATTTAAAAAGTTCTAAGGAAACTGCCATCCCACAATGCTAAATCTACCATTGAAAAGTAGGGGCAAAACATGTAATCAATCAATCAACCATGCAGGATAATACCTAGAAATCATCCACATATAAAATATGAATATTGCCCGGTGCGGTGGCTCAAGCCTGTAATCCCAGCACTTTGGGAGGCCCAGACGGGCGGATCACGAGGTCAGGAGATCGAGACCATCCTGGTTAACACGGTGAAACCCGTCTCTACTAAAAAATACAAAAAACTAGCCGGGCGAGGTGGGTGCCTGTAGTCCCAGCTACTCGGGAGGCTGAGGCAGGAGAATGGCGTAAGCCCGGGAGGCAGAGCTTGCAGTGAGCTGAGATCCGGCCACTGCACTCCAGCCCGGGCAACAGAGCGAGACTCCGTCTCAAAAAAAAAAAAAAAAAAAAAGAATATTTATGTACAAATGACTGAGAATGCTCTGAGTCTGTCTCTAAGATATTGAAGAAGTCATTTCATCCTAAGCGTTTATGTTATGCGTACTTTGTTGCTGGGGAAGAATGATATTTTTCCCATGTCATTCTTCCACAAGAATCTTACTAATTTTCCATGTTATTCTTCCACAAGAATCTTACCAACACTAAACAGTACAGATTAAAGAAGACTTTATGCAGTATGGTATGCTGGGAAGAGCACATTTTAAAGTCAGAAATCAAGGTCTCTGATTTGGTAGCTATGTGACTATGGTGAAGTATATAATTTCCCTCAATCTGTTTCCCCAGCTGCAAAATGGAAATAATACTAGTAACACCTGCTCTATGTACAGCACAAGGTTACCAGTAAAGCCCATATGGAGACAGTGTACATAAACCTACTTTAAACACTGAAAAATATAGCTATTGTTGTTATAACCAATAGAAAAAAAAATAGCGAACCCCAGAAGAATCAGAGCCTTTCCTTCTAATTCCTGTGCTGTAAAAATGACTTTGTTCTTATGCAGAGGAACAGAGAGCTATCTCCTAATTTTACTTTCAAAAGCTATTTCTAGAAATTCCTGAGAACAGCCTACTCCTTTTGTCCTGATTCTTTACTCCAACAGAGGGAAAGCTTTATAAAAAAACCTTTAGGCTATGAAAACTGCCTTATCTGCCCTTTTCATAATGAAGGTAAAAGAAACTGCCTTCGCAATTAAAGGACTCAAGTCATCATCACGCAGTGAAGCCCTCTTAAGCTAATGCAGCGCACACAATTCATAAAACAGGATGCTTCTGTTACCAAAACACAATAACGGGATAAAACAGAGTTTGAAGAGACACAATCAATGGAGCAGAAACAATGAGAAAAATAACATTCTTTCTTATCCTAGTAATATAGGGTTAGGGGTTGTTAAGTATTTTAAAAAATGACTAGCACAGGTTTATTTAAGCAATTCCACAGCCTTTTAATGTCTGAGACTAGTTTATTATCAAGGCAGTGTTGTAGGGGGAAAAGAAAAAAAGAGAAACAGATATTGAAGTACCTTTTTAAAATTCACTTATAATCTAAATGATTATAATTTAGTAGTAATTCTGATGATTTAGAATATAGTTGAACAACTTTTGTCCTGTTCATGGCAAAGAATGTAGATGAACATATCTAAATCCCAAACTATGCTTTAGAGAATCAAAAATATCTGGACTTGCTGTAGTAAAGCTACTCTCATATTAACAACCCTTAACATCACCATGACATTTCCAAAAGAGGTGTAACAGAAACTTTTTAAATTATTCTGTATTTCTGAAAAACTATTTGGCAGTTTGTAGTACATACTTACAATTCTAATATCTGAGTAGAAGAGGTTCAGATTTGTGTGACACAAGTAAAAACAGAGACATTTATTAAACCGATTGATCTAGACTATCAAGCCACCCGAGAGACTCACTACTCAACAGCCAGAGATGTTAGGTTTCTTTTTTATTCCCCCAAGTAAGAAGTTACAGGTCCCTATGATACTTCCATAAGAAACAGTATTTTCCAATGCAAACTCGGTTGATTTCTCTGCAGGAAGAGAAAGAATGACACAAAGAACTCCCTATAGGGACATTCACTTTTCAGTTTTGCTAGATTCTGTCTGTATGAATTATCTATTTTTTGGTGGACATTCTTCCAGGATGAACTAGCAAATTCATAGGAAGAATATGTCAAAAAATACCTTGAGAAGAAAATGATTAGGGCTTTATTCCCCTAAAAAAAAAAGAGAGGAAATTTTTTTGTAAAGGCCAGCTCCTTCCTCTTTTCTAATAGAGGTTAGACTCCAAGATAATAAAGGAAAGTAACAGAAATTCAATCAACATAGCTTAAGACTCAATAAATCAAACTACTGGGAAGTTGTTCAGCAGATACAAAATTAAAAGTAAAGCAAATTGAGTATTTACTAGCAACAAGAGTAAAATATCAGCCATCTAAATGTTAAAAAGGGCTAAAGAGGCTATAAGTGAACTGTAGAAAGAGACTGAGAAATATAGTTTACTGTCATTTCATATTTAAAAATCAATATGCTGTGTATCAAAAACAATTGATGAATTAGGCAGTCACTTCAGAGACACTAAGAACAAGTTAGAGGGACACTTTAAACTTCAAAGATAAACTTTTTAGAAATATCTACTGAGTTTAGTCCACTTTACAAAGATAGAATTCCATGAATGCATTTCTAAGTAACCAATGTTGAGAGTCACTGAAACATAACCTGATTACATGTTCAATGAAAATGATTCTTCTATACTCCCACCCCACCCTATGTATCTACAGATCTGGGGATAACAGAACTGATGAATTCTTCATGGATAAACAATAGGGAAGATCAGTCTTTTAAGCCTGAGTGGCTCACACAACTAATTACAACCCCCTAATAGCAAGGAACAAACATTCCTGTGGTCCCTTTTCATAGAAAAAAACAAGTTTCTTCTTAAGAAAATCAAGACTAAAGACAAAACCTATAATCTACAAGTTCAAGAGAGAAAAAGGAAACATTTTAGTAAAACTTCTTAGGAATTACTTTGTTCTTCAGTGCTAGAAAGCTAGTGAATCACAACAAAAATAGTTTCCCCAAAGCAAGGTTTAAACAAGGATAAACAAGATTTTTCCAGCCAAACAAATGCAGCATCTAGCACAGTGCTTGGCATAAAAAAAGCACTCATCTCAAAGGTGGTAACTGACCTATCACCAGCTAGGACAGGGCAGAGCACATTTTCTGTCAAGGGCCAGAGAATTAACATTTTAAGTTTCACGGGCCACATGGTCACTATTACAACTACTCAGTTCTATCACTGTAGCAAGAAAGCAGCCATGGACAATACATAAACAAATGAGCATGGTTGTGCTCCAATAAAACTTTACTTACAAAAAAAGGTAGTGGGCTGGATTGGAAGAGTCAGCCACGGTTTGCCAACTACTGAACTAGACTATGTGATTATTAACTGGATACAGCCGAGCAATCAGATTAGACTAATGCTTGTTTAACTTTAATGTACACTTGAATCTCCTGTGGTGAAAGGATCTCATCGCACTACAGATTCTAACTCAGTAGGTCTAGAGGAGAGCCTGAGATTCTTGTTTCAAGCTGCCAGGTGACACAGAAGCTGCTAGTTATAAAACCATACTTTCAGTTACCAGATATTAGACTTTATTAGTGAATTTACTTTAAAATTTCAAAACAGGTAGGAAATTAGAAATGTGACGGCAATAAGTCCTGGATTTTACTTGAATTGTTCCAATATCAGGAATTCTGATGTGTTGCCGCCACAAAGTCAAATTCACAATTAATTCCAAAGTTTAACCTTCCACACTGCTCTTCCACTTAAAGGAAGCATGAAGATAAAAGTCAGAACATGTATGCAGATTATCTAGTTTTAGAAACAGGGACATCATATTTTCTAATCCCTTTCTTTTCAGATAAAGACACTAGATGGAAAAAATTTTTTTAATATACCAGTGGAACTAAATAATAACACCCCCACTCCCCAATGAAAAAAAAAAAAAAACAAAACCCTTTCATGGTTTTCAACTTTGTTTGAAAGTGGTAACTTTTGAAATTATTCCTACAAAATATGCAAAGGAATAAGTTTTCACTAGAGATAGACAAGAGAAACCCTGACACTTGAACCAACTTAAGGTTATCTAATATTTTCATAAGACTAATTATTTATCTTCTTTATTCTTCAGTTCAAGAAATGTGAACTTAGCAATTGCTATGTACCAGGTACTAAGCTGGGCACTTCGGGGGAGGAGGTTAGTTGCTAAAACATACTTTCTATCTTCAAGGAGCTTAGTATCAGGTAGTAGAGACTGATACATAAACATGAATTACAAAACCTTGTGTTAAGCAAAACTGCAGAACTTTCATACTAGATATAGAGGGAGAGATTACCTGGTTAAGGAAGAGAGCAAAGATCAGAAAGGAGTTCCTGGAGGAAATAATATTAAAGAGCAATTATGTGCCAGACACTCTTGTGTCTTTTTAATTTCCAATTATACCAATTTAAATTAGGCCAATTAAATCATATATGATAAAAGAAAATCAAGTTTGAAGCATAACTGAAGGTAGGAGTCTTTAAATACTTTTTGCTCATGCAACTTCTAAAAATGCTTTGAAAAATCATGTAAATTGGCATTTAAAAAGCATAAAGACTGCAGAAGACTTGTTTTCTAACATATGGTAAATACTTCTATTTTAAAATAAAATTGCTATAACATTCTATTAAGTTTATACAATTAGATAAAATGCCACAGCAATTTTATATCTACCATCATCCATTTCATAAAATCTATATAAAAAATGTCTCTAACACTCCAAAATTGTATATATTTTCTTCCTTGACAGTGTATTTCTGTCATGTGACAATCCTGCACTTGTACCTCCTAAATCTATAAAAATAAGAAAATAAAAAATAAAATAATACAATGTTTTTGGAAAAGAAATTGTATTTCTATTACAGTTATGTTTCATAATTGTATTCTAATATATTTAATGGTTCAGAGTCTGCTATCGGTCACCTCTCATATGTCTCTATAACAAAAATAAATTTATAAATTAAAATTATTTTTATTTCTTATGATCATAAGACTAAGAGTATTTTTAAACTTTGAGTTGCATCATTATGATTATTGCTAATATATAATTAATCAAAACATAAATATTACAAATATTGGTAAGTAATCACCAAACATAAAAGGTTTAAAAAATCGGAAATGGTGTGGTCTCAGTAGAAGAACAAGACGGTGCCTTGATAAAAAATGCTTCCCCAAAAATCAATATTTTGAATTGTCTCTTTGTTCAATGCCCTGAAATTTTTATACCAGAGAGCAAAGAACTAAGAAAGATTTACAAGTAGAGATATGCCTTCTTTTTGTAGGATAGAAAGGAGGCAATTATGAAAGGACAGTTGGGAAAGGAGAAACAGTTTAACGCAGATAAATATCAGGGAAGAGTACATAATGAAATTGAAGATCTGGAAATGTAGTTACTAAAGCTAACATGGCTGCCTATCCCTTAGAAAGTCTTCAAATACCCCATGTTCACGAGTTTGTAGACCATGGCTTTAGTGATTTTTTTCACTGCAAATTAAAGATGCTAACTCTCTGGACCCAAATCTCTTGAGAGTATAGCAAAACCAAAGCTGCCCTAAGCAAATAATAAAGAGTTCAAAATTCTATATGTAAAAACTCCGCAAGTGTAAGTGAGCTATTAATATTGGTTAAGTTATTCCCAGAAGTCTACATTAAGATTGACTGAGTACATTAGAATACTGCAGAAAAACATCTATAGTATAACAATAGTTAAAAAAAAAAAAAGAAGAAGAAGAAAAAACAGATATAGTTTCAAGAAAGCAGACAGCAACTGTTGGGGGAAAGGAGAGGATAAGATGGTTGATTTCAAAAAGAGTCCACATGCTGTGGAAAACATATTTTAAAAGATGAGGAAACAAAGGGCATCAAGAAGAAATGTTAGCAAAGTAGGAGAACCAAGAAAGTAGAAGGTCCTAGAGTCCAGGAGAGGAGGGAGATGTCTATAAGGAAAGCTTTTCATGGCTCTTTTCACTCAAGAGAAGTGAAGGAGGTACTGGAAAAGTATATTGGCTTGGCCATTAATAAAATCCTTTTTTATATATTTTTGTCCAAATTAAAAATAAAACAAAGCACCTTCTGTCTAAACTGCTTGCCTATTTATAAACTGAGAGTACAGACAAATAATGCTTTTTCCTCAATTCTTTTCAAACCTAATTGTGTTTCACCAGAAATGCAAATCTACCCAATAATAAAGGCACTTGCAAACATAAAGATACAAAAACATTTATCACAGTGTGATTTATTTTAAAAAATAATAATAATAAACTTAAATATCAACTTAAATATCCCACAATAGGAAATTCATAAACTACAGTACAGCCATTTGTTCATTCAATTAGATGTCAAAGGTAGATTACCAACATGACATGGTGCCCCTGGTAAACTGCTGGCTGATAAAACAAGTTGCAAAAGAATGTGTACAGCATGATTCCTTTCTCATTATACATACACGGTGGTTAACTCTGTGGTTTATAGTGATTTTTAACCTTCTTTTCTTCCCCTTACAGGTCTCAGAGAATGGTACCCCAAAACGAAGGTCTTGGAAGCAGCTCTCTCTGACCTTTTCTTACCCTCTCGTCTCTGACCCCTCTGTCTTTCTAGAGGCTAGCCACAGAAACTAGAATCTCATGGAAACCAGAACTCTTTTCCCCAAAGCCAGCAATAAGATCTAAACATATTACTCTAACCCTCCCCACCACCTTTCTGTGTAAAAACTGGCCATAAAGAAACTACGTGACCTACATTGTTGACGGTAGGCCATGAGACCCCTATTCCAGACAGGGTCCTGACCCAGACCCAGGAGGGAATGCAAGCTCAGAGAGACGAAGAAGAATTTAACTGGACAGTCCTTGCTGGGTTTCCCCACTCAGTCTATTAGCATCAAATCATGCCTGTTTTGTCCAGTCATATTTCTACATGGCCACCCATACTTTCTTGAAGCTAAGCATACAAATTAACTGTTTCTCCTGTATCTCTGGATCTTCATTCTGAAGGATTCCACACCATGTAAAACTATGATCAAATAAATTTGTATGCACTTATTAATCTCCCTTTTTGTCAGTGACTTTCAGCAAATCTTTGGAGAGCAGAGAGAAAGTTTTCCCTTAGCCCCTACACCCCATAATTTCTGACTTTCCTGTCATACTCTTAGAATACTTGAGTCTTACTTTAAAAGAAATATACTCATTTTATGAATTTGATCCTTAATCATTTTTCTATAATTAAAATTAATTTTATTTTGCTCTTCACTTCCCTATACCTTACATAAAAACTTTGTTTTCACATGACATCTAACATTATTGTCTTCTCTTTTAAAGACATTTGGCGAAATGATCATTCTTTCATAAGAACTGACATTTATGTTTTTTCTATTCACTCACTTAAATTTTGTTTTACAGGGAAACTTGGAGGTTTACTACAGCTGTTCTTATTTTACAAAATAAAGCCAAACCTCTTCTACATGGAAAACTTAATATAATTCCAAGGATATCCTACATACTCTTATTGCCAAGCATGATTATCGCCCCTCCTTTCCCAAAGCATAATCCAGGAATTAACCACTATTCTTGTCACACCCAACCAAATAATATGGCTGGTGGTAACTACACAATCCATAAACACAGACCAGGAAATAATACTGCACGAAGCTAAAAAACTAAAAAAAATTCTGAGCAGATGGACTAAAGAGCTTCCTGCAGGTTCTCAAAAAAAATAATAGCAGCATTATAAGAATTTAGACTTAACACACTACAACATGCAAGAACCTTGAAAACATTATGCTATGTGAAAGAAGCCAGTCACAAAATACCACATACTGCATGATTCCATTTACATAAAATGTCCCAAACAGTCCCTATAGAAACTAAAAGTAGATTATTGGTTGTGTAGGGCTGGGGTAGGGAGAGATGAAGGATTGGGAGGATAGTAGCTAAGGAATGCAGAGTTCCTTTTGGGGATGATGAAAATGTTCCAAATTTATTTGTGGTGATGAACGTACAAGTCTGTGGGAAAACCACTGAACTGCATGATTTAAATGGGTGAATTGCATTATATATAAATTTTATCTCAATAAAGCAATTTACCAAAAAAGCTTGGATTTAGCATGGTTCTACTTGACACCAGGGGAACAGATGTTTTGGAATCAGAGAAATCTAGGTCAAACTTTGCCCATGCCACTAAGTAGCTATGTGACCCTGAGTCTCCACATCTGTAACATGAAAGGTAATACTAATAACAACCTTACAAAGTTACTGTGAAGATGTTTATAAAAAGACTTGGCACAGTATTTGGCAATGGGTAAGCACTAAAATGTCTTCTCTTGGCAACAGTATTAAGATTACATTCTGTTACATTAACTCTTTAACTTAGGGTAATTTTCCAAGGATGAACTGGACATTGGACCACCACCTATTTTCAGCACTACGCTGGATATGTATCATCAGAATTCAACTTACATGGCAATCACTCTACTTTCTACATTAATCAACACCATTTCTAGAGTCTAACAAGCCTTGCTACATAGGGTGCTCATTTGGCATCTGATTCATCTAACACAGTCAAGTGTACTAATCATGAAACTCCCATAACATTGTTTGAAGAACGCTCCCAGGCCTAATACTAGAATTAAAGAGATTTTAAAAGCTCTCATTTTTCCTTCACTCTCTTTAATCCTCACTCTTATGTAGTGGGCTTTTGGCTGCTAAAACAGTTTGGGGCTGGAGCTGACAAAGTCCAATTAAAGAGAAAGAGGGGCACCCAGATGTTGGCTGTTTCCATCTAGGTTGGTTCTGGTTTTAAGCTTTAAGAAAGAGAATAAAGGACATTCGGAAGTTTCCTTTGATTCTCTGCAGCCTAATCTCCAGGAAGTGAAAAAGCCAAAACTGGGCAGAAACTTCACATAGAAATAAAGAGTATGCATTTCTCCACAGTGATTTCTTAGTTTCAACACTCAGAAATCTAAATGTAGCCACAGATAAATGGACAGGGCACATGTGGCTGAGGAAGTGCTCTCCAACATAATGACTGAAACAGACATATTCTAGTCTGGAAACCCTGAGAAATGTGCCTAAATGTCTAACTTGAGTCTAGAAGATGTGTGAGCACTCCTCCTTACAACTCTCCAAGTCCATACTACTAGAAAGTAAATGTAAATTTCTAGGGCAAAAACTCATAATAAACATTTGAGATTTCCTTCTATTTTCACATTTATTTCAATACATCATATAGTTTATCCTCACATAGCTGTAATCAAATCATCAATAATGCTTATTATGTTAGCATTTGCACGCAGTTCACATTTAGTACATAAATGAAAGAATCAGAAATTTAGTTACAATGGTCAACCATGTTTTCCAAAAAAAACATGAAAACACATATAAAAAAACATATCCTATGCAGAAGAGCTTATAGGGAAAGCAGCACTCCCGCAAATACAGGTAGGAGTCCATATGGGAGAAATCTTTATAAATGGTAATTATGCATCATTGGACCAGCAGCCCCATTTCTAAAAATTTATTATAAAGAAATAATAAGAGATATGTGCTATGGTTTAGCTCTAAAGCTGATCACTGCAGCACTGTAGATGACATTAAAAAATTAGAAACAATCTAATAAAATATCCATCAATAAAGGACCAGTAAATGGACAATACATGGAATGTAAAATGATATACCACGTGCCATACATACACACACACACACACACACACATATATCCAGGAAAAGGTGCATAAAATATATCAAGAGGAGAAGAATCAGGTTATACTAAATATGTGCAGTACAATCTCATTTCTAAAAATACTCATAGACATACAGACATGTGCAGAAAAAGGCATGAAATTATATATGGCAAATTATTATTAGAGTTATATCTGGATAGTGACATATGGGTAAATTTTTGCTTCTAATTCTGCTAATCCATATTTTCTGATTTTTGAGCATCAAATGTGTGTCATGTAATAAAAGTACTTTAAAAACCAATATGTATATTCTAATAAGTAAAAATTGATTGAGACAATGAGGGAGGGAATGTGAAATTCGACATTTGGACAACCCAAAATGTCTCATAAACAACCAGACACTGAAGTCTCATAATAAACTCTTCCCTCCATTAAGGACTAGGACTAGAGATTATGAAAGAAATTAGAAAGGGATTATGCCCCCAAAGTAGCTCACAGAAATACAAACATGAAAATAAATATTTACAGTAAATCAAGATGTCAAATATAGAAGGAGGCATGGAATAAAAACAAAAGGACACAAACCTGAGGGGCAGGAAAATGTCACAAAAGAGAAACAAAAATCACTCAATAAACCCACCACATTAACTTCATTATTAACAATTAGAAAATATCTCACTAATAATAAGAATTTTACTGACATTCTCAGGTTAGTTTAAATCCTCTAAATTCCCAAAGTGACTTAGATCTCTGCTTTGTAGATTTCATCACAACTGAAAATAGGTAAGTGTACCATTAATGGTTAAATAAGCCTGAGAACAGTGGCTTACCCCTGTAATGCCAGCACTTTGGGAGGCCAAGGCAGGTGGATCACCTGAAGTCAGGAGTTCGAGACCGGCCTGGCCAACATAGTGAAACCCTGTCTCCACTAAAACAAAAAACTTAGGTGTGTGTGGTGTTACATGCCTGTAGTCCCAGCTACTCAGGAAGCTGAGGCAGAGGTTGCGGTGAGCCGAGCTCACACCACTGCATTGCAGCCTGAGTGACAAAGTGAGACTCTGTCTCCAAAAAATAAATAAATAAATAAAAGGCTAAAGCTAAATGACCATTTGGTCAGACAGCCAACTTAGAATGGAAATTTCCTGAGGGTAAGAACCATGTCTGCCCTTTATCTCATTATAGCTCTAACATCTAAAAGAGCCTTATGCATAGTAGGAACACAAATTTTAGTTGGAGAAATAAACATGAATGATTAAATAAAAATAAAAATGGTCAGTTGGCTAAATGGCCATCTGGGTGGTTTCTACTTTAGGGCCATTATGAATAATGCTATGAATATTCATATATTCATGTGTAGTTTATATAGTTGCACTTTTCTTGGGTACATTCCTAGAAATGGGCTTTCTGGGTCATATAGTAACTCCATGCTTAACTTTTCAAGGAACTGGAGTTGGCTTAGAAAGCAGGTTCACTTGCCTGGCCCAAGGTTGTCTTTCATTTCTAACTTAGAATCATAACTTAGAATCAAACCTTCTTTTAATATTGCTCTGTAACTGCTGACTCTAAACCCTAACCAGTCCTAAGTGGTTCTAGTAGCTACTAGGAGCACACTAGAATATATGTGTATTTCATTACATGCTGTATACATGAACTATAGAGAAGGAAAATCTAAGAGTTACTGGTTTAGAGGAGGAAGAAAGAAAGATCAAAATCAAAGATTTTTAAAGAGATAATAACAAAGAACTTTTCAAACCTAGAGAAAGATACCAATATTCAAGTACACATAGGTTACAGAACACCAAGCAGTTTTAATCAAAATAAGACTACCTCAGGACATTTAAGAATCAAACTCCTAAAGGTTAAGGATTTTAAAAGGATCCTAAAAGCAACAAGAGAAAAGAAACAAATAACATATAAAATCGTTCCAATAAGTCTAGCAGCAGACTCTCAGTGGAAACATTACAGGCTAGGAGAGAGTGGCATGACATATTTAAAGTGCTGAAGGAAAAAAATTTATATCCTAGAATAGTATATCCAGTAAAAATATCCTTCAAATATGAAAGAGAAAATAAGGACTTTCCCAGACAAGCAAAATCAGAGGGATTTCATCAACATCAAACCTGTCCCCTAAGAAATGCTGAAGGAGTTATTCAATCTAAAAGAAAAGGATTTAGAAATCATCTTGAAAACACAAAATTCACTGGTAAATAGTAAGTACACGAACAAAGACAGAATATTATAACACTGTAATTATAGTATGTACACTATTCATATCTTGAATAGAAAAACTAAAAAATAAAGCTATCAAAAATAATGCTAACATATTTTTAACACACAGACAGTATATAAGATATACACAGAAACAACAAAAAGATAAAAACCATAAAGGATGAAGTTAAAGTGTAGAGTTTTTATTAGATTTCTGTTTGTTTTTGCAGACTTAGGTTCTCATCAGTTTAAAATAACGGGTTGTAAGATGTTATTTGCAAGCTTCATGATAACCTCATATCAATAACCCACAGGAGATATACAAAAAACAAAAAGTAAAAAATTTAAAATATATTACCAGAGAAAATCACTTTTACAAAGAGGAAGACAGGAAGGAAGTATGGTAGAGAAGACCACAAAACAACCAGAAAACAATGAACAAGATGGCAGTAATAAGTCCTTACTTATCAATAATCACATTGAATGTAAATGGCCTAAACTCTGCAATCAAAAGACAGTGGCTGAATAGACTGAAGAAACAACATTCAACTATCTGCTGTCTACAAGAAACATACTTCACCTATACAGTCAGACATAGACTGAAATTAAGGGGATGGAAAAGATAGTACATGCCAATGGAAACCAAACAAGAGCAGGAGCAGTGACAACACATTTCAAGACAAAATCCATAAAAAGGATAAGGTCATGATATAATGATAAAGGGGTTAATGCAGCAAGAGGATTAAAAACTATACATATATATGCACCCAACACTGGCATACGCAGATATAAAAGCAGATATTATTAAAGCTAAAGTGAGAAATAGACCCCAAGACAATAATAGCTGGAGACATCAGCAACCCACCTTCAGCATTAGACAGATTATCCAGACAGAAAATCAACAAAAATACATAATGAGCAGTACAGAACAAATAGACCTAATACATACTTACAGTGCATTTCATCCAACAGCTGCAGAAATACACCTTCTTCTCCTCAGCACAGAGATCATTTTCAAGGATAGACCAAAGATTAGGCCACAAATAGTATTGTGAAATTGAAAAACAAAATCATGTAAAGTATCTTTTCTGACCACAATGGAATAAAACTAGAAATTAATAACAAGAATAACTTTGGAAACTATACGAACACATAGAAATTAAACAATATGCTCTTAAATGACCACTGGGGTCAATAAAGAAACTAAGAAGGAAATTTTTAAACTCCCCGAAACAAATAAAAATGGAAACATGAGATATCAAAACTTATGGGATACGGCAAAAGCACTACTAAGATAGAATTCAACATTAATAAGCACCTACATCAATAAAGTAGAAAAACATCAAATAAACAGCTTAATGATACATGTTCAAGAACTAGAAAAGCAAGAGCAAATCAAACCCAAAGTCAGAAAAACATAACAAAGATGAGAAGAGAAATAAATAAAACTGAAGTCAAGAAAACAATACAAAGATGAATAAAACCAAAAGTTGTTTTATTGAGAAGATAAAAAAAAAACTGACAAATCTTTAGCCAGACTAACAAAAAAAACGAGGCCCAAATAAGATCAGAGATGAACAAGGAGACATTACAACTAATACTGAAGAAATTCAAAGGATCAGTAGAGGCTACCAATGAGCAACTATATGACAATAAATTGAAAAACCTAGATGAAACTAATAAATTCTTAGACACATACCAACAAATTTGAACTAGGAAGAAATCCAAAACCTGAATGGACCCATAACAAGTAAGGAGATCAATGCCAAAATAAGAAGTCTTCCATCAGAAAAAGCCCAGAACCTGATGGCTTCACTGATGAGTTGTATGAAACATTTATAGAAGTAAAACCAATACTACTTAAATTATTACAAAAAATAGAGGACACAGAAGTACTTTCAAACTCATTCTACAAGGCCAGTATTACACTGATACCAAAACCAGAAAAACGCAAATAAAAAAAAAAAAAAGAAAACTCTAGGTCAACATCCCTGATGAACACTGATGCAAAAATCCTCCGTAAAATAATAGCAAACCAAATTCAACAACATATTAAAAAGATTACTCATCCTGACCAAGTGGTACTTATCCCAGGAATGCACGGATGGTTCAACATATGCAAATCAATGTGACATATCACATCAATAGAACAAAGCACCAAAATCATGATCATTTCGATTGATGCTGGAAAAGTATTCAGTACAATTTAACATTAGCATCCCTTCACGATAAAAACCCTTACAAAAACTGGGATAGAAGGAACATACTCAACATAATAAAAGCAATATAAGACAGACCCACAGCTAGTATCATACTGAATGGGGAAAAGCTGGAATCCTTCCCTCTACAATCTAGAACAAGACTAAGGATGCCCATTTTCACTACTGTTATTCAACACAGAACTGAAGTCCTAGCTAGAGCAATTAGACAACAGAAAGAAAGGGCATCCAAATTGAAGAAGTCAAATTACCCTACTTTGCGGTTGAAATAATCATATATTGGAAAAAACCTACAGACTTCACCAAAAAAAATTAGGACAAATGAATTCAGGAAAGTTAAAGAATAAAAAAACACACACACACACACACATTAAAAAATCAGTGGTATTTCTATAGGTAAACAGTAAATAATCCGAAAAAAAAGAAACAAGAAAGTAATTCCACTTATAAGATTTATAATAATGAAATAAAATACCTAAGTATAAACTTAATCAAACAAGAGATCTATACATAAAATAAAATAAAATGAAATACCTCTACATAAAATAAAATACCTAAATATAAACTTAACCAAAGAAGTTAAAGGGTTCTACAATGAATGCTATAAAACACTGATGAAAGAAACTGAAGGGGACACACAAAAAAAAATAAATGGAAAGATATTCCATGTTCATAAATTGGAAGAATCAATATTGTTAAAACGTCCATATTATTTAAAGCAATCTATAGATTCACTGCAATCCCTATCAAAATAACAAAGACATTCTTCACATAAATAGAAAATATAATCCTAAAATTTATATGGAACCACAAAAGACCCAGAATAGCCAAAACCATCCCAAGCAAAAACAACAAAACGGGAGGAATCACATTACCTGACTTCAAATATTACAAAGCTATAGTAACCAAAACAGCATGATAATGGCATAAAAACAGACACATAGACCAATGGAACAGAATAGAGTAGCCAGAAATAAATCCATACATCTACAGTGAACTCATTTGAGACAAAGATGCCAAGCACATACACTGGGGAAAGGACAGTCACCTCAATAAATAGTGTTGGGAAAGCTGGATAATTATATGCAGAAAAATGAAATTTGACCCTTATCTCTCAGCATATAAAAAAATCAAATCAGGGCCAGACATGGTGGCCAACACCTGTAATCCCAGCACTTTGGGAAGCCGAAGTGGGTGGATCACCTGAGGTCAGGAGTTCAAGACCAGCATGGCTAACATGGTGAAACCCTGTCTCTACTAAAAAACAAAAAACAAAAATTAGCCAGGCACGGTGGCAGCCACCTGTCATCCCAGCTACTTGGGAGTCTGAGGCAGGAAAATCGTTTGAACCTGGGAGGCAGAGGTGGCAGTGAGCCAAGACCACGCCATTGCACTCCAGCCTGGGCAAGAGTGAAACTCTATCTCAAAAAAAAAAAAAAAAAAAAATCAAATCAAAATGGATTGAAGACTTAAATTTTTAAAAATAATGGAGAAATACTCCAGGACATTGGTCTGGGCTTCTAGAAACAATCAACAAAGTGAAGATGACTCACAAAATGACAGAAAATATTTGCAAACTATCCATCTGACAAGAAATTAATAGTCAGAATATATAAGGGACTCAAACAACTTAATTGGAAAAGAATATAATAATCCAATTAAGAAACGGGCAAAAGATCTGAACAGACCTTTCTGAAAAAAAAGACACACAAATGGCAAACAGGTAGATGAAAAGGTGCTCAACATCATTGATCATCAGAGAAATGCAAATCAAAAAGACAGGCAACCAAAGCAAAAATGGACAAATGGGCTCACATCAAGCTAAAACACTTCTGTATAGGAAAATAATCAACAAAGTGAACAGACAACAAAGAATGGGGGAAAACACTTGAAAACTATCCATCTGACAAGGAATTAATAACCAGAATATAAAAGGAGCTCAAGCAATTATATAGGAAATAATCTAATACTTCACTTAAGAAATGAGCAAGAGATCTGAAGACATTTCTCAAAAGAAGACATACAAATGGCAGACGGGTATATGAAAATGTGCTCAATGTCACTGATCAGCAGACAAATACAAATCAAAACTAGAGTGAGATATAATCTCACCCTAAATGAGATAGGATGATATATCCAAAAGATAGTCAATAAAGAACACTGGCAATAATGTGGAGAAAGGGGACCATTCAAACACTGTTGGTGGGAATGTAAATTAGTACAGCTGCTATGAAGAACAATATGGATGTTCCTAAACAAACTAAAAATAGAACTAACATATGATCCAGGAATCCTACTGCTGAGTGTATATCCAAAAGAAAGAAAATCAGTTATATGGAAGAGATATCTGCACTCCTATGTTTATTAGAGCACTATTTGCAATAGCCAAGATCGGGAAGCAACCTAAGTATTCAAGGACAGACAAATGGATAAAGAAAATGTTGTACTTATACACAATGGAATACTATTCAGCCATAAAAAAAGAGTGAGATTTTGTCATTCACAATAATATGGATGAAACTGGAGAATATTAAGTGAAATAAACCAGATATAGAAAGACTTCACATGTTCTCACTCAATTGCAGCAGCTAAAAATTAAAACAATCAAGAACTCATGGAGGTAGAAAGTAGAAGGATGTTTACAACAGGCTGGTGGCCGGGCACGGTGGCTCAAGCCTGTAATCCCAGCACTTTGGGAGGCCAAGACGGGCGGATCGAGAAGTCAGCAGATCGAGACCATCCTGGCTAACACGGTGAAACCCCGTCTCTACCAAAAAAAAAAAAAAAAAACACCAGGCTGGCTAGGATAGTTGGTGGTCAGGAGCAGAGATGATTAATGAGTACAAAAATGTAGTTAGATATAATGAATAAGGTCTAGTATTTGATAGCACAAGAGGGTGACTACAGTCAATAATTTATTGCACACTTTAAAGTAACTAAGAGTAAAATTGGAATGTTCATAACACAAAGAAATGATAAATGCTTGAAGTGATGGATACCTCCATTAACCTTGATGTAATTATTAGACATTGAATGCCTGTGTCAAAATATCTCATATACCCCTTAAATATAGACACCTATGTACCCATAAACATTAAAAATTAAAAAAAAATTAAGTGATTGCAAGGTTCAAAAAAAAAGGCAAGTAATTTTTGTGTGGAGTCATGCTTAAGCATAACCATAAAGGATAAAGAAATTCAGGCTGGCTGCAGTGGCTCACACCTGTAATCTCAGCACTTTGAGAGGCCTAAGTGGGCGGGACACTTGAGCTGAGGAGTTTGAGACCAGCCTGGGCAACATAGCAAACCCAGTCTCTACAAAATTACAAGAAAATTACTCAGGCGTGGGTGTGCACACCTTTAGTCCCAGCTACTTGTAAGGCTGAAGCAGAAGGATCACTTGAGCCCGGGAGGCAGAGGTTGTAGTGAGCCGAGATTGTGCCATGCACTCCAGCCTGGACAACAGCAGGAGACCTAGTCTCAATTGAAAAAAAAAAAAAAAAATGAAATGAAATTCCATAAAGCCAAGGTTAACAGTGCCTCACATAAACCTTATAACAATCCACACCTGGAATAAGCATGGCTAACAAAATGATGGAAACACACACACACACACACACACACACACACACACACACACACCCCTATATAGATATACAATATAAATTCATATAACTGGTATACATAAACTCCTAAGATGCCGTATTCTAACAGAGAGATGGTATTACAACCAATCTTTATTGTGCAACTCTCCATTCTTCCTTCAGAATACCTGGCTACTGTACATAATACATGATCCTCTGATGTAAGTGCAAGTAAGGAAACCACCAATCCATATGTTACATATTAGTAAAGCTTAGTTTATCTTTTAAAGATAAAAGATAAATAAGAAATACTCCAATATTTTCTTTCCATACCCCATGGGCAGGCTTATACATAAATCACTTTGGATATTGGTGTTCTTAATAATGGTCCCAAACTTCACTAAACATCAAAGTCATGGGGAACTCAAAAAATAAACAGTCTAAGCTTTATCTCCACAGATTTGGATTCAGTAGCCTAAGCTATCTAACAACTTTTGAAGACCCTACATAGTAGAAGTCACTGCCAATCACTTTTCTATGAAGTCCATAATGTGGATAGAGTACCTGAGCCAAACAAGTGGAACAGAAGGAAATCCACTCTGACTGAGGTTACAAGTATACCATAAATGAAATAGGGTCAATGACATCACTTTGTTTGACCTGTTATTCTACCATTTCAGATCAAAGTCATATAACCTCGCAAATTGTTTAAGCAAGTAAACTGCTCAAATGACAAGTTACATAAGTAGAGGCAGTGTGCCGTGGCTCTGAAGCAAAAAGAATGTTCTCCCCCAGAGAACATCTTACTCATTACTGCTGAATTTAGAACCTGAGGCATAATACATTCCACCAGGCTATTGTGAAAAGAAATAAGCCCAGCTTTTAATAAAGCTCAAAAGTAAAAAAAAAAAAAAGACCTATGTGGTATAATGTCATCTAAATCACAAAAGATACCTAATGTATATTCAAAACATGAAAAAGGCTTTAGAATGACCTCCAACTAATAGTACAGTCCACGAACTCTAAGAATCCTTTTCCTTCAACTATAATGTTTCTAAACTTAACTATAATGTTTCTAAACTTAAAATAAACACCTTTAAAAGAAAAGGTATATATTGCATTGTTCAAATACAATTTCTGGGCTTATATGTATGCTAGTGAGGCTTTCTGATAAATTATACAACTATGAAAAGACTTACCAGTCTCGCTGTCTTAATTCCAAATTTCCCTTAAGCAAGTTAACTTAAACTTTCACTAACAATTTCAGTATATGTGATTTTATTCATCTAATCAAGTTTAAGTCTAATTTGGTATCACTAGAGTTTTTGGAAATGAGTCTCTCAGTGATATTTTATCCTAGGCATGGTGAAGGTGGGATACTCCTGTTTTTATGGACATGTTTATGTAGCACAGAAATGAGTTTAAGCCCAACAAATAACACCATTGTTTATAAAAGTTTAATTCTAGATCATTTGAGAGTACATGCTAAATAAAATACTTTTTAAAACAGACCTAATAATTCTTGTACAAACATAATGCTTCCAGATTTCAAATTCCAAAACCTTTTCAAAACATTAATGTCATTTCGTCTACTGCCCTTCTTCAGTGATTCCGTCTCTAGACTCCCTGTCCCCATTTACCCCCTGGCCAAAAAAAACCCTACCCATTATATAAGCTTAAAACAGTATATTTTATTCACTGGAATGGTAGAACAGCACACAATTACCATCATTTTAGTCATGTCATTATTTCCAGCTCAGTGGCATTTATTCAGATGAGCACAATTTGCAACCACTGAGCCCAACTCCTCTGATGTTAACTGGCATCATTAAAACCCTCCCAGTGTCCAGCTCGTTTGATCTTTTAAAGAATGCCCTTGGTTTGTGACTGAGAGCCGGAAACTCACGGCTGGACACCCTGAACAGCCTTCAGGTTTGGTCACAGACTACTCATGTCAGTTAATAATCCTCAGAGATCATGATTTTGATTCAAGTGAGAGAACTTTTTATACAAAAAGCCTTGTATAAACTTTTTATAAAAAATAAACCCCCAAAATGGATAAAAATAAAGTACAGGGGGCAATGGAGATTCTAAATGTAGTAACTTCGAAAGTTGAAATTGTAAATTTTCAGAGTAAAGTATCTTAAATGATCGTAACAAATCTGGGAATACTGAAGGGCAGACAGCAGAGAAAAGGGAACTGAAGAATAGAAGCAAAAATTGTAAGTAGTAAAATATTAAGATCTCCATTTAAAATTTTCCTATTATAAGTTTGGATATAGCATTCAACTTTCCATGATCTCCTAATGTTTTTTATTTTAAATAAAACAATCAATTAAAGAATAGCAGTCAACATAATTGTTTTCTTTTTAAGCAATAAACCTTTTATTTTTTATTTCCCTACCCATTTCATACATGACTTATGTGTACTGAATGGTATTCTATTAAACAAACATAATACAGTCAGTTAAAATTTCATTTCGATAATGAAAAACCATACTTAAAAATCTACTTGCAGGGTGCAAAGTGAATGTTAATAAAAGGTAAGTTCCTGCTGTCCTTTTAAAGTTAAAAATAAGGCCAAACTACAACTTTCGACTGCAAAGAGTCATTGTGTAGTATATAAAAAGCTCAGCATGGAAATAGATTCAACAAATGTACAAAAAGAGTTTTCATGCCCAGGAAGAACTGAAGGAATCAAAAAAACATGCCCCAACTACAAATAACATAGAGCGCTGTTCAAAAAGACCAACAAATTCATTCTCTAATGCATAGCAAGTTAAATTTAATAAACTCTTCTGCAAGGTTAGACAGGCAATCACCTTTAAAAGTCCCACAAACAAAACATAAGAACAACAAAAGAGGGTTCAGAGTGTAATAAATACTGAATCCACAGTAGGCGACAGAAGCCTTACTGTACACAGCTGAGAAAACCTGCCATTAGACAATGGATCACATTTCCATATTAAATTATATTTACCACGCTAAAAAATGCAGGATTTCTATTGGCCATTTTTATACCACACTAACTCCCTAAAACCTTCCAAACCTGCTGAGTCCCATTGAAAATCATTCCCACCCCATGGTGCTCCAAAGGAGCCCCTAGACAAAGGGTTAGGATGATGAGAGAGGGCAGGGACAACTATCTTCCACCATGATTTCAGAAAGTAAATAAATAAAAGGGGATAGAATAGCCAAAACATAACCTTGGCACAGGGCATTTCCGGGGAAATCACTGCCGTGACAAATGGCCTGAAATGAACTCTTCTAGCGGTCAAGAATCCCCAGGAAAGGCCGCCCCCCCTCCTTATCTATTGCTCAATCATACAATGCTTGGCTTTGAAAATATAGCACCCTCTTGGAGCTGGGCAAGATGAAAGAGCTTTTCTTCATGATCCTGCAACGCCTATTAATTTTTGCTACAACAGACTCACAGCTGATTAGGAAAATACAGGAGTAAGCACTGCCTCACATCCCCATCTCAGGACTTTGGGAGACAAAATGTTAAAAGTTAATCTCTCTTTTTCAGAACAATGTATTGATTTTAATTTTGGCACATTCTATGTTTCTTCTCCAACCCTGGACAATTTGTTTAGACTGAACATTCTTTTTCTCCTTGAAACATCAGTAGCAATGTTACTTGATTCCTATGCAGTTAGAGAATTATCTTTCAGAAATATGACTCATTCACCTCCACATGGAACACAGGTTGAGAAATCAGTCAATGGCTGACAGTAAAATTTAAATTGTTCCTAAATTACACTCACACTTTTATCACAATTAGTAAGGCAACATGATACAACTGCAAAACCACAAGAATTATAGTCAAATGAAAAGAATATCTCCAAATCTCCATGTTACCAAATATTTTCAAGTTAATTTGGGTATGTTACTTAGACTTTTTAAACCCATTAGTAAATATCACCTATATTACAAGATTATTATGATGTTTAATATAGAACATAATGTACACCAAATGCCAAACATTGTACATGGCATGAAAAAAAAGGGTAGCTTTTATACTTTTGTTTTACTGAAGTAGAATAACATACTGTAAAAAGAAGAGATCTTAATTGCATAGTTTGATATTGTAAATTCTGACAAGTACATAAATACAGGTATAAAGGTATAATTGCCACCTCAATTAAAATAGAGACCAAAGAAATACAATGTGAGCCACATATATCCTTTTAAATTTTCTAGTAACCACATCTGAAAAGTAAAAAAAGTAAAATTATTTTAAATATATTTTATTTGACACAATACATCCAAAAATTCTCATTTCAATATGCAACAATTTTTAAAACATTATCAATAAGCTATTTTACTTGTTTTCATACTAAGGTTATATATTTTATACGTACAGCACATCACAATTGGGATTAGCCTATTTCAAGTGATCACTAGTCATATGTGGTTAATAGCTGTTATACTGGATGATGCAAATATAAACCCAGTCCAGAAAATTTCCTCCTGTCCCTTCCTGGTCTATCTCCCTACTCCCACCTCAAGACAACCATTACTCTGATTTCTACCCACATAGATTAGTTCTGCCTATTCCTGAAGTTCATAAGGAAGGAATGGTATATGGACTCTTGTGTTTGGCTTCTTTCACTGAACATGTTTTCAAGATATATCTGTGTTGTTGCAAGCAGCAGTGGTCCATTCCTTTTTACTGCTAGTAGTATTCTATTATACAAATACACAACGATTTGTTTACCCATTGACCAAATAATGGATATTCAAGTTGTTTTCTTTTTTCCTCTTTTTCAACTTTTAAGTTCCAAGGTACATGTATAGGGTGTACAGGTTTGTTACATAAGTAAACATCTGTCATGCTTGCTCCACAGATCAACCCATCACCTAGTTATTAAGCCCAACACACATTAGCTATTCTTCTCAGATGCTCTCCCTCCCCCTCCCCCACAACAGTCCCCAGTGTGTGTTGTTCCCCTCTATGTGTCCATGTGTTCTCATCGTTCAGCTCCCATTTATAAGTGAGAAAATGCGGTGTTTGGTTTTCTGTTCCTGTGTTAATTTACTGAGGATAACCGCTTCCACTTCCATCCATGTCCCCACAACAGTCCCCAGTGTGTGTTGTTCCCCTCTATGTGTCCATGTGTTCTCATCGTTCAGCTCCCATTTATAAGTGAGAACATGCGGTGTTTGGTTTTCTGTTCTTGTGTTAATTTACTGAGGATAACCGCTTCCACTTCCATCCATGTCCCAGCAACAGACATGATCTTGTTCTTTTATATGGCTGCACAGTATTCCTGAATAAAGAAAATCAAGTTGTTTTCAAATATGCTATCCTTAACAAAGCTGAAATGAACATTCCGTACAAGTCTTTTACCTCAACATGTTTTCATTTACTTGGGTAAATATCTGGAAGTGGAATTGCTGGATCATCAGGTAGAATTATGTTCATATTTATAAGAAATTGCACAATGCTTTTCCACAGTAGTTGTACATTTTACATTTGTGCCAACAATATATGAGATATCCAGTTACTTCATATATTCTCCAATACTTAGTATTGTCAATCCTTTTTAGTTATTCCAGTGGTGTGTACATTTCCCAACAACCAGTGATGCTGACATTTTTCTATGTGTTTACTGTTCAATCATATAACATTTTTTTTGAAGAGTAGTTTGTGAAGTCGAAGAGAGAGTTGTTACAAAGACAAATTGAGATCACATATGAAGTTATTTGTAATGCTAAAATAAAGGACACACTTCCAAGGACTACTTGGGTCAGGCAGATGATGTAAATCTACAAGCCTAGAGAAGTGCACCAAATTAGAAAACACACTCATCTAAAGGAAGCTTCTAACTGCTACTTAGCACCAAGTGGTCACTGCCATGTGAAAAAGCAAACCAGGTACTGCGAGATCTTCCTGTCTTATTAAGAGAAGGTAGATATTTGTATGTTTATCTTTAGTTAATATTGGAATTAATTTTAAAACTATTAATCCTACAGTAATCAAAGAAAATAAACCACAAGTTTTCAAACTTTTATTTATATAAATATTAGTGGCTTTTATACTAGGACAAACATCCTTATTATAATAAACATCAAACCATTCAGGACTGCTATTGGTTACTCTCGAAAGATGATACCTACTGCTCAACATCACTAATTATGAGGGAAATTCAAATTAAAACCACTGTGAGATATCACCTCACACCCTTTAGGATGACTATTATCAAAAACACAAGAGACACAGAACGTTGATGGAAAAAGGGAACCCTATTACACTATTGGTGGGAATGCAGATTGGTACAGCTATTACGGAAAACAGTATAGAGGTTCTTAAAGAAACTAAAAATAAAACTGCCATATGACCTAGCAATCCCTTTTCTGGGTATATACATAAAGTAGCATACGCAACTTTGTAAAGACATTTGCATTCCCACGTTCATTAGTCACTACCTCATAAAGATATCATGGCCTTACAAAGATATCTGCACTCTCATGTTTATTAAAGCATTCTTCACAGGGGCCAAAATATGGAAACAACCTAAGTGTCCACTGACAAATGAATGGATAAAGAAAACGTAATACATATTAACAATGAAATGTTATTCAGCCTTAAAAATGGAGGTCCTGTCATTTGCCACACCATGGTGAAACTAGACGGCATTATGCTAAGTGAAATAAGCCAGACACAGAAAGATGGGAAGGGTAGTGGAGGACTGGCAGGGAGGCAGGGATGGTTAGTGGGTACAAAGAAAAAAGAGAATGAATAAGATTAAGTATTTTATAGCACAATTCAGTGACTACAGTCAACAACTCAATTTTACATTTTAAAATAAAGAGTGTAATTAGATTGTTTGCAACTCAAAGGATAAATGCTCAAGGGGATGGATACCCCATTCTCCATGATGTACTTATGTCATGTTGCATGCCTGTACCAAAGCACCTCATGTACTCTCATAAATATATATACCTACCATATACCCAAAAAAATTAAAAATTAAAAAAAAAATGAAGGTAACAGCTAATAATGCTTTAGTTGTAACATCTACCCAGGAGGATCTGCCTTATTTGGAGAGAATAGAAGAAAAGTAGATGTTGGAGAGAATGTAAAACAGAACTGCCACTTTTGAAAACAGTATGGCATTCCTCAAAACAGTTAAACACAGAATTATCATATGATCCAGCAATTCCACTCTTAGATATATACCAAAAAAAGGATGAAACATACGTCGACATGAAAGCTTGTACATGAAGGTTCACAGCACCATTATTCATAATAGCCAAAAAAAGGGAAACAAGCCAAATATTCATCAACTGATATGGCCATACAACACAATATTACTCAATCTTAAAAAGGCACTATAAAAAGTATTGATACATGTTGCCACAAGAATGAACCTTGAAAATATTATGCCAATTGAAAAGCCAAACACAAAAGGCAACATACTGTATGAATCCATATGAAGTGTCCAGAATAGGGATATCTATGCAGACAGAAAGTAGACTAATGGTTCCCTGAAGCAGGGGGCTATGGGAGGATTAGGGTTCAATGCTTAAGGGATGCGGCTTTCATTATGAGATAATGAAAAGGTTCTAAAATTGATTTTAGTAAGCTTTTCAAAACTCTATTCAAAAAGTCACTAAATTATGCACTATATAGGTGATCTGTATATTTATGAATTACATCTCAATATCACAGAATATATAAAGAAAAAAGAAACATACAGGTGAGCTATTGAGCCTCTTTCCCCTAGTTCCTAATCTTTCCCTCTGCTACCTGAGAATGCTGCTTAAGGTTTGAAATATTCTGTTCATGTGTCTTCTATCTCTCCCCTGAACATTTCTAAATTTTAAATACATTTAGTGTACTTAACACCATGTTTCCCCTACCAGACTGTGAGCTCCTAGAAGGCCAAAAATGTCTCATAAATCTTTACATGCAAAAAGCCTTGCACAGCCTGGATCAAGTTTTCAATATTTTTATTTTAAAGTTAACATATTTTGTGTCCTACCTACAGAAATCTTTACCTCATGTTTGCTGTTGCAACAGACAGGGTTTGAAGGAGAAGCTGTGCCAAATTATTTTCCCTTGCTCTCCTCACTACCACTGCTTACCAGAGAATGAATAAATGACAACTGGCCAGAACACAGCTGAAAGGCTGCCAACCATTATATTTGAACATCTTCAGGAACAGACAATAACCTTTATGAGATTATGATATCAAGAGGATCCCTTGTATACTTACAACCATAAACCCAAATACCTGTAGAACAACACAGTGACAACTTTATCTTCTTTAAAAGAAAAAAGTGTCCAAAAAAAAAAAAAAAAGAATAATTGCTTTAAAGCTATGGATTTAAATAAGATCCCTAGTCAATAAAATGAATTTCAAAACCATCCTTTAAAGGTACTCATAGGCCAGGCATGAGATTATCATGCCTATAATCTCAGTACTTTGGGAGGCCAAGGTAAGAGGACTGCTTGAGCCAAGGAGTTCAAGACAAGCAGCCTGGTCAACATAGTGAGACCCTGTCTCTACAAAAAATTTAAAAGTTAGCCAGATATAGTGGCATGCACCTGTAGTCCCAGCTACTCAGGAATCTAAGGTGGGAGGATCCCTTACATCCAGAGATAGAGACTGCTGTGGACATGACCACACTACCACACTCCAGCCTGGGTGTCAGAGCAAGACCCCATCTCAATAAATAAATAAGAGAAAAAAATGGGAAGCAACTTAAACATTCAATCAAAAATGAATCATTTGATTACTAACAATATTTTCATTGAATGGAAAGTAAGCCATTAAATTACGTCGCTACATCAAAAATCTTTCTAGGAAAATGTGAACTAATTAGAGAACATAGAAACTCTGTGAAATAATGTGTAAAGAAAATACAATGAAAAGGGATCTGAAAACAGCTTTGTGAGAGAATAATGAATGATAGTACTTTTTTTTCATTACCCAAAGTAAATGTGATGCTTTAAAAACCTAACATCTTTGGAAATGGGATAAAAACACTTCAACACACCTTTAAAAATATAAAGTGTAATATGCAATCAGTAAAACACTAAAAATTAATATACTTTAGCTCAAACATTGTTTTCATTAAGACCTTTAGGCAAAGTCTTAATAATGCAAAACCTTATACATTAACCAATCACAAAGAAAATGGAGAAGGATAGGATAAAAGTCCAAATATCATTCTCAAAAAAAGTTTTCTCCAATAACACAACATGACAAGGTAAAGTGAACACAAACACAACCACCAAAAACACACAATGTCAGCAAATGAATTTTATCTTAATAAAAACTGTACTGAGGCAGACCTGGGTTTGAGTCCTGACTACTACATTTTAGTTGTATGAATTTGGGCAATTATTCAACTTTTGTAAACTTCTCAGAAGAAAACGGTACCTGTCACAATTGGGGTTTTCTTCAATTGTAAGAATTAAATAAGATAATAAATATAATGACTGTAGTATATGCTGTTAACTATACCGAAAGTACTCAGTAAATCAAGAGATGCCTACTACTGCTGCTACAAATATTATTAAAACATCTCTAGCAGTTTTCCAGCTGAAAGCATTATGCTAATTTCATATAAAAACAAAGAAAATGTTACACATGAACAAAGTAGCAAAGAATAACATAATGTATGTTCATCTGATCTTTCCTATGGTTTGATAAGCTCTCTTTATAGTGAAAGGCCCACAAACCAAGCTCATGCTTTCAAGTATCACTTACTTAGAGGCATCAGGACAGAATTCTTTTCCTCATCATTCCTATAGAAATGAAATGTAACCTGGCTAATCAGGGAAGTCAAAAGCAATAAAGAAGAAAATATTCAAAGGATCTGAATAGACAGTTCTCCAAAAAGGTAACAGAAGTGGCCAAAAATAATAGGAAAAGATGTTCAATATTATTAGTCATCAGGGAAATGCAAATGAAAACTACATGGGATATCACTTCACACTCATTAGAATGGCTATAGTTAAAAAGGAAAACAGATAATAAAAAATGTTAGTATTAACATCACTGATCATTAGAGAAATGCAAATCAAACCCACAAGGATATACTATCTCACACTAGTCAGAATGGCAATTATTAAAAGGTCAAGAAACAACAGATGCTGGTGAAGTCATGGAGAAATAGGAACACTTTTACACTGTTGATGGAAATGTAAATTAGTTCAACAATTGCGGAAGGTGCAGTTTTTCCTCAAAGATCTAGAACTAGAAATACCATCTGACCCAGCAATTTCATTACTGGGTATATACCCAAAGTAATATAAATTATTCTGTTACAAAGACATATGCGCATGTATGTTCATGGCAGCACTACTCACAATAGCAAAGACAAGGAATCACCCCCAAATGGCCATCAATGATAGACCAGTTAAAGAAAATGTGGTACACACACACCATCGAATACTATGCAGCCATAAAAAGGAATGAGAGCATGTTGTCCTTTGTAGGAACATGGATGGAGCTGCAGTCATTATCCTCAGCAAACTAATGCAGGAACAGAAAACTAAACACCACACGTTGTCAATTATAAGTGGGATTTGAACAACGAGAACACATGAACACAGGGAGGGGAAAAAACACACACCAAGAACTGTCGGGTGAGGGGGTGGGGGGAGGGAGAGCATTAGAAAAAATAGCTAATGCAAGCTGGGATTCATACCGAGGTGATGGGTTGATAGGTGCAGCAAATCACCATGGTACACCTTTACCTATGTAGCACACCTGCACATCCTGCATATGTACCCCAAAACTTAAAACAAAAATCAAAATTTTAAAAAATAAAATCACTTTCTTGAAAAAAAAAGTGTTGGTGAGGATGTGGAGAAATTAGAACCTTCTTACACTGCTGGTGCAAATGTAAAATTGCACAACCACTATGGAAAATAGTTTGGCAGCTCCTCAAATGGTTAAACAGTGAGTTACCATATGACCCACTAATCCCACTCCTAGAGATCTATCTACCAAAATGAAAATATGTATCCACATAAAAACTTGTACACAAATGTTCATAGCAGTATTATTCAAAATAGCCAAAAATAGAAAAAATCCCAATGTCTGTCAATTTCTAAATACATATTCTATTGTTTATATTTCAGATTTTCAACACGATGTCATGGAATACAGAGAGTAAAATGGCTATGACAGTGGAGCAAACTAATATATCTATCATCTTACATTAGTTACTTTTTTATGACAAGTAGCTAAAATCTACCTTTTTTTTTTTTTTTTTTTTTTTGAGGCAGGGTCTTGCTCTATCATCCAGGCTGGAATGCAGTGGCTCAATCATCGCTCACTGCAGCCTCAATCTTCCTACCTCAGCCTCCCAAGTGCTGGGACAACAGGTGTGTGCCACTATGCCCAGCTAATTTTTCATATTTTTATAGAGACAAGGTTTGCCATGTTGCCCAGGCTGGCCTCAAACTCCTGGCTTCAAGCCATCTGCCCACCTTGGCCTCTTAAAGTGCTGGGATCACAGGTGTGAACCAACATGCCCAGCCAAAATCTACTTATTTAATAAAAATCTTTAAGAAAATAAAATTTTATTAACCTTGGGCCTCACGTTTTACATTCACTATCTAAACCCGTTCATGCATATCTTCTATTTTGTATCCTTTAACCTACATCTCCTATTTCCTCCTCCCTCTCACTGCTGTGGTAAACACTATTTTATTCTATATATCTGTGTATCGGAGCTCTTTCTTTTTTTTCAGATTCCACATATAAGAGAGATCATGCAATATTTTTCTTTCCATGTCTGTCTTCTGTCACTTATAATGTCATATAGGTTCATCTACGTTGTCCCAAATGGCAGGATCTCCTTTTTTTAAGGGTGAATAATATTCCATGGTGTGTATACATACATGCATACACACACACACACACACACACACTCAATATTAACAATCACACACACACCACAATTTTCTTTATCCATTTGTCTGTCAGTGGCAAATGTCCATCCATTGATAAGTGGATAAACAAAATGTGGTAAAGCCAAACAGAATAATATTCAACAATAAAAAGAAAGAAAGTACTGACATGCTGTAACATGGATGAATCTTGAAAATACGTTAAGTGAAAGAAGCTAGTTACAAAAGACAACACATCATATGATTCTGTTTATAAGAAATGTCCAGAATAAGTAAATCCACAGAGACAAAAAGTAGATTCGTGGTTGCCTAGGGCCAGGAGAAATGTGGAATATGGAGATTAGGGATGACAGCTAAAGGGTATGAAGTTTTGTGGGGAGTTAAAAGTGTCCTAAAATTGATTGTGATGATGGCTGTGTAACGCTCTGAATATACTTAAACTCATTATTAAATTATACATCTTAAATGAATGAATTGTATGCTTTGTGAATTATATCTCAATAAAATTGCCTTTTAAAAAGATTATTGCTTATTGGAGCCATTATTCTGTATTCAGACAGAAAGATGTAAGAAAATTAAGGGAAATGATGGTGGGTGGGGCAAAAAGTAATGAGAAAGCTCAATGGAAAAGATATGAAAAACAGAATGCAGGAATATTAATTATTTTCCTTTGAAAATGACAAATTCATAGTGTAATGATAAATAAAATTACTACTTTTAATGCCCACATTTTTCAAAGGAAACAAGCCTGGGAGTAACCAAAGAGCATGAGACTTGGAGTCTTGAGACTACTTTTGTGAACCACGTGTTAAATTGCCAGAACCTCTGTTTCTTCAATATAAAATGAAGTCCTACAATCCCGATATCATAAAATGTTCAAATTCACAGTAGGTACCTGTGTTAATTAGGGTTCTCTAGAGGGACAGAACTAATAGGATAGAGGTATGTATGAAGGGAAGTTTATTAAGGAGTCTTGATATCACAAGGTGAAGTCCCATAATAGGCCATATGCAAACTAAGGAATAAGGAAGCCAGTCTGAGTCCCAAAACCTCAAAAGTAGGGAAGCCAACAGTGTAGCCTTCATCTGTGGCCAAAAGCCTGAGGGCCCCTGGAAAACCACTGGTGTCCAAGAGTCCAAAAGCTGAAACACTTGGAGTCTGATGTTCAAGGGCAGGAAGCATTCAGCATGGGAGAAAGATGAAGACTAGAAGACTCAGCAAGTCAAGTCCTTCCAACTTCTTCTGCCTGCTTTACTCTAGTCATGCTGGCAGCTGAATAAATGGTACACCCTCGGTTTGAGGGTGGGTTTGCCTCTCCCAGTCCACTGACTCAAATGTTAATCTCTTTTGACAAAACCCTCAGAGGCACCCAGGAACAATACTTTGCATCCTTCAATCCAATCAAGTTGACACTCAATATAAACAATCACAGAACCCAAGAAACATTAGCTATAATTTTTTAAAAGCAATTCAGCCCTATAAACAAACTTGTAAATTCCCAGATCAATGCATCAATAGCATTAAGGAAGGGACAAATTTCTCTTTGCCAATTCCAGACAGCCAGAATAAATTCTTGCCTTTATGGTCAGCCAAGATTCCTACAACCTTCTCTCTCTGTTGTTTGCTTAGCAAAGTAGCACTAAAGAAACCCATACCGAAAACACAATCTTTACCTTGACACAATTGGAAGGTAGATAGAATCCACCCTTTTAATCTTTCATTGATGTCTAGGATAAATAATTAAGCAGCAATAATTCTAAACTTAACCTGATGCAAGCAAAGACAAAAGAATTTCATGATTATAACGTTCAAGATCAAAGAGTTTACTTTCAAACCAAAGGGGGGAAAAAGCTACTTATTTTACAAAGGCAAAGTAGGGAAAGCCCTGCAAAATCCAATTCTGGGCACTTTTCCAACTAAGGTATTTTCTTAAAGATAGAGTTATTCAATTTATTCTCTTATCTTTATTAATTTGTTTCATTTCACCAAATTAGGCTGTCTTTCCATATACCTAATTATATTCGATAGTTAAGGATCTAAAGAGTAACAGATAGACAAATCATTACCAAACGCTACCGGGAAATGGATTTATAACTATGCCGAATGTTTTCCTTCTTGAAATCTTAGCTACATCACGCTTCACACATGATATCAATTAGAAAACAAAATAACTGGCTTCACAGAATGCAAGCTGACCTCTGTGAATAGCACTCTGGACACACAACAAAAAAAAAGATGAGCCCCAAATTAGTAAATGCGGCATGGCAAGAGCCGGTGAATACCAAATATACTTTACAACTGTAACACACATCACAGGACATAACAGGAGAAGCTTCACAAGTAATGAACACACACATACACACACACACACACACACACACACACAAAGCTTGGAAAGCCTTAAACAAAACAGAAAGATATATTACTACCATCATCAAGCCTCAGAGGAAAATAGATTATATCTACTTATTTAGATAAACACAAAGCTATTCATTACCAAACATTAAAAAAATTATCATCGAAAGTAACAATAATGCAGTCACTTTCAACAAATTCCACAATTCTGGACATTGATAATATCTATAAAGAAAACTGGCATATAACACTTAGTAAGCATCAATAAAATCATTTGCTTTAGTAAGCATCAATAAAATTTACTTTCTAGACAAGAATGAACAGATGAAAAACAAGAGGTAGGAAAATAAGCATTCTTTAAAATAAAATGAACTTAACTGATTAGTGGTATTGCTTTATTATTTATTAATACCTATGTGAGCAGACATTATACTATGTCTTTTTTGTGTATAATCTTATTTTATCCTCCTTTGAAGGAACGAAGTTTCAGAGAAGCTAACTAAACTAGTCAAAGGACACATAGAACAACTGATATATATTACATACACTACTGCCTAAAAAGAAACATGCTTTATCTTCAGTACTAACCACAGTTAATGATGATGGCTTAGAGAAATGGAAAGAGAAATGTCAGTGCCAAACTCAGGGTATTTCTTATGAATTAATAAGCATTGATAAACTATAGAGCCTTATAGTAACAGGAGGGGATGGGCAGAGAAAACAATGGAATCATAAAAGCTATAAGGGTAAATCACTATTTATTGTAAGAAAAAATGTTAATTTCAGAAATGAGTTGATGCCTGTTAGGAAAAAATAATGAAAAGGAAATACTGCAGAACAGTAAAAATGGTCACTTTTTGGAAGTGAAAGTTTAGAATTCTTTCTTCTCTCAAAGCTGGTTTAAAAACAGAGTTTAGGATTACTTATTATGAAAGTAATACAACTATTAAAGAGATATTTCCCAATCTTGGATAACTGATAGAAGTAGTAAAATCAAATGTCCTTGGGTATATATGTGTGGTATTCTCCTGCTATAATGGCCCCTTGTCATTAAGTTCTAACAACTTTTTCAAATATTGGGCACATGATGTGAAAGCATTGTCCTTACTACACATCAGTTTTTAAACAGCAATGATTTTCATTGCCTGCTGAAATAAGTGTTCACCAAAAAGAATATAAGTGTATTCTCAAACCAAGATCCTGAGTAAATATCTATCCTCTCTCTGGGGTCTATCTTCCTCATCTGTAAAATGGTGTTAATCCCTATACTGCAGAGTTGTTAAGAAAAATACATAAAAAGTGCTTAGCCCAAGGACATGAGCATAACACTCAATATGGCTGTCACTTATATTATCATATCATTATATTCATTACTATCATTATCAACTATAACTAACCATAACCTTAAGGTGAGAGAATTCTACTCAGTCTCATTCACTAAAAAACTACAGTTGGGTATGTATGTTTACTAAGTCAAAAAGTTTGGTTAGGTCAATGAATGATCTTTGGTGCAATTACCACATTTCTCTAAAACAGTAGGTTCTCTCTGCTGTGTTATAATTCTGGGAACAGTCTGAAGTTCAGAAAATGATTTACAAGTTTAGTTCTAACATTTACCCACCCTACTCAATCTAATCACTAGGAATGAATGGTTCTTTCCCAATCGTTTAGCAAACAATAATTTTTGTTAGCTATAAAAGTGCCATTGGGCCACGACAATTTCTTCACCTCACCTGTTTCTAAAGCTTTCTAATCACAAAATTAAGAAGCAACTATACTCTAGAGTTCTCCTATAGGCATAACTTTCCCTTTTGTCTTAACAAAAATAAATAAGAAAAAAGAAAAACCTGAAGCCTGGTTTTCTTTGATCTCTAGAGAATGCCTACATGACAGGATGTTTCAAAATTCCCTTCTAGAAAGAATTGTAAAGTAGGTCTTGCTTCACTTTTCCAAGAAAAAAATCACTGGGAATGAACACTCAGACTTTCAGTTATTTGAATCTAATCTTACATTCTTGTATCCACTCTGCCTTTAAAATTATCCAAAGCAATTTAAAAATGCCTACCTCAGCTTGACAGAGTGCATGAAGACCTTGTAATACCAAGGCTGCTGGAGTAGCTTGATCAGGCTTGGTGCATTCATTTAACACCTGAGAAATAGCTGCCAACATATCTGCACCATGTTGATATGGCCTACAAGAAGTGAAAGTTTAAAAGCAAAATTAATACTAAAGAGCAATTATCACTCCCAGATCTTTTGCCTAAACAAAAAGCATCCGTCATTTTCTATACTCTTGTGCCACTAAATGGTGACCCTCAAATATTAACACCATGTTTTTTCTTCAAAAATGTGCATCATGATCATTTTCTGCTATAATTTTATGTTCATTTTTATACAGAAATAACCCAAAAAGACACTTTTTAACAAATTTCATTCATCCTAAATCACAAATCCTCTTGTCTAAATTGAGAAAAACTCAAGGCTGTATTAATGGTAAAAAGAACTGAATTACCTAATTGAGATTATTGGTAAGATAGAGCTATTCTTGCCTGATAGCATCAGATACTCATTACAAAAGCAGGAATTTGAGAACAGGAGATGATTTGTGCTAGTAGCAATACTAACTAGGGTGGCTGCACCTATCATAATAATGATGATAATGATAAAAATTATAAAAACTATAACCGACTGAGCTCCTATCTCATACCAGACACTGTGCTAAATTCATTCACTCATCCTCCTCCCCTTCCTCTTCTTTCTAATCCACATATATTGTGCTATCGCCAGAATATCATTAATTTCACAGTTAAGCAAGTCTATTCCCTGAATTCCTTGTTACCTTTCAATAATATCTTTTCTTTAATTAACGAAATGTAAATTGATGAAATTGCCTGTCAGAATTCTATTGTTTCACTGTCCCACAAGTGGAAATAATTTTCCAAAATGAAAAAATTGTACAGATCTGGAGGTAGTAACTGAAACGAACACTGAATAAGTTATCAGTAGACTCTGATCTGGTCTGATATTCAGTCTATTCTGAGCCTCAACTTTAATTATATAAAATAAGAATGTCAGCCAATAACTTTCATCTCTGAATTTTTTTCCATGACAACAGCTCAATAAAATTCAAACTCCCAGTTCTTGGGTTATACACATGTAATTCCTTTTTTTTTTTTTTTCTTTTACACTGAGGTCCTTTCTGTGTTGCTAAAAGATGGAAGCTTAGAAAAGAGGCAAAATTGCTAGGGCTTAGTTTCTGTATATTCTGATCCAAATTTTACTTGAAACAGAAATCATCCATGTTATCAGCATCTGAGCCAACCCATTGCACAGCTTCAGAAAGTAGCATTCACACTGCTGTCATTAACAGAAGTGAGAATGATGTTACCACGAATTCAATGCAGTAGCCTGATCAACAAATGAAACTGCAGGACTACAACTATTTCAAATGCATCAAGCCTATTTCCTCTGTAAACATTTTCATCTTAGCACATGCAAGAAAAAAAGTTTTGATATGGTAGAGCTCGACTTATATTATTTCAGTCTTGTCACCTCCACCTTGTTTATTAATCCATAATCTAGAACAGCAGAGTCATCTTCCTAATTTCTTTATGTTTTCCTAAAAGCTTACAACATACATAAAAATTCATCATCATTTTCTTCCTTGTTATAATTACAAATAATTCCACGCAGTAAGTCAAAAATAAGGGCTCCCCATTAAAACTACTTATCTCCCTACTTAAACCAAGGGAGAATATAAGAAAGAACAGTTTATGACAACAGTCTACTGTGTAGTTTTCAGGGATTCATATATGGAAAAATAGAAAACATAACATCACATGTTTTACTGCAATATGAAATTATTCATCAGAAAAGGATATAAATATCCTACAAACCTAGATACAAGACTAGACCTGAAAAGGAAAGACATACTTCTCAAAGCTATTGTTCAATATTATTAAATTTTATAATCAGAAAACTTAAGTTAAAAAATTATTAGTACTCATATATTCTCTATCTTTTCTTGCCTCTTGCTTGCAATAAAAAAATTAAATACAAAATAATATATCATGATATACATTCCTAAGAGTTAACAACATCATACCTCTGCTTACATATATCTCTGATTGATGCTGCTTTTGCAATCAGTTTCTCCCATTGGACTTCCTTGCCCACCGAAAGAGAAGGTACATCAGACATAGCCATGAAACGCTGCAGTTCAGGATAGACTCGGTCCTATGAAGGCAATTTTACAAAAAAGGTAGTTTCCCAACTTGAGTTGAATAATCATCATCTTCCTTTTATGCAGCATTTTCACCTCCAAATCCTCCATTTGCATTGCAAATTATAATGTAGTTCTTCTAATCAGCAGAGAAGATTGCTGTAGTGATTACTGGGGATTTTCTTATAGACCAATGTACTATTGATTTCATAAAACAAGAAGAAAGTGGCTAAATCTCACCCTAATTACAAAGGCTCTAATCATTTATATTTCCATTATTTCTCAAGCAAATGGAAAGATACATTTCAGAAATAAAGAAATAAGATTTTATATTCTCAATTTCTCTGAAAGTCAATAGCAACTAACTGCATTACAAATGCATCACAATAAATCAAAACTTTTTCAATGCAATCATTGATGCCACTCATTAATACCACTCAACCAAAGCATTGCCATATATGACATAATTATTTTCCTTCAGTGAAAGGAATATATTTAATACTCATGCAAGTGCATATCTGAAATTACCTGCTTTTCCCACAATGATGTCAGCAAACGCAAAGTGACAGCTCTTAGTCGTGGGGTGGTTCCAAGTAGTTGTATTACTCGTAGAATTTGTCCTACACACACCTAGAAAACATTCAAGAAACTCTAGTTGTATAAACGTGAATGCAGACAACCTCGAAGTTACCAAAAGCATTTTTAAACCCCTTGTTATAAAATGAAGACTGAAAAGAAAGTTTGCTGTAATATTACCCACCTTCTTAAAGGATGAAAGATAGCGTTGGAGGGGCTAGATAGCAATCCCGGGGACATAAGGACCTAATCTCAGAAAATGGCCAGAGTGAAAACTTGGATACTAAGTAATTTAAGAGAATTAATTATTAAATATTGTAATAAATACTTTTGTCTTCAGATATTACCTCCTAGCTCAACAAGAGAAGTAGTGATTATGGCAAAATTTAGGGCTCAAAATTTCATAATACTAAAAAGAATTCAATGTATTATTCATGACTCACTTTTCTCCCCAACTAAATTAATTAACATACTAACCTTGTGAACACCAAGCTTAGGTAAACTATACAATATATCATTATATAATATAGGTTCCAGTGGTCTTCCCAATTTGAACATCAAAACTGGAATCAGATTTGGCACCTAAAATAAAATTTTAAAATATATTACATATGCCTTGTTATAAAACAGTAATACATAATGGAATATTTATCTTTTTTTCCAGAGGAATAATAAGAATATGAATGAATTGGAAGACTTAGAATATATCAGTTAGCTATTACTGGCTAATGATAATTTCATCACTAGTATTCTACCACTTTTATAATTAGCTGCCAAACACCAATCAAAAAGTGCTTTTCTTGAACAACTATAACATCACTGCTGAGAAATACGATAGCAGTTAAGATACGTCCTGCCTTGCCATGCATGGTGGCTCACCCCTGTAATCCCAGCACTTTGAGAATCCAAGGCAGGAGGATTGCTTCAGTCCCGGAGTTGAAGGCCAGCCTGGGCAACACAGGAAGACCCTGTCACTACAAAAAGTTTTTAAATTAACTGGTCATGGTAGTGCACACCTGTAGCCCCCGCTACTTCGGAGGGTAAGGTGGGAGGATCACTTAACACTGGGAGCTCAACATGACAGTGAGCCATGATTGCACCACTGCACTCCAGCCTAGATGACACAGCAAGACCCTGTCTCAAAAAAATAAAAAGATACATCCTGCCTCAAAGAAGTTTAAAGCTCTAATGAACAGCCAACACTTAAGATATGTAAACAATAAAATTTCACATAATGAAACATTCAATTAGGTTACTCCAATAAGAAGTAATTAAAGTCAGTGTACTACAAAGGAGCCAATGGACAAAAATTTCCCTCTAAGTCCTCATTTCAATCTCTATGCATAACACAATACAATGTGAAAACAAATATATTCATGGATCAAAGACATAATATTGTTAAGACATAATTATTTCCCAAATTGATCTTGAAATTAAATGCAATCTTTATCAAAATTCCAGCTGGCTTCTTTGCAAAAATTGAGAAGCTGATCATAAATGCATGTGTAAAAGCAAGGAACCCTTAATACCCAAAATAATCCTGAAAAAGAAAAACAAATTTGAGGACTCAAACTTCTCACTTCCAAATTTACCACAAAGCTAAAGTAATCAAAACGGTATGGTACTGGCATAAGATTAGAAAGACAAATCAATGAAATAGAATTCAGTGTCCAGAAATGAAAACTTACATTTATAATCAATTGGTTTTTGACATGGATCCCTAGAAAAAAACAATAAGGACAGAAGAGTCTCTTGGAGGAATAGTGCTGGAATTCAACAACTGGATACCCACATGCAAAAGAATCAAGTTGGACCCCTTTCTCACACAACATGTAAAAATTACCTCAAAATGGATTTTAGAACTAAACGTAAGAGCTAAAACTATAAAATTCTTAAAGAAAATACAGGATTAAGTCTTTGTGACTTTGGGGTAGAGAAAGCTCTTAGACATGACACCAAAAGTACAAGCCACAAAAGGAAAAATGAATTTCATCAATGCAAAAATGCTTGTCCGTCAAAAGACACCATAAAGAAAGTGAAAGGACAATGCACAGAATGGGAAAGAGTATTTGCAAACCATATAGCTAATAAGAAATTTGTACCTAGAATATATAAAGAACTCTTAAAACCCAATAATTGTGAAACCCTGCCTCTACTGAAAAACACAAAAAATTTGCCAGGCATGGTGGTGGGTGCCTGTAGCGGGAGGCTGAGGCAGGAGAATGGCATGAACTGAAGAGGAGGAGTTTGTAGTGAGTCGAGATCGCGCCACTGCACTCCAGCCTCGGTGACAGAGCGAGACTCCATCAAAATAAAAATAAAATAATAATAATAATAAAAAAACAATTTACCAAAAAAAAAAAAGGTTTTAAAATAGGCAAAGAATCTGAATACACCTTTCTCCAAAGAAAATAAACAAATGGCCAATACAGGAAAATATGATCAATTTCATCAGACATGATAGAATGCAAATCAAAACCATGAGATACCACCTCACACATCATGCAAAAGCTATCATCAAAAGATAGACAATAACAAGAGTTGCCAAGTATGTGAAGAAATTGGAACCCTTTTACACTGCTGGTGGTAATGTAAAGTAGTTCAGTCCCTTTGGAAAACATTCTATCAGTTTCTTAAATGGTTAAACATAGAATTGCCATATGATCTAGCAATTCGATTCCTAGTTATCTACTTAAGAAAAAAGAACACATATGTCCACACAAACTTTTGTAAATGAATTTTCAGAACAGCATTATTTACAATGGCCAAAAAGTGGAAACAACCCAATGCCCATCAACTGATGAATAAACAAACAAAATACAGCATAACCACACAACAGGATATTATGCAGCCATAAAAATAAATAAACTATTGCTACAACATGGACGAACCTTGGAAACATTATGCTAAGATTTAAAAAAAAAAACAGCCACAAAAGCCTTATGTTGTATGATTTCACTTATATGAGTAGAAGGCCCAGAATAGGCAAATCTGTAGAGATAGAAAGTAGATTAGTGGTTGTCTAGGATAGGGGAAGTAAGAAGCAGGGGGTGGTCAGGGAGGGTGAAAAAACAGGCAGTGATATCTTATGGGCATGGGGTTTCTTTTGGGGGTAATGAAATGTTCTCACATTGGTTGTCGTAATGTTTACAAAACTCTGTAAATATAATAAAAGCCATTGAATTGCACACTCCAAATGGATGAATTATATGAGTTGTAAATTATATTTTAATGGTTTTTTTAAATTCAATTAAAAATTATTTGCTAAATATCTGCTATAATCAAAGCACTTACTTGATAGCACAAACTGTAATGTCAAAACTTTTTATTTGCCATATGCTACATTTCAAAAGTTTGTTGTCCAGCAGTCATTCCTCACTATCTACAGGGATTGGTTCCAGCATGGTCAGACACACAGATACGCACACCCCATTCCATGGATAGCAACATCCAGAGATGCTCCAGCATGCTATACAAAATGGCATAGTATTTGCATATAACCTATGCACATCCTTCCATATACTTTAAATCATTTCGATACTACTCATGCCTAAAACAATGTAAATGCTATGTAAATAGTTGTTGTACTATACTGTTTATTCATATTATCTTTATTGTTAAATTGTTATTTTTATTTTCTTCCCCAAATACGCTCTGTCTGCAGTTGGTGAATCCACAGAGCAAAAAACAGCTGAAGTCAAGGTTCCACTGTATTTGTTAATTTTCTCTATCTGTTCTATTCTTAGAAAGCCTGTTCCTTCTAAACTTAGAAGACATCTATTTTAATTCAATTTCAAAAATGAAAAAATATCCTCTTAGCTTTACCACCAAGACATTGACAATTAAACATTAATTCATTAATGACCCTGACCACGATATACCACAGCAGCATGTGGAGCTGTGCATGTAATAGCTACGATCTTACAACAGACAGCCAAAATGCATGATGTTTTTAACAAGTGCAGAGACTTGATTGGAAGAGAAATTCTATCACTCTCACCTTGGGCAAATGAAAGGAGACAAATTTTTGAACTGACTTTTCAGTTCCCATTTTAATTAAAAACAAAAGGTTATCTTAAATTGGCTTACACTGATCTCAATGCATTATCCCCTTCTAGAAAGATTTCTACCAAGATACACTGAGAGATTCTTAGTTTTTAGAAGGGCAATGAGTATATTTAGTGACATTTAATAAACTAGCGTATTTAGTTGTGTGACTTTTAAACAAATGTTGTAATTATAGTGTCAGGAGAGAAATAAAGTACTGTATTTATGTCTAAGAGTACACAGTTCCTTTATGAGACTTGACCCTAAAAAAAGTATGTAAGGGTGTGTCTTTTCCTCTGGCCAGTTCAAAACTAAACAAAGTAGGAAATGTTTACAGTAAATAATCTTAGACTTAACACAGTTCTCAAGGCATAATAGCCCAAATTAAGTACCCAATTAAATGGAAAAAATAAAACAGAGACTGTTTCACTAGGGAAAAACAGACACAGATAGACATCTGTGGAAAATACTTTTTGCATAAAGGATGGGCTAATTTTTAATTATTATTAATTAAATAATTATTTCCTTATGAATATGTATTTACTTGAGATGTAATTACCAGCTCTTAATCCTCCTAATCTTGAATCTTATACCCTTCAGAGGCTGAAAATACAATGAAAACTCGGATTTTACCTTTAATGTAAAAGAAGCTGGAAAGTGCCCTATAATTGACTGTCTCAAGATCTGGCTTCATATAACTCAATGCTTTCTCTTCCCTCCTATCAAGTTCCTTGATAAACAAATTAATTTAGAATCACGGGACTGCTATGGGAGCCCCTATAAGACTATGACTAGATTTCTCAGCACAAATCTTGCCAGCAAGAAGGGAGTGAAATGATATATTCAAAGTGCTGAAAGGAGTGGGCCGGAGTTAGTGGGCAGGTACTGCCAACAAAGACACTGGATATTATATCCGGTAAAACTACCCTTCAAAAATGAAGGAAAGGCCAGGTTCAGTGACTCATGCCACACACTTTGGAAGGCCAAGGCGGGAGGATCACCTGAGATCAGGAGTTCGAGATCAGTTGGGCCAACATGGTGAAATCCCATCTATACGAAAGAAAAATACAAAAATTAGCTGGATATGGTGGTGTACGTCTGTCATCTCAGCTACTTAGGAGGCTGAGACACAAGAATTGCTTGAACCAGGAGGCAGAGGGTGCAGCAAACTGAGGCTGTGCCACTGCACTCCAGCCTGGGCGACAAAGCAAGACTCTGTCTCAGAAAAAAAAAAAGAGAGAGAAATAATGATATTTCCAGATAAACAAAGCTGAGAGAGTTCATCACTAAACATGCCTTACAAAAAATCTAAACGTAGTCCTGCAAAGTGAAACAGAAGGGCTCCAGACAGCAACACGAAAGCATATGGAAATATAAAGTTTCCTGGCAATATATAAACAAAGAATCCTATAATATTATAACAGTGGTGCGTGAATCACTTTTAATTCTGGTATAGGGTTTAGAAGGCAAAAGTATAAGTAACATAAAAGAAAAAAAAAACACGTGAATGGATGAACTTTATTAAAAAGATGTAATTTGTGACATTGGTAACATAAAAAAGGAGGGAGAAGTAAAAGAATAGTTTATGTATGTGACTAAAGTTTATGTAACTTGTTATCAGCTTAAAATATTGTTAGATATTGATGTAAGTCCCATGGCAACCATAAAAAAATACACATAGAACATGTACAAAAGAAAATGAGTGGCTGGGTAAGGTAGCTCATGCCTGTAATCTCAGTACTTTGGGAAATCAAGGTGGGTGGATCACTTGAGGTCAGGAGTTCAAGACCAGCCTGGCCAACATGGTGAAATCTCGTCTCTACTAAAAACACAAAAATTAGCCAGGCATTGGTGGCACACACATGTAATCCCAGCTACTTGGGAGGCTGAGGCAGGAGAATCACCTGAACCCGAGAGGCGGAGGTTCCAGTGAGCCAAAATCGTGCCACTGTACTCCAGCCTGGGCGACAGAGCGAGACTTTGTCTCAAAAAAAAAAAGAAAAAAAGAAAAAAGAAAAGAAAAGAAAGGAGTGAGGAATCAAAGTGTCACTACCAAATCAATGAAACATAAAAGAAGACATCAAGAGAAGAAACAAGAGACCAAAAAAATGCTATAAGACAGACAAAAAACAATTAACAAAATGGCAATAGTAAGTCCTTTCCTACCACTAAGTGCTTTCAATGTAAACAGATTAAACTGTCAATCAAAAGGCATACAGTGGCTAAATGGATTCTGAAAACCCAAACAAGATCCCACTATAATGACGTCTACAAAAGAGTCACTTTAGATTTCAGGACACACTAGGCTGAAAGTGAAAAGATATTTAATACAAATAGTAACCAAAAGACAGCAAGGTTGTCCATATCAAAAATCATCACAGGAGAGAAAGAAGGACATTATATAATGATAAATAGGATAATTCACCAGGACAATATGATAATTATATATACATATATATATATATATATATGCAACCAACATCATAGCACCCAGATACATAAAGCAAACATTGACAGCACCAAATGGGAAAATAGAAAGCAATACAGTAATAGTAGAAGATTTCAATATCCTATTATAAATAAAGGAAGGAACATCCAGACAGAAGATCAATAAGAAAACAGAGGACTTGAACACCACCAAGTGATCCTAACAAACTCACACAGAACATTCCACCCAACTGCAACAGCATGTTCTCCCTCAGGTGTGTACGGAACATTCTCTAGGATGGATCACATGTGAGATCACAAAACAAGTCTTAACAAATTTAAGACTGAAATCACACTAAGTATCCTTTCCAACCACAAATTAGAACCATAATGAGATGTCACCTCATACCCGGTGGGATTAACATTATCAAAAAAAATAAGTGTTGACAAGGATGTGAAAAAATTAGAACATCTGTGCACTGTTGGTGGAAATGTAAAAAGATGTGGCCACTATGGGAAACGGCATGAAGTTTCCTCAAAAAAAAAATTTTTTTAATCTACTCTATGATTGATCTTGAGGTTGTTTATGCAAAATAACTGAAATCAGGATTTTGAGGACATATTCACATTCCCACATTCATTTCCTATTATTCATAATAGTCAAGGGATGGAAACAACCTAAATGTCCATCGGTGGATGAATGGATAAACACAGTGTGGTATATGCATACAATGGAATATTATTCGGTCTTTAAAAAGAAAAATTCTATCATGTACTACAACTTAGATGAAACTTGCGGACACGATGCTAAGTGAAATAAGCCACAGAAGGACGAATGCTGCATTATTCCACTTAAATGAAGCATCTAAAGTGGTCAAACTCTTAGCACAGAAAGTAGAATGGTGGTTGCCAGACAGTCAGGGAGGAAGAAGTGGGGAGCTACTGTTCAATGAGTATAGAGTTTCAGTCATGCAAAATAAAAAAATTTCTAGAGATCTACTGTACAAAAATATTCATATACTTAACAATACTGCACAGTACACTTAGAATTTTTTAAGGTAGATTTCATGTTATGTGTTTACCATATTTAAAAAATCCTGGGATTGTTTTTTAAGAGTCAGAAGATATCTTATCAACTTCATTTAGTTTAACAACTTTATTTTACCGAAGATTAAACTGAGGCCCAAAGAGATCACAAAGTTAGATGATGGCAAAACGTGGATAGGAGTTCATGTCTCAGTTCACTCCTCCATTCTACCTTGGCAGACTAACAGCAAAGATAGATTCCAATCTATCTATAACAGAAACAAAGAGCCATCATGCAAGTCTTCACCCCATAAATTGGACAAAACATAAAGAAAAAAACAAGCAGGAGAGACACAAACCAGCATTTCACTGAAATCAAGCATACAAAAACAGAGTATAAAAATTCAACTCTGGGTTCAGAAAAAACATATATGTTGGCAACATTTGAAGAGGCTGCAAAAAAAGATCATAATTTTTCAGACAGTTCTATAATGAAAATCTTAAGTAGTGTTATCTATTATAAATTATGAGAAATAAAAAAGGGCTTTGTTACTATTCATCATGGTTAGAAGATGAGACAATATATAATGTTTATAACTATTCCTCTTTTTAAAAAATACTATAGCTCATACTTTATTACTATATGAGATACATAGTAATAAATCAGTATAAATAGAAAATAAAGTTATCAGTGGAACGAAATAACTCAAGATATGATCATCCAATGGAAGCGAGAGGTAAAACTCCAAAGCAGTATCTGCTTTTAACTTTTCAGAGTCATGTTTTATAAAACTAGACCTGAACTACAAAAGTATATTCTTAGTTCACATTTTACCCATAGCCTTAGATTCAATAAATGCTGACTCACTCATCTTTGCATAAGCCCTTCTCCTGAGGAAAAATTGATCTAAATTCTATATATACAAGTGTGTTTGCCATTTTGAAAAGAATGGTAAGAGAATAGTGTCTATTCAGTTAAATTGGAAAGATAAAACATAAAATATAAGAATAAATATGCTTGCATGATATATACAGAAACATAATTCCTTAATAATTTAATATTGGAAGAGACTTTTAAAACTTATTCATTTTATAAAAAAAGACATAATAAATGATTAAGCTTTTGAACATTACTTAATTCTACCTTCCTCAATTACTTGACATTTTTACTTATGTTTGCTTATTATTTAAACAGTCCATTGGAAAGAAGTTTATTGACAGAAATGCTAAAAAGCTAATTATTTCCTCCACTTATAAGGAATCTCTAGGCATGTAAGCAACATCACAAAAAAAAAAGGTAAACAGTATAATCTTACTCTTCTAAGATTCAAATTATATTTATATACTAACATTATAATTAAAGAAGTATTCTAGAGTCTTGAAGTTCAACCTTTGAGAGTCAAAAAAAAGTTCAAGGAAAGAAATGTACCTAGAATAGCAAAGGCCCCAACCAGGCAATCTTTCGATAGTGATATATCACTCTAGCCTTATTCCAATCCAGCTTGGGCATCTGATCTGTAGTGATTCTTTGAATAACAACAGCTAGCATTTATTGAAGACTAACTATAACATTCTCTTAAGCACTTTGTAGAAAATCATGATTATCATCATGTTTCAAATGAAAAACTGAAGCTTGTACTGAAGTTAGGACTGTATCAAAGTAATCTAACACTAAAACCCACGTACTTGCCACTTAGCCATACCAAAGACAGGGATGACATCTTATTCACCTTTGTGTCCCTAGTTCCCAGCACACTGTAAGTGCTTTTAGAGTATAAATTATGTCTAATTTATCTCTTCAAATTATATAAGCAAATGGATCTTATAATAATGTTGCAACTATTTGATTCTATAAACAAGTACTAAGAGACTACTATCTGCCAATAAAGGTACTCCAAAATATATTCTGATCAAATTAACTTAGAATCAGAAAAATTTACCCATCCAATAAAGATTACTAGGATGCCAAAAACATAAACATCATCAGAATCTGAGGTATAAATTTCCCAGTATGTAGAAAATAAGGTCAGCAATACAGGAGGTTCAAGTATGGAAAGACACAGAAAATATTGCAGACTAGAATAAGATAAAGTCAAATATCGTATCACTTGAGAGGTTTGATATAGAAGAAAACCACAACCCTTCCCGGTCTAAACTTTATTCCCAGGTGAGTCTCATTAGCCATCTGAATATTATCTCTCAGAGTCAGAAAGCTTATTTATTTAGAAAACAGTATAAGAAAACTTAAATCATGATGTAATGGTTGGCTACATTACCAATAAGTAACTACCAGTAGGGAAAAAAGGAATATAATCAACAGTTACATCCATTGCTAACATTCTGAAACTTACATGAATGATAACTATAGCGACTGAATTCCTGTATCCATAGAATTTTCTTCTTGGACAAAAGTAGTTACACATTTCTGCCATGTGAGCTCTAAATCTTTGGCCGTCTGACTTGTCAAATAAAAGTTAAAAGCCAATGTCCTATAAGTAAAGTACAATGTACAATTAGGTGCAGACAATTTCTACTATTATGTCTCTCATTGGTAATGTGTTTTACATTTACACTGGATGGAGGAGTTTGAAATCCCTCCAACAATTAGATATTATTAAATATAGCTCATCTAGGTAAGCAATTATGTAACTAAACTAGATAGATTCAATGTTTGGGGGTTTAATAAAATAGCAGATTTATCAAAGAACCCATACATGTTGCTTGCCATAATTCAATGCTGAAGGAATTCAGTACACCCTGTGTGACTTCACAGGAAAGGACTCTAGGAAGCTTCCACTTGGTGTCTTCTAGGCTTTGCCTCATGAACCTTTTCCTTTGTTAATTTTGCTTTATATCCTTTCACTGTAATAAATCTTAAGCATGGTTACAGCTCTATGCTGAGTCTTGTGAGTTCTTTTAGAGAATCACTAAACGTGTTAGTCGTCTTGGGGACCCCCAAACCAGGATTATTCCACATTTTGCTTTAAAAGAAAGTGGCAATTAAGAAAACAATGGTTTCTAGGATTTCTAAAAAGAATAACTTTTAGAGTATTCCAATATCAATAATAAACAGAAAACTCTCCTATGAGTTACATATCCAGCCATCAAAAATATGTGAGGGCCAACTCTACACTGGGCTTGTGTTAGGCTTTGATGACACAACTGACAAAAGATGGTCCCCTGTCTCAAGTAGTTAACAGTCTAGTTAAGAAACTCACAACTATAATCTCAAGCACTATTAATTGAACAACTTGAACTCAACTTTAAAGATTAAAAGTATAAAAAATAGTTTCTATAGACAGAAAGCAAGTCAAAAGAACCAGGAAACATTTTAAGATAGTCTTCGATGTGTACAAAAATAAACAGTATAGCTAATGATTGATTTTTATTGTTCAGAGGAAGAGAGAGATTCTAGAGCTAGGATGCCCAATACAGTAGCCACTAGCCACATGCGGCTATTTCAATTTGATTAATCAACTTGATTAATTTAAATTTGAATTTAAATTAACTAAAATTAAATACAATTAAAACTTCTGTTCCTCAGTCACACTAGCCAAATTTCAAGGACTTAATAGTTACATGTGGCTAGTGGTTACCATATAAAACCGCACAAACTATAGATCATTCACATGATAGCAGAAAATTCTTTTGGACAAAGCTGTTCTAAAAGGCTGAGATGACCGAGAAGGCCTCAGATGTATGCAACAACGACAAAACCTTGGACAACTTAAATGTCTATCAGTATGAAAATGGTTACTACATTAAATTGTTGATACGCTGTGAACACCAGCAGCCTCCAAAAACTGTAAGTTAGATCTGCATAAATATGGTAAAATAGCCATAACGTCTTGATGAGTGAAAAAACTACAAAGAAACATGTGCAGCATAATGCTTTTGTGTACATTTCTGTGTATACATTTTTGGGGGGAACATATGAATATTGTACATACTATTTCATTGATTGGATATTTTACATACTACTATTATATGTTACATATTTAAAGAAGTTACTTTAGTAAAATAAAATGTTATTTTACTAAAAATTACTTTCAGCAAAAATGGTATGACTAAAGTGGATGTTAAACGGCCAAAGGACATAGAACTACTAGGTAGCAACGTAGGAAGCAGCTAAGCCGGCCATAGCACCTAGCAAAGGCTCAGTAGAAGAATGCGACAGAGGATAGATTTCCTGCCCAAAGATGACAGTCGATGCCAGGAGACAAAGTCTAATCATGCTTCTCCCCTGCCTCCCCGATCAGCTTATTTTTCAAGGCACATCTATTCCCTCCTCCTGCTCACTGAACCTTGTGTATGTTCCTCCTTTTTTCAACCTGATAGTTCAACTACTGACACACAGAAAATATTCACACCCATAAAACATAATGTTTAAGGATAATAAGGTAATTACCTGCCCCCTTTCTAGGCAAAGAATACTCGAAGTACTGTTTGCCACTCTAACTTTGTGCACACCTTTATTCCAGTATACTTAGGGTCATAGTTACTCATTCTCACACACTAGCCTGTGAATGCCTTACAGGTGGCAAACCTGCCTCTATTCTTCTTGTATTTACCCAGGACTATAAATGTAACAAGAAGTCAGTAAATGTGAGCTGAACTGAACTTACCAATAACTGAAAAAGGAAGACAAGGTTAACAAAGTGTAGGTATTGAGGCTGGCTACTTTTGCCACCAAAAAATACCTGCCAGACATTCCATTATGCTCTTAGTACCGACATGAAAACCCCATTTGAAAAACTCTTGTTCTTGACCATTTTAGGTTTCCGCTCCACTGCAGAATCTGTGAGGCTATTTCTAGCTAAGTAAACCAATAAGGAGTCTTCCTTTTTTTTTCCAGACAGAGTCTCACTCTGTCACCCTAGAGTACAGTGGCGCCATCTCAGCTCACTGCAACGTCGGTCTCCTGGGTTCAAGCGATTCTCATGCCTCAGCCTCACAAGTAGCTGGAATTACAGGTGTGCATCTCCATGCCTAGCTCATTTTTTCTATTTTTATTAGAGACAGGGTTTCACTGTGTCGGCCAGGCTGGTCTCAAACTCCTGGCCTCGAGTGATCCACCCACCTTCACCTCCCAAAGTGCTAGGATTACAGGTGTGAACCACCACACCCAGCCTAGGAGTACTTCTAGATACATATTTACATTTATATTGAAAAAGCGAGCACTGGGAATTTTTACTACCTTTACCGTTCAACACAGTAGCCACTAGCCTTATATGGCCACTGAGCATTTGAAGTGTAGCTAGTCTGAATCAAGATGTGCAGTGGGTGCAAAATAATACCAAGTTGGGAGGCTTAGCACAAATATATATATAACACGCTTCAGTAATAATTCTTATGCCAATTACATAGTGAAATGATACTTCAAATATACTGGGTTAAACAAAACATGTTGAAATTAATTTCACCTATTTGCTTTCACTTTTTAATGTGGCTGCCAGAAAACTTAAACCTATGTATGTAGCATTTTACTTCTATTAAACAGCACTGTTCTCTATCTCCTTTTTGCATCTAAATGTTGTTTAAAACAGGCACGCGCACACACACACAGATAATAATTAATGTCTCTTTTTTGATGTACTTGGGGAATAAAATATGATGATAGCCCCAGAGGGACAAGGAACATGTCATCTAGCTAAACAGTCTAGCACTGCTCCTGGAATATAAGGTAGCAGACAAATAATTGTGAAATGAATTTAAAAAGCTATAAAAATCAACTATAATTTTAATAATACATAGCTTTCATCAAACACTGACTATAAACCAGTACTATACTCTGGATTATCTCATTTAATCCACAAGATGAATTCAATGAGGTGAGTTCTTTTGTTATTTTCATTTTAAAGATAGGAAAACAGGTATTTGTAGAATTATAACAGAATCTCTAATATATTTTGAAATATTACAAGAAATAAACCAATTCAATTTAATCTATGCAGACTGTTTACACAACTTTCTTTAAACAATAAATCTTTCTTGAATGCCTCTTATCGCATGGTATTATACTGGGTGCTATGACACTAAGAGAAATCACAGGTTAGTGCAACCAAAATATTAACAGGTATAGGCTAAATCCTGCTACAAATAAATTCCACTATAATTATCCCACATATTACCAAAATATTAATAAACCTAATAGCTAACAATCTAGTAACAGAAAATGCTTGCTGAATTTAGAAACGATCATTAATAGATGGAATTCAATGTAAAAAAACTAGCATTTACATGGTACTTTACAATGTTTTTTCATGTACAGGATCTTTCAGTCTTCACAATGCCCCTGAGGGAAAGGTATTATTAAAGGTTGGGTGGGATCTTACAAGTACTTAGATTCATTATTTGATGTATGAATGCTCCTTATCAAGTTTTAATTCGTGTTCTGTAGCTTGTCTTATGGTTAATGCCTAGAATTTTTGAGGGGGAAAGGGAGAATTTTAGACAAACCGCCTACAAAATTAGTTCTGGGTTCCAGATTCCTAGCATCTTCAGAAATAACAACCTTGGGCTGAACAAAGCACGCAGGTATAATTTCAAAATGTCTAAGAGGCTGACAGAGGCAGGCTCCAAAAACTTGACATTTGAGGAGGCAGGAAGCATTCAAATTTAAAATAATGCTTCATATAGAATAATTTAAATAGTACTCATCAGCGGTAAGTCATTGACATTGGGCTTCTTTCTGAAAACATATTTACTAGGGCTCAAATCTTGGATCACCTTGAAAAATAAAGCAATATTTGGTACTCACTAAATGGTCAACTTAATTTTTAATGAGTAAATGACATGGCAAGAATGGTCCAGGTACTTGTAAATGCTAAATGTCTGGGTATGTCTTCATTGGCTTTTGAACAGTTTAAAAGAGCAGACATGAGGATTCATTAGCTCTTAGCACATATGAACCTGCTCCAAAGGCAGCCAAGAGAGTTGCCTAGCAACAGTGCATTTTGCATCTCTCATCATCCCCAAAGATGCTGCTGCAGCAGCAGCTAGGTCAAGCCTCTCATTAGCAACCTGACAAAGGGTTTCTATCTCCTATTTTACAAAATTATTTTTATTTCCAGGTGAAGCTCAAATATCTATGTATTATTCTTTCTGACAATGTATCCCCTTTCCCCATTCCTTCATCTTCCCAACCGCCATTTCAACAGATATGTTTTAATGAACCCATCAAAATATCTGTAACAAAAGCAGACACTGAGAAATCTAACAGAATTTACATGCTTATGCACATCATTCTAACTGTTCCATATCTTTTGGGAAATAAAATAAGAAAGCTTCAGAAGAAACAGGGGCAAAGACGCTGAAATCAAATACTGGAAGGAAGAGAAAGTCAGGTATCTGACCTCAAAATTAACAAAAAAAAATTACCCAAATCATTTGCAATATTATTGCTGAACACTTTGTTTCTTTCTTGTCCCCACAAAAACAAATCCCAACCATACAGCACGATAGCAAAAAGGCAGAAAATTTCAGAGTGGTAATAAATTATAACAAATGGATTGACAGTTTACAACAAATACAATCCATTGGAAAGGAACTCTGGTTGCCACTTGAATAACTGTGTTATAAAGCTTCACCACAGATCAATAGCTATTCATTAACTTCTGAAAATATTTCTTAAAATATTTACTGTTCAGTATGGTTGCCATGCAGAACTAAAAATATATATTCACATAATCCTCCTTATATACATTCAAAGGCCCTTAAAAGAAAATAAAATAAGCAGATAGACTTTTCACTTCACGTATCTTAAAGTGCTTAATCTTGATTTCGACATAAACCACATCCACCCTCGTGTCTGGGCTTTCATGCTATCGTGAATTTCCCTATGGAAACTATTATAGAATGTGCATGTTACAAAAGACAAAGTGTGGTCCTAATAGACACAGATTAAGAAGGGTGTAATGGGAAACATTTAAAGGCAATTGTTATCAAACCAAATCAAATTAGGTAAATTTTTTAAGTGATCTGAAAGGAATAATGTGATTTTTCCCTGTGACACCCCCCCACACAATTTTTTTTCCAACGTGCAAGCAGCAAAGAATGAATCTTCAGAAGGATTTCCCAGAAGGGTGTCATTTACCACTAAAATATTTCATTCCAGCAGTTGAAAGACCATAAAAAGGTGAATGTCCTCCAGAGTCTCTAATAACGGTAATAGATCTTGTGTTACTATTCACCAGTGACCTCTCAGTCAGGCGATTTAATTTTTCCCCCTGCAGCATGGTTGGTTTCACACACAGTGTAATAACAGTTTTTGCACAACAAGACAATTCATCCGATTAGAAGGACTGTATTAAGTCTTTCATGAACAGCATGTGTCACTATAGCTTCAGCCAGGGTTTGATTTAAGACAACGTAGTATATGCATGCATCATTCTCCATTTTTCTGCTGTTTTAAAAATGATCCCAGGACTTTCTTTAGCAATTTTGCAGACCATTGCTTGAAACCTCCCTGGCTTCAAAAAGTAACTAAGAACTCATCAAATGTTCACCGAGTACTTTAAAACAGGTACCAAAAATTCTCTATCAAGCTGGTGAAATTCCACTACTGTCTCAAAGGGGAAAAACATGAAAAGGAACAGAATGGGCATACCTGATTATCGCAAATACTTTTTTTTTTTTTTTGCTTCATGATATTTCATCAATTTATCATTAATTTTAAAGACATAAGACATCACCAAGGAAAGCTTAAGCTAAAGTCAATTTTGAGACTTCTACTTGTAAACCTCAGGAACAGACACACAAAAAAATTTAAAGTGGAAACCAAAGGAAAAGATGTGAATCGAACCCACCTTCTGGCAATCTCTACTACAGTAAATGGTTCGGCATTATCAATCAGTGCCCACTGAAGCCTAAACTTGAGATTATCTCCACATTTCTTACTCCCACACTGATGAGATTAGGAAGGTTAAATCCAGAATCTCTGTGGCAAAGGGCCACAATGGTAACTGACAGCATTCTCAGGGGTCCCCTTAACCTTACAACCTTTAATTGATGCTGATAGGCTTGGCTTCCGCACACCACTTCCATCTCTGAATCTGCTCACCCTAGGGAGCAATGTCAGCACTCCTTCAACACTGAGTTAGGGTGTCTTCACATCAACAGGTCCCAAGGGGATTAACCTACTGCTCCATAGCAAGGAGCCCAAGTCTGCAAGATTAAGTTCTCTTTAGATTCTTGATGTACGTGAGATGCCCTCCTCTATTCCACAATCCTTAGGATCCTGCTTCTTTCAATAGAGTCCTGTACACTCCTCTAAGCAGCCCTATCGTAAGAGATCTGAAACAATTCCCCTAGAGTTCTCTTGCTCATGTTCCCTATGTTCTGTCAAAGGGAACACTAACACATCTTTTACTTCAACAAATTCTAGCCATATAAGCCAATCCCTATACTGCAGTACTCTCTCCTTCACTTCCACTATCAAAACAACTAGGCAGACCATCACTCCCTTTTCAATTTTTCAGGTAGTCACCAATTCACTGTATCCATTTGTCTACCCCAACTACAAGGGATACACATTAAGCTGAATTGGAGAGAGAGAGGCACAGGGGGCAGGTAGAAGGTAGGCTGAAGTCCCAATCACTAGGCTTGAGATAATGAGCTACCACTTGTGGCACTCATAACCCTCTAGCAACTTTCTCCAGAAATCCTCTCTCTTCTTTTCACCTGTCCTCTCATTTCCTAAAAACAAGGCATCTATAGTATTTCAAGCTGAAGGATAATTCCATAAGTCCACTTAAAGCAGATCAAGCTGCACCTTTACCATTAAAAACTGAATACAATTTGACACTAAAGAAAGCAAAATGTCACCAGTATAATTATTATTAATAATAATTCACACTACTGGAAATAATGAAAGGAGGCAATATGGAATTAGAGAAAAATGTTAAAGAAATAAAATTCTATTACTTCCACATATATACTGTAATGAACTAATTAGCCAAGTGTTACCAAGTACCAGTCCCTGATGATGTTAATGAATAGATAATTCGGCCATTTTAAATCACCACATTCATTGTACCAAAGTGAGCAAATTCAAACTGCCTAAAAACAGTAGCTTCAACACCTGCTTATGTTTTAACTCAGCCTGTATCAAATTACCCTGAGCTCTAAATTAATAGGATTTCATTTAATGAAATTTTACTGCAATCCAACCTAACCTAAACCCTGTCCCTGGACTCTACAGTGTTTCATCTATTAGTCTGAATAATATATGACAATATTGGAAAATAGTTTATTTGTTCTAGGACAGAAGTAGCTACATCTAATATATTTTGTGTTAATTAAGTCAACAACACACATATCAAAGCCCAAGAACTGTCCAAGGTTACTAGGAGGTAAAAACAAGTAAGACATGGTTTCCCTTGAGAAATTCCTTTCATGAATTCTAAATCTAATTGTATCTACTAAAAATTCCCTTTGAAGATAGCTTACATTCAGGATAACTACAGGACACTTCAAAAGGAAGTGTAAAGACATTTTGTCCTTACTCATCTTATTCAGCTTTAGTGCTACTTGATTCTCTAATAAAAAAAATTCAAGTTATATATATTTTTACATGCTTGTTTTCTTTAGAGACAAAAGGAAAAATACACAAATTGTTTTAAATGTAGAAGTAATCCATTCTCACAAAAAAATGGTAACAAGCAAGAATGACAGGACACAGCTTCCAAAAGTCCAATCAATACAGCACAAGCCTGCCAGGTAGAAATCATCCCAAATCACTTCTTTAATACCTGCCTGGCTCCACTTAGGTTGTAACCATGTCTACCCATTTGAAATACATTTACATCCGAGTGCCCAACTTCATTACATTAACTGTCCTGAAAACTTGCCTAAGAGTCTATAATAACATCTATTGTGAAAAGCTCAAAACCGTCATTGGTCAGGTAGAAGCACTGTGTGCTCAACAGACAAAGGGACTGCACTTGAGACTTTTGGCAAAGGAGTTAACACAGCTGTCCAACTTCAGGCATTCTGGGGTTGACTTTTCCCACCAAATCCACCAAATCATAACCCATCATTTCAACCACAGCTATCACATATCAGCATAATTGTGACTGTGTGTGACTGCCTTTCCTTGACTCTCCAACAAGAAAATTAACTCTGAAATACAACAGAAAAGTACTGCTGATGAAATTATGGTTCACAAAGTAAAGAACTAACACAGGACCTCCAGATATGTATTTTATTCCACTGTTTGCTCAAAAATGGTACTCGAGGAGGATCATGTAAACGTCAAGCATAAAATAAAAAAATGGCCTCTATTATGGCTTTTTACAGGGTATATCCTGTCTTCCCTATGCATTATGAGTGCCTCAATAACTGTATTTGTATCCTAAATTCCAATTAAAATGTATATTCCAGGGCAGGCGTGGTGGCTCACGCCTGCAATCCCAGCACTTTGGGAGGCCAAGGCGGGTGGATCACTTGAGATCAGGGTTTCGAGACCAGCCCTAATTACACACATAATTTTATTTCTTTTCTTGAATTGATAATGGCCAGAACCTTCAGACGAATAGTAAAACTGATGTCAGACAGAATTTTTTCATTACTAATTTCAACGGAATTGCTTGCAAATCTGACTTAATCATTATAAAATCTCCTCTTTGTCCCATGTAAGGCTTTTCACCTTGTATTCTATATTATCTATCTTGGATGAACATATTAAGAAATGTTGTGTCTTTTTTTTTTTTTTTTTTTTGAGATGGAGTCTCGCTCTGTCACCCAGGCTGCAGTGCAGGGGTGCTATCTCAGCTCACTGCAAGCTCCACCTCGCAGGTTCACGTCATTCTCCTGCCTCAGCCTCCTGAGTAGCTGAGACTACAGGCACCTTGCCACCATGCCCGGCCAATTTTTTGTATTTTTAGTAGAGACGGGGTTTCACCGTGTTAGCCAGGATGGTCTCGATCTCCTAACCTCGTGATCCACCTGCCTTGGCCTCCCAAAGTGCTGGGATTACAGGCGTGAGTCACCGCGCCCAGCCCAAAACATGCTGTGTCTCCTTACTCATTTATCTAGCTTTTCATTTTCATCATTTAATTTTCAATTTCAGGTCTGTCTCTTGAAAACCATACATAAGTGAATTTTTTAAACTCAATACGAGCCTTTCTTTAATAAGGGAATCTAATTCATTCATAGTAATTGTGGTAACAGAAATACTTGAACTAGCTCCTAAAATCTTATTTTATGCAATATTTGTCATTTTTAAACATTTCTTTTCCTTTTGGTGTATTATTTGGAAATTATAGAAAGTTGATTGTTACTAATAAGGTAACATTTAAGCTTGTTTTCCTATCGACATCTAGAACTACTCAGTTCCCAAAAAACATTCTAGTCTATCATGTTCTCACTCTTCACACTATCAAAACCACTATTCACCCCCAGCCACTTCCCATGTTTTAATTAGCTAGGATTTTAGGTCCAGGGAGTTATCCTGTTTTATGTTTTACGTAAAAAATTATTTAACATTACTAATAAAATTTTCTGGATATTTTGATATCATTCAATATTTCTTCTCTGCTTGCTTAGATTCCTTTTCAATTTTGTATGAATACATTCTTGAGAGTAAGCAAAAAATATTATTGAAATATTGAAACATTATCAAATTCTTACAAATCTAAAAAGGGCTTTATTACCATTACTCACAAAAGATAGAATAATGGAAAGAAATATGCCAGGTTCAAAATTAGTTTTTTTCATGAAACTGGAAGATAATCCTCCAATGTATTCCAATGCCCAGTGTGCTATTAATGAGAAATCTAAGGTCAATATAATTTTAAGTAAGTTTTTCTTTTCCTATTCTTCTCTGAAATCCCTTACGATTTTCTCTTTATCCTTGAGGTTCTGGAGACATATTTAGGTATTAATAAATCACTACTTGTGCTGCTTAGCTTTCAGAGGGTCCTAACAATCTGTAGCCTTCTGTCCTTTTTCAGCTCAGGGAAAGAGTTTTCTGGTGTGTTTTAAGTTTCCATCCTTCATTTTCTCTGTTTCTTTCACCCTAGAATTCCTATTAGAAAGTTGTTAGAACACCAAGTTGACCCTCATTGTCTTTACTTTTTCAATTTCATCTTTTTGCTCTATATTATGAAATATTTAGATGAGTATTTTACAATCTCCACAATAATACAAATCTAATCTAATCTAATCTCCATATATACACTACCGCAATCATATTTTTAATTTCTGAAATCTCTTGCTTTCAAATTTCTTCTCTTAGTAGCATTTTTATATACAATACAAAAACAAATACACAGTATCTTTCCAACATCTCTTAGGACATAAATCATTTTTACATTACCTCCTGCTCCCTAAGTTCTCTTACTTCTAGAGACAAAAGCACTGGTTAGTCACATTGTTACATTTTCTCTTAAGTCTGGTGAGCCTTAACTATTCATTTATATTTATGAATCAAGGCCAAGTTGGTTGCAGGGAGCTGGCATGGTTTAATTCAAGAGATATAAATAAATGTTTCCTATAAATAAGATTGTCCTTTGATTCGAAGGGCTGACTGTGGAAGGGTTGAAGAATGATGAGGCATGTAAACTTGCTGCTCCACTTCAGGTTGTCTGGCCACGGTACAAGTATGTAGAGGACCAATCCCCACTTCGCCCTTCCCTCTCCACTAAATAAATAAGAAAACTTTTGTTCTAGCAATGATGGACCTCAATGTTTTTTCCCTTGAGCAAAATTCCTCCTACCTATTATGAAATTCAAAGTTACCACGAAGTCTGCTCTGATTCCCCTCTCACAGCCCTTCAACAACACCAGAAGCTCATCCCTTGGAGAGTTTTAACCAGAAACAAACCTACTAGTCCCTGATATCAGTTGGAAGCAGATAGACTCCACTGTTCTGAATGCAGTTTTGGACCCCTTCTCCTCAAACTCCACCCCATCCTTTCTGATGCTTCCTGTTCAGTGACACACCCAGACAAACAGATTTTGTTTCAGTACATCAGTAAGTATCACATTGGTAGGGGTTTAACTGAAAAGTTACAATTCCTTCGATGAGAACTGTCAGTAATTTCTAATCTGTAGACCAATCAGAAGTAATGGCCGAACATTAACACCCAGGAGTCCCAAGAAATTAACACAGAATTACTTCCCTGTGTATAAACTCTAGGCTTTTTGTACACAACCAGGAAAACACAAAAGGGATCAAATGCCAGTTGAAAGCTTTTTATCCTACAGATATATATGTAAGGTTTACAAAGAAGAAATCAACACATTGCCACAGGATGGGGTACATGCAACTTGACCTTGTATTTTGGTTGTGCTTCTCTTCACCTAATTGCTCCATGCTGGCAGGCTCATCCCAATTTTTCTCCAGGTATAATCGATGCTATGGCTACCAGGGAATAGTAGTACACTACTTCTTATCTATCAAGCTATTTATTAAAAGTACTGTACATTCTGGCTTCTTTTTGCTGGTGTGAAGAACATAGGAAGCCGACTGGCTTCAGGGGGTAGCAATTCATAGAATTCAGTAACAACAGAACAAAGTACAAAGTGTCCAAAGACTCTTTGTGCAAGTTCTTTTATAGAACATATTTTCTCTTTTTCTCACAGCAGTAACTTACAGATCATTAAATTTCACACATTTCCTATTCATTTTCCATGTTAAAATGTGGCTTATGACCCTGAGTAGAACTATCACAGGATTCTGCCCTATAACTCAACTTTTACTATTTGATAATATATGACTTTTCAAAGACCAGCAAGTCATGGCCCATGAACCTAGTCACATAAGTGATTTCAAATGGATCAAATGTGTACACTTTTACACATGGAAAAAAACTGAAGCTCTGAAAATGTCACAAAGAATAAAATAATTGAAGATTGCAACTGTTCCCATTATGCAAGACCTTTAACTAGACTTAACAACCAAAATGTAAAAAGAAAATAAAATACCTCAGTGTTGTAAGATGCAAGTAAAAGCAAAGAAAAATAAATAAGCATGACCCTATTCCCACTTCCAAACAAGAGAAAAGCAAGCAAGCAACAAGAATTTGAAAGAGGCACTGAGTTTTGCAAAACTCAATTTGTTAAGACCATCATTGGGGATAGGTTTTAAGGAAGGAACCTGTGGTTCTCTAAAATCAAATTTATGAGCTTTTGCTCTTTGGCATATTCTATTTTATAAATCAGTCAAAAAGAAATTGATACACCTTACACATAGTATTTAGAGTTATTCCATTGAAGGTGAGATACTAAACTATTTACACTTTTATTTTAGACCAACTCAACCTATCTAAAAATTACTCATCTTTGTGGTTGATGTTCAGTTCAGATACCTAAGCATTTAATCTTACCAAAAACCCTTAAACCTCATGGATAGAAACATAGGAGGAAAACACATTTTTTTCAGGTCTTAAAACCACAAACAAATAGCCTTAATTTCCAAAACAATATAATCTTTTGTCAGGTATTCCCTCTACAAATATTTATCAGATACTATGAAGCATCCTATAAGGCTTCTACACACCAGTTGGCCAGAGGCTGCCAGAGACGTCAGGCAGCCTGAGCTAAGACAACTAACTGGCTGCCAGAATGCTAAGAGAGGATAATATCTCAGCACATCTGCCACATATACCACATTTCAGTGTCCCCCAAAAGACAAACTGAGAAGTTCTGCTTTACATTTTTTGCCTATTCAGCACATTCCCACTTCTATGACCAGTACACTATCTATTCTTCCTTTGGGGGACCATTTCACCCCATTCCTCATGAACCTGATGGCAGAAACAATTTTAGGACCTGATACTTCACCTACTTCTATTCTACCCAGGATGGCCAAGTAAAGTGCCCCATTATCCCATCATGATTGTTGGTCCAATGTAAACACATGACCTAAGCAAGGCCAATCTGAGCATTCTTTACTTCTCTCTTCCTTTTGAATTTTGAATATAAGCTTATAAGGCTTTGGGCTTCCAGCAAATTCAGAGGAAAGAAACTGTAGCTTGAAAATACTGTCCAGACCATGAATGTCCTAAATACTAGAGGTAACAAAAACTAGAAGAAAGGATTTTGAATGTTTCCAACATGTACACACAAAAATGATAAACGTTTAAGGTGATGGATATACTATTAATTACCCTGATTTGATCATTGCAGATTTTATACATATATCAAAATATCACTCTGTATTCCATAAATATGTACAATTGTTAATTGCGAACTAAAAATAAAGGGGAAAAAATGGTTTATGGCAGTTTAAGATGATTTTCTGTTACTTATAGAATTTGATCATGCTTGATCAAATTTCCTGTGTGTGTGTATAGATTGATGCAATATATGTTTTATATCAGTGGTGTAGACAGAACAAGGTAACCCACTGTATAACTTCAAGGGAATCCTTCTTTAGATAATCTCCAGGCATTATCTGCATTAACTATTCTAGCGATTATCCTACCAAGTGTCAACACTGAAAGAAAACATTGGTTAGAAGTAGGATCACTACAGAAAATACAAGGACAGATAAAGCAGAAAGCAAGTTAAACTGATTCACATTATGCATACACCATGAAACAAAAGTATTTTGAGTACATTACAAATCCACTTGCAGAATCAGAACAGATGAGGTCAGAGTGAAAACTTTTTGTGAGATATCAGCAGTTGTTTACACAACAAAAAGGAATGAGTATGACAATTTGAGGTTAAAAAGGAATTCCAAATACATTAACTTCATATCTGTTTTTTTTTTTTTTTTTCTTTTGAGACAGAGTCCCAGGCTGAAGTGCAGTGACACGATCTCGGCTCACTGCAACCTCCACCTCCTGAGTTCAAGCAATTCTCCTGCCTAAGCCTCCTGAGTAGCTGGGATTACAGGTGCACTTCACTGCACCTGACTAACTTTTGTATTTTAGTAGAAACAAGGTTTTGCCATGTTGGCCATGGTCTCAAACTCTTGACCTCAAGTGATCCGCCCACCTCAGCCTTCCAAAGTGCTGGGCTTACACGCAAAAGCCACTGCAGTCACTTAACCTCATGTCTCAAATAAACACATTTGCCCCTTTTCTACCATCAAATTTTTTCCTCTAGGAACACATACATCACTTTTCCATTGGGAGATGGAAGGTTTCTTTATCATTCTTGAAAAGAAACCCAAGCACTAATAAACAGAGGATAACAAAAATGTCAAAACTACTTGGTTAGAAAATCTTTCCTTTATAGGAAATGCATTCTAGAGATTCTATCAATTGGAGAAAAAGAAAGTCACAGGTTATTATGCTAAATATGTGGTTAGTGTAAAAGGCTGGGGAAAGAAGTCTTATTAACGCCTGACTGCTTTCTCATTACATCTAAGTTCTGTGCAGATAGGAAGAGAAATTGTTTACCCTCATATCCTAGCATGGAGATCTGTACCATACATAGTAAAGAGTCAATATTTTTTAGCTTATTAAATGACTCAGGAAAGATAGTATCAAACTGCAAGAAGTTAAAAAGATATTAATGTCTATTGTATAGGCTCCCTTATCCTGAAGTGATTAATCTGTATCCACTTTAAATGATCAACATTAGAACTAATGGATATGTATCTTGGAATAGGTTCCAAGAGTTGGCAAAAGCATTACAAAATAGCAAATCCACCAAAAAATTGGAAGAAGCAGAATAGCACCATGTGCAGATTTCCTTGCAAAGTATGATTCCATTTAAAACATGTTTGCACCATTAAGTATACATCAACTCAGAGTAAGGAAAAAGAAGAAAAAAATGGAAGGATAAAGATAGCAAGAAAAAAAAAAAATCATCAACCCATAATAAAACTCTGCTGCAAATAATCCACAAAGCAGGAATCATCTACAATTCCAATGATTAAGCTTTTTTCTCATTATTGTTCCATCACTCTCTTGCTTTACCTGGGAGGAATCTGCTTGGGCTAATTCTGTAGTGACCTTCAGTATTTGGTGAAGATTCTGTCCTTTGTCTTCAACAAGGAGGTGAGCCAGCAGAAGAAAAGCAGGCACAGGGATCACAGTAGTAATAGGAAGCAATGACTCTACTGAAGTCAACCAGTCACTTGCAGCAGACGAGTCTCTCATTACTTCAAGAATCCTCCAGGCTGTAAATATTGAACCATACACACTGGTTACAGGGCACGCAAGCTTGTAGGAGAGCTGAAAAATAAAGACAAGAGAAGCATAAATAAGTGAGATAAATATATTTGTCAGAAATATATTTTTGGCATTCGTATATTTCATTGTAAGATATCACTCCTTCCAAAAAATGAATACAAATTGAATTACTGCCAAAATCTTCTCTGCACATAATTGAGGTAATAAGATTACACAAAGAGAAAAGAGTTGTTAGATGGAACTCTAGAAGAGTTTTATCACAACTTTTCCTCATATTTACCATTCATTCCCCATTAAGGCAGAAAATATGAATCAATATACAAGATCCAGAGGCAATTGTGTTTGGAAAAAGCTATTATCACTAAAAAAGTATTCACCAATGAGAAGAAAGATACAAAAAAAAAATACTGTATTTGCCCAGCTCCAGGCCCTACGCAGAAGCAATTTGGGGCAGATGGCAGACTTGGACTGAGGACAATTCATTTCTGTAACAGACAGTACGTTGATAGGAACAAAGTTGGTTCAGCTGGAGCCTGGGAATTCATTAATAATTGTAACTTGTGCAATAGGAAATGGCCTGACAGCTCTAAGCTGAAACAATACCCAGAGATGATATTATCCTAAATTAATCTGAGAAATGGCTCCTCGCAGAAATAAAGTAGTGCAGACAGGGTCAGAGGGTAGCCAAGGTGAGCTCTGTAAATAAACAACTCAGGAGAAGTCACAGACATTAAAGAATCATTAGACATTGCTTGCTAATAAAGTAATTCAAATCATGTAGAGTACTTTGTGACAGATTAGAAATCTCTAGATTATAACTGTCTGGTCAATAGAGGCTGACTTATATGAATCAGGGTAACAATTGAAAGGATGGAAAGTAAAAGTTAAGCTTTATAAAATTTTTAAATAACAGCTTTATTGAGATATAATTTGCATACTATAAAAGGCACCCTTTTAAAGTTTACAACTTATTGGATTTTAGCAATTCATTTCTAGAACTGTGTAACCAACATCACTATCTAATTTTAGAACATTTTCATCAACCCAAACAAAAATCCCATACCCATTGATAGTCACTCCTTACTCCCCCAACCCCACCTCCAGCCCTTGGCAACCACTACTCTACTCTGGTTCTATACTGGCCATTTCAAATACGAAACACATAATACGTGGTCCTTTGTGACCAGCTTCTTTCACTTAGCATGTTTTCAAGGTTCATCCATGTTGTTACTTGTATCAATAACTCATTTCTTTTTATTGCCAAATAATATTGCATTGTATGGATATACCATATTTTGTTTATCCATTATCAGTTGATGGATATTTAGGTTGTTTCCACATTTTGGCTCTAACGAATAATGATGCTATGAACACTCCCGTAAAAGTTTTTGTGAGGTTATAAGTATTCAATTTTCTTGAGCATATATCTAAGAGTAGATATGAAATGTCTTTGACAATTAAATGTCACAGTAAAAACAAATGAGGAAGCTCTCATTGTATTGATATAAAAAGATTCCCCCAAGTGAAAATATAAGATACAGATACCATGACTGGAATGCTATCAATTTTTTTTTCAAAGAGAGTGAGGAGAAAAAGAAAATGTAGTTGTTTGTATATGCAAAGAAAAGTATGTGGACAAACACAGAAGAAATTAGTAACCACTAAATCATCTTCTGTTTTGGAGAGTGAGAACTGGACAGCTGGAATCAAAAGGCAAGAAGGCAGCATTCATTATATGCAATTTTCTACTGTCTGAACCATTTGAATACATTACTATTTCAAGAAAATTACAAATTTTAAAAATTAAATATCTAAGTTTATATAGGTCCAGCTCTCTAAGAATATTTCTCTTCCCAAGAAGAAGGAGTTCATTAACAACGATGGCCAAGTTTTTTAGACTAATGACAAACACCATAAAATTTAAAGGGCCAGGACTTCAGCACAGCCATGCCAGCTATCAGCCATTACACAATTTTTTTAAGCCTTACTTTACTCGTTTGTAAAATTTAAGAAATGACTACTTTCCCGCTTAGGTGGTAATATCTATAAAACACCTAGCACAGTGCCTGAAATTGCAAAATAAAAGGAAATAGTATTGCTGTCATCTTCAGAAGAGAAAAATAAAACTCACGCAAATGAATATAATTTGGAAATTACCATGAACCACAAGTTGAGTAAAAGCAACAATATAACAGGGACATGTAAGAGGAAACAATGAAACAGAAAGCAATCCTAGGTTACTTGAACTGTTATGTCCAGGTTTAGGCTCTTAAGTTTGTTTGTTTGTTTGTTTGCCTAAGGTTAAAGCAGCAGGAGAAATTGTCCCATTGAGTGACAGCTGCCACTGGTACAGTCCCAGGGCAAGGATGCAATCAAGAGTTTTCTCTCAGCACCAGCTACCAAATCCTGGCCCCACAGCCTGAGGGAGGACCTGTGACAGTGCTAGTAAGCTTTGCTTTTAGAGGAGAAAGTAGGTATTAAAAATAAAAGGCTTATGTTACATGAATTATATACCAATAAAAAATAAATCACAGAAAAATACATTTAAATAAATACTGGGTGGTTGTAAGACATCTTTTATAGGTATAAAATAACTGAGAATCTTTATTTTAAAAAAGATTTAATAAAAATGTGCAGGTACATTAAGTAGTAACAATAAGACATCTGATAGTCGGCCGGGCGCGGTGGCTCAAGCCTGTAATCCCAGCACTTTGGGAGGCCGAGACGGGCGGATCACGAGGTCAGGAGATCGAGACCATCCTGGCTAACACGGTGAAACGCCATCTCTACTAAAAAATACAAAAAACTAGCCGGGTGACGTGGCGGGCGCCTGTAGTCCCAGCTGCTTGGGAGGCTGAGGCAGGAGAATGGCATAAACCTGGGAGGCGGAGCTTGCAGTGAGCTGAGACCCAGCCACTGCACTCCAGCCTGGGCGGCAGAGCGAGACTCCGTCTCAAAAAAAAAAAAAAAAAAGACATCTGATAGTACTTCTTTGTCAAAATAGGTCTGAAAAAGAAATTGTGAACAATACTGATTTTCATTAACTGTAAAGAATGGCATTAATCTATAATAGTGACTAAAACAGGCTTAGCAAAAGTAGAGAGTGGGTATAGGAACTCAAACTTATAGACCCTTAAAAGTAAGACAGATTTTTGCTAGAGGATATCAGTCACTCACCAGTCAAGCACTATGAAGACTCTAGCACTATGAAGACCATGACAAAGACTCTAGACATGAGTTGAGAGATTTGGGAGTGGTTTATTATAACCAAGAGATAACACACACCATCCTCAGTCCCACGTCTTTCAGAAGATGATGATAGAAGCACATCTAAGACTTACCAATTCCTTTCTAAGTTTCAACCAGAAGTCTAAAAAAACTTTATTTCAATATACTACTAATTCACAGTTCGTTTCCCTGTAAATCTGAAGTACAACTGTTATTTACTCCCAAGTTCAGCACAAAGATGATAAAATATTGTGCCAAAAAAAAAAAACAAAGAAAGAAAACAAAATGAAAGTGCTGGTAACTGGATATAGGCTCTAGAATCAAACAAAATCTGAACTCCAACTCTACCCTTCACTACCTGCGTAATCCAGACAAACTAACCTCTCTAATCTCAGTTTCCTAGCTTGTAAAATAAGTATTTCAAGAATATCATCAGTGAAATGCAAAACAAAACCACAATGAAATATCACTTTACACCTACTAGGATGGCTAAATCAAAAAGATAAGACAGTAACAACAGTTGGCGAGGACGGGGAGAAATTGGAACCCTCATACACTGCTGGTGGGAATGTAGAATAGTGCAGCCCCTTTGGAAAACAATCTGTCCATTCCCCCCAACAGTGAAACATAGAGTAATCACCTTATCTAGCAATTCTACTCCTCGGTATCTACTCAAGAGAAATGAAAACATTTGTCCACACAAAAACTGATACATGAATGGTTATAGCAGCATTAGAGCCAAAAAATGGAAAAGAGCCAGAAATTCATCAACAAAAGAACAGGAAAGTAAATGTAAGGTATCCATACAATGGAATATTAGCTATAAGAGAAAATGAGGCACTGCTACATGGCACATGCTACAACATGGACAAACCTTGAAGACATTATACTAAGTGAAAAAAGCCACTCACAAAGGACCACTTATTGTATGATTATATTTGAAGGAAATGTCCAGAATAGGCAAATCCATATAGAGACAGCAAGCAGATTAGAGACTGCCTAGCCTGAGGGATGAGGAAAAAATGGGGGAATTAGGGAGTGATGACTACTAGTGCAGGGGTTTTTTAGGATAATAAAAATAAAAATGTTCTAAAGTTGATTGTGGTAATGAATATATAATGCTGTGAATATACTAAAAGTCATTGAATTGTACACTTTAAATGAGTGAAGGGCATATGTGAATTACATTTCAATAAAGCTATTAAAAAAGAATTGGGTTCCCACTGCATGACGGTAAGTTATTTACCTCCTTTATGCCTCAGTTAACTCTTAGGTAAAATGAGATCAATAATTTTACCTACTTCAAAGAGTGTGAGACAAAATCAAATTAGTTAATACAAGCCAAAGTGCTTAAAATGAAGCCTGCACATATGAAGTGCTCAATAAACAACACCATGAAGGTGGCGTTTTGTTACCCACTTTACCAGGGCCCAGATACCACATAGATTCAGTCACTAGTCCAAGGCCACACAGCTGGAAATAGATTTAAAAAAAAAAAGAAAAGATACCTATTTCATAGTTATTGTAAGAAATATGAGTTGACCCACATAATAACTTCTAGCATACCGCACATGCTCAATAAATGTTAACTTTAGCTATAAGTAGGACAATGACAATTCCTTGCAAATTTTATGATTTTTAAGAAACAAATATTCTGCTTACTTTATACTACTTCAAAGCAATTTCAAATAAAATCCACTTGGCAAAGCTTTATTACCAAAGACCCAAAAGTACCATATTTAATTTTTAAAAACACACATAAGAATGAATAAACACATGGTAGACCCCAGCTCAGTCAAGTTGTCTCTAAATTGTTCTGCTGACTAAAACAGTTCCATAGAAATGAATTTTGCCTCCTGCACAATTACAAGAATTTAACTTTTAAGTCTTCTTTTCCACTTCATCTCACCCATCCACCCTTACTCCCCTCCAAAAAAAACTTTTCTGATTCTGTCTTACTTTCTGAGCCAGTTACTCAATTTGTTAACTTTCAGCTCCACATCCACCCTTCTTTGTCTATGTGATCTTACAGTTGTGCCTTTTCAGCATTTCTCCTTTGCCCTCTGGTCTAATGTTAGACCTTGCCAATAGAGAGCACAGGAGAGACATTGCAAGGAAAGGAAGAAGGGGCTTCTCTTCAGGTTCCTGTGTGCTTCTTTGATTTCTCCTACCACGGCTGCTAGGAACATGCAGGATATCCCAGAGGTGGCTTCCAGTGGACCAGCTCAGCCAATTCCAGCCTGCTCACACCACAACAAGTGGTTTCCTGTGGACCAGTTCTAGCCTATGGCACCCCAGCAGACTATATCACCCAGTAGGCCTTCTCCACATTCTCTCCTACCAGGTCTGACTCTCAGTGTTGTCTGGGGAGACCTTTTTAGTTCCTTCCGTGGGAACTCTGCCTTGGTCTTAGCTTAGAGGTAGTAGCTGCTGCATACATATACTACTGTAATATTCCTTAGATGCTTTTTTTAATAAGTTTTTGTAACTAAACACCTCTTACTAATAATTATTTGCATTAAGTTTTCCTTGCTCAAATTGTCAGTGTGTTTTCTCTTTCCTGACTGGAATCTGACTCATACACTGATGCAGTCTCTCTTTTATCCCCCACGTTCTCTTGTGGGAGTAGAGGGGAACAAGGAGGAAGCAGAATGTTTCAAGCCCTTTAGAATTTACAATTAGTGTTCAATTTTTTATTTTTTTAATATTTATTAATTTATTTAATTTTGCCTGGGGAGAATGCAATAGGTAGTTTTAAATATCACATTTAATAGCCAAGATCACACCAGTGCACTCCAGCCTAAGCGGCAAAGTGAGACCCCGTCTCAAAAAAAAAAAAAAAAAAAAATCGAATAGTCAAATAATCTTGACTTGGGAAAGAGGCTGGGAATATTTGGCTGAGTCTTGAAGAATGAATAGTTCAGGCAGATGACATAAAACAGCATTCTGTACAAAAGCAAAGATTCAGGAAGAGACTTGAAGAGTTTGGGGCATGTTAAATTCACAGGTGTGACTGGAATGTAAAGTTCCACATAGGAGCAGGAAAAAAAAGCCAATAGTAAAATGTGGCTTAAATGTTTTAAAACAGTGATCATATATCTACTGAAAGTCTCCTTAAAGCAGCACAGTATCATAAGGGCTATAAGATATTTATAGCCCTAATAGTAATTCTGCCCCTCCCCTTTACCAGCTGCTAAAGAGAAAGTCCAGATATTAGTGTTGATGAATAAGATTCACACACATCTGAGCAAACAGTAAATGAAGTACTTATGTATTAGAGTTGGGGTGATCCTAAGTAAATAACACGTGTGATTTAAAGGAACAGAATTCTTGCCCTGCCCCCACTCCCATTCAAGATCCAATCATTGTTCTATATGGGCAAACCAAGAGGTAAAGTAAAAAAGCTACTAGAATTTCTTTTTGTCAGATTTTGTACTCCTATTAGGGCTGATGCAAGAACTTCTCTCTCTTAATTCAAATCAAATACCTGTTTCAAGTTTTAAAGTTTTAGCCAAACAATTAGGATTTAGGAAGCTGTAATAAACATTCTATTTGCCTATAATTATTGGCCAGTTTCTGCTACATGCTCAAACAAGAAATAATAATGACTGGATTTGTGCTGCTGGAGCATTTAACATAAGAGGTATCTCTGCTTTTGCAGATGAAGCCACAACCATCACTCTAGTTTGTATTTACATAGTGCCGCTCTTCATGGAGATTTAAGATGCTTCGCCAGCTTCATCTTATTCAATCCTCGTTTCATCGCCATAAGAGGAGTTGGAAAATAATGCTTCATTTTGATAAAGACAAAACTCATATATCATAACAAAAAAAGTCTGGTAAATCTAGGCCTAGAACCCAACCAATATCCAAACCATGACAATACTTGTACATTATTGTAACAGGAAAAGTGAGACTGAAAAAGCAGAAGGAGGAAGGCAGGATTGGAAAAGGAATGTGGCAGGCCTGTTGTCTTCCAGTTGGAGGCAGCAGAATAGGGGCATACACAGGGGACATCGAGAGTCATTATGCCAGGGAATATGGCAAGAGGTACCATATTAAATAAGGAAGTTTTAGTTCTTACTGATATCAGAAGTTTCAGGCATTTGAGGACTATTTCCCACCCTGGATTATCCCAGATCTAGCAATATGCTGTACTTAACCAACAGTATAATTTTAAAACATGATTCCATGTTAAAATATATTACAGAAGTATCAGGTTAAATAGAATTAGTTCCTTTTCTGAAGAACCCTTCAGGATCTTTAACTAGTATTGTGCACTGGATTTTCAAAGAAGAAAAGATAAATCATTTCCAAACTTATTTCACGACAGGACTACTATCCCTTCTTATAGTCCAGAAGAATATGTTAAGATCTCCAACAGCATTACCTGATTGAATGATAAAGTCTGATAACAAACAGATGCTTCATCAGGAGGCAAGATTATCCGTATACCTAAATTCCACATCGACACTTTATTTAAGAGAAACAAGGATAGATTCATTACCTTTTGGTGGTCATCTCTGTAACATTCCTGCTGTATCATTTCCAAAAGGTTCAGAGCCAACTGCTGCCTAGAGGGACCTTCTTCATCCATAGATATACAGTCTTCCAAGGCAGTAGAAGATAGTATCTGCAGAATTGGCATCACTAACAGCAGAGAAGACTTTGGGATTTTCTGATCCTCAGTAACAGAGAGGAGCTTCAAAGCTATTCATCAAAATAATAACGCACATTTTTAAAAATTAATACCACGGTCAAACAAAATGCAATTTTGCTTAAGAGTGATAAGCAAGAAAGTTTCCTTGCCTTTTACAACTGGGTCAGACATATAACTAGGATGATAAATTTTATCCTAAGATGAAACAAAAGGAGTATAAAAAACTATTATATAGAATAAGCTGTTAATGTATGTAACTGAAAAATTGATGATACTCTTTTAGGTCAATATAAATTTTTTTAAAAATACAATTCAACATTTGTCCTTAATATCCTCTGAGATGCTAGTATTGCCCTCAGCAAACAGAGCTAAGAGACCAAGAATTCCTGGATCAGTGGACAACAAGGCCAACGTACATGCTTCCTTTACAAATGCAGCTAAGAATCCTATTAGCAGATGCTTAAGTAAACAGCAAAGTGAAGCAGGACTGCCCTTCAGCTGTAATTGCTAAGAAGGAGATTGTGAAAGTCCCAAAGTCCAGAACCAAAATAACAACAACAAACAAACAAAAAATTTAGTGAATGGTTCTTTAATATGGAAACAACTTACACATCAGATACATACAGTTATGCAATAACTGAGTTACATGTACAGTATTAACTGAATGAGTTAAGGCATAAATATATTTTTTTCACAATAATTTCTCAAAGTGATGTAATTAACCCTGATTTACTAAAAGATGTTATTCATGGGCTTCAAAGTTACATTATCAAAATATTCTACTGATTTCCCCACTACAACAAAAATAATTCTTCAAGCCTTGAATCATGTCAATGAGTTGTCAGCATTTTATTTTACATCGAGGTCAAACCTTAACATGATATTAAGTACAAACACCTGTTACTCTAACACTACTAATTTACTTTTCTTGCCTAAATGTTGGTCTTAATCCATAATTGTTTCTGATACCGTCTCTACTAAAAATCCATTATCTTTAATATAACAGGAAATGAATATAATACCAATATTTTAATAGCCTCTATTATAAACCTAAATATTCCAGGCATTTTTATAAATTGCTATTCATAATCAAGGCTACAGTTAACAATTACATAGTGTAATATTACATTAATGTAAAAATAAACATATACATAAATCTTTTAAATTTGGAATAATCAGTATTCTCTTGGTGATCCTATTTCTTTGAATACTCTTTCCCCATAGCTCTTCCTTACTTTCTGACAAGACATATTGGCTTAGCAGTGCTCAGCACAGTTTATTCACTCCAAGGTAACTTTAAGTCAGAGACATTGGTTTACAAGAGAAAGAAAAAGTCTGCTAACCAGCAAATAATGAAAGTATTTGAGTGTTTGATACTGTATTATCTTTCTCTTACACATGAACCACAATATAAGAACATAGCTTCAGAATTTGAAATGTAGCTTTTCAGAGGCTTTAAAATTTTTTTGTCAAAAAACAAAATCCATTCATACGAAATGTCTAGAAAAGGCAAATCTATAGAGACAAAAAGCAGATTAGTGTTTCTCTGGGGCTGAGGGTGAAAATGAGGATTAACTACAAACGGTCACAAGAAATTTTGGGCGGATGATGGAAATATTCTAAAACTAAATAGTGGTGCTGGTTGCACAAATCTATAAATTTACTAGAAAACACTTTATTCTGAATTTTATGGTACATAAATTACACTTCAATAAAGCTGTTTTAAAAAATAAAACTATAGCTGTCAGAAGTACCAGCACTGGTAAATTATACTTATGGGAAGATCCCATGTGCACTGCTATAAGAAAAAGGCAAAAACGGGATCAGACTGTGGAGGGAAGGCATAAGCAAACATAAAGCCAGTAACCAAATGCAGGGTAGGAATCAAAGCCTAGGAGCCAAGGATCCCCTCCATGTGCTAAAGCCATTTCCAAGACATGCTATAGGTGAAAGAGCAATTCACTCCCAAAATCATGAATTAAAATGCCCAGAAGAATGAGCTATACAGTAAGTATTTACCTCACACACTTTTCCTTTCTTTCTTTTTTTTTTTTTTGAGACAGAGTTTCGCTCTTGTTGCCCAAGCTGGAGTGCAATGGCATGATCTTGGCTCACTACAACCTCTGCCTCCCAGGTTCAGGTGATTCTCTTGCCTCAGCCTCCCAAATCACTGGGATTACAGGCGTGCACCACCACGCCCGGCTAATTTTTTTTGTATTTTTAGTAGAAACAGGGTTTCACCATATCAGCCAGGCTTGGTCTCAAACTCCTGACCTCAGGTGACCCACCCACCTCAGCCTCCCAAAGTGCTGGGATTACAGGCATAAGCCACCACGCCTGGCCTCTCACGTACTTTTTAAAAATAAGAATGGCAGTATATTAAAATATCATGGCACTATACAGCATAATTTAGAGCTCTCATTGTTATGTGGATTATTTTGGATCAGACCAAGTAAAGTGGGGCAACACCAATGTAAAAGCCACATTTTAAAAGTATGACTTGTTTACCAATCTGCCAGATAGAGCAACTAGCTTCTTTACCACATTCTTCTTAACTAGAACATTTTTGCCTCTCTTGGCCCGCTCCTTCACTTTTCTTTAAATCAATACTGGACTGTCAAAAGAATATTATCTTTCATTTGTTCTAGCTAGATTAAAGCAATAACCGTAAGTTAAATTCTGTTCAATGTACCACATTTTGAATAGTAAAAGTATGGAGAATTTTAAAATAACTGCAACTACTAAACACTTTTCTTTCAAGGATTTTATACTAAAGCTTTCTATTTTGCTATACAATGCCGAATAAGGTGATATGCCATTCAATATATTCCTGAATGTTACTGCTATATAAGGTCAGATTATAACCTGCCAATATGCAGCCAAGATACTTGGTAAATTATGTTATATCAAAGCTTGCACAAGGTAATACCTAATTAGACAAGAAAAAAATTCTATTTTATAATTTTAAAAATTACAGATGGAAACTCAAAATACACAGGATAGCATGATACATAGTTCAAGTGAATCCTGTCAATACTCATGTTATATCTGCATTTTACTCTAGTGACTGTATTTTTATTTACCTAGATTTAAGATTGGCTTCTGCTGACTTGCTGGAGTCTGTAGAAGTAGTAAAGCTATTCCAATTATGACCAGTTCAACAGGAAAATCCTAAAAGAACAGAGGGGGGAAAAGGAGTTGTTAAAGAAGTTCCCAGAACCATGGCTTTGTAACATGTATCCAGGAAGAATATATTTAATATGAAAGACTGTAAGCCTATTACACAAATTTATTCATACAACAAGTGTGCTCTACTAAAGAAAGAATTGGTCAGCCAGGCGCGGCAGCTCACGCCTGTAATTCCAACACTTTGGGAGGCCGAGGCGGGTGGATCACGAGGTCAGGAGTTTGAGACTAGCCCAGCCAACTTGGTGAAACTCCGTCTCTACTAAAAAAACACAAAAAAATTAGCTGGGAGTGGTAGCAGGCACCTGTAATCCCAGCTACTCATGAGGCAGAGGCAGAGAATTGCTTGACTCGGGAGGCGGAGGTTGCAGTGAGCCAAGATGGTGACACTGCACTCTAGCCTGGGTGGCAAAGCAAGACTCCATCTCAAAAAAAAAAGAGAAAGAATTGGTCGATGCCACACGCTTACACATAAATTCAAAATGTTGTATTATATGGCCAAAAAGCAAGAAGCTATAAACCAAATAATTCAGAGGGAAAACTCAACACAACAGATCAGCAAGTCTTCTAAACAGTCAATGTTTGCAAACCATTGAAAGTTGCCTAAAATACTAAATTTAATAATATTTCAATTCTGTAAACTGGTTCAATATCCTACTTACCTAATACAGACATGATCCATCTATATAACTTGCATAAAGAATTACACTAAACAAATTTAGTAAATCATGTTATAATAAAAGAAATATTAGTGCCAGGGAGGTAGAGATTATTTTCAAATTACCGTAATTCATTAAGCATTAAATGCAGCAGAGCAATGACCATAGAAATAACCAAGTATATAAACAAAACGAAAAAAAAAAAGACATGTATATTAGGCTTTAATAAACATTAATAAAACACAAGTGACATGTTATTTGAGGTTTCTTTTTTTTTTTTTTTCTGAGACAGAGTCTCACTCTGTCGCCCAGGCTGGAGTGCAGTGGCTGGATCTCAGCTCACTGCAAGCTCCACCTCCCGGGTTCCCGCCATTCTCCTGCCTCAGCCTCCTGAGTAGCTGGGACTACAGGCGCCCGCCACCTCGCCCGGCTAGATTTTTGTATTTTTTAGTAGAGACAGGGTTTCACCGTGTTAGCCAGGATGGTCTCGATCTCCTGACCTCGTGATCCGCCCGTCTCGGCCTCCCAAAGTGCTGGGATTACAGGCTTGAGCCACCGCGCCCGGCCCTGAGGTTTCTAAATAAAGAAAATCTTAATGTATTATGGTACTAAAGAAGAAAGGTTCAGCTAAAATGACTATTCTGAAGTTTACAGAAGTGCCTGCAGAGCAGAAGTACCTATGAATAATAAAGACAGGCAAAAACACACACACACACACACACACAAACAACAACAACAACAGGAAAATAAGGAAATCTGTGAGTTAGAGCCACATGTTAAAGGACCACCTGCCTGAGTGAAAACAATACAATCTGGCACACTCAGAAGTTATAATCTTGAAGATACTATCAATTAACAAATACCCTCTAAAATCTCAGTTTTACCATTCGAAGAGTGAAATTAACCTACAAAATCCTCTCATGTGCTTGTTTATGGACTTTTGAAAAACAAAACAGCAAAAGAAAAAAATTTGTGAATTTTTAAAAATGGGATATATTCCAATCTATGTATTTTGGGAATATATGTGTTCACTGTTTTGAAATAGAGTTGAGAACAATGAAGCACTCTTATCTATTTGAGGATAATACATGCATTTCGAAACCAACACACTTACAGTATATACTATTACACCATTCTTTGCTATATCTTCCCCAATTTCATTTCAATTTCTGCATGTCCATAAAAAACAAATGGAAAACCAACAAGATCATTTAAACCTCAGATTCACTAGATTCCAAGAGAATCAACAACAAAGAAAAGCACTGCTATATAGTAACACTACTATTGGAAAGCCTTTTTCACAGAAGCTATTACTGCAAGGGCCATAAAGTAGCTTTGTAGAGTTCTGAAATGGAATAGAAGTATTTTTATTAAGTGAATGGAACTTAAAAGTATGAAGGCAAAAATGAAAATGGCCTTCTCCAGGAAGGGTGAGACTGGCCTGTTCAGAATAGAGGGTGAAAGGAAAAGAGTGGAGATTCAAGATCAAAACTAAGGAAAAGTAAATGATGGAGGATTAGATCACATAAATCTTAAACTACTTACAAGTTTAGTGGTTACAAGTTTTTTGACTGATCGATTTTTAATGGACACCCAAAGGATGGTACCATTTAATAAGATCTTTTAATAAAACCCAGTGTTGGACATCCCATTTGCACACTTCAAATGCTACAGCTACTGCTGTGGTAACTGGTTCTGCACAGGTGCAACCTAATGGTTGTCCCCTAAGTCCCCACCATACACCTCTTGCTTCCTGCCCCAGAACAGCGCACTCTAGAAGTACAAGGAAGTTAAAGCCCCATAGGCCAAAGTTGACAAATCGGCAATAGTACCCAATAGATAAATGCTTTCCCATTAATTCCAGATCCTTCTTTCATAAGGCTTCTCAGAAGATTCTGTGGGATCAAGCAACTAGTTGCTTGTAGCAGTAGCCTACTTGATGATGCCTGTATTGCCTCTCCCACCTTCCATACTTCACTCCTCTTGTCCCTCTCCAGCTGCTTGCTGGGATCACATTGGCAGATGAACTCCAGTCACATAAGCCTTTGCTTTTGTAGGAACCCAGTCTCTACTTTTGCCTTTAGGGAAACTCAGGCCAACTCACAGCCTGAAAATAAAATAAATAAATAAAAATTCAATAAAAGAGGAAAACAAAATACATAAAAATAAGAAATTTTTTAAAAATGAAATAAAATAAAATAAAAAAAAAATGAGTAAATGCCTTTACACTCAGTCACAAATGCTGGAGTCCCAGTAACAGAAAACAACCTGGAGTCCATATTTTTTGTCCTCAAGTCAAATGAAAATAGCACTAAACACCACCTATGTACCAGGCAGTAAGTACATAAGCTGGGTCTACGAATGCCACTGTGGACAAAATAGTCCCTTTTCTCAGGGATTTTACAGTAAAGTCATGGAAAAGTATTTTTAAAGAGAAAGCAAGGCATGGGAAGGTAGCAGACAAAACAAAGATGGTGGCCCAACTCACACAATCCTCCAGTGCCATAACTTTGCTACATACTCTGTTCCCCTGGCCAGAGCTTCATCAAGCCAAGATGGGCCAAACAGATCATTTTTCCTACAAAATCTGAAAACTTAGACACACAGTGAAGAAAGTTGGTTGGAACTGAGTCATCAGCTAGTAGTGTCTTAGAAATCACAAGTTTCCAACCCTTCCCAATGCTGAAATGTTTCACTCATTCTTCACTTTGAGAGCTACTCAATCTCCTCCCAATGAGCATCATTTTTGCCTAATTTTGCTGGTCAGGGTGCATTTATTTTGCTTGAAATGTAAAGGACCTTAAATTATGATTATTCTAATCAGGCTAAAAATGGCTCAACTAAGACCAAATCCACAAAAACTAATGCAGCCTAAGAAATAAATCCATTTTCAATATACAATGATACAACTCTGATATAAGAGTAGAAAGAGAACAGAGTGGGGAAAAAGTTAATATAATATTTGAACAAAATATCCAGTTGATAAACCCAGTGATACAGAAATGTGGGTATGGTGTCAAAATACGTAAGACTGCTTCGTTCTACTTCATTTTATTTCAAATTATAGTACATATAGACCTATAGTATATGTTTGCAAATTAATTTTCCTAGGCTCACTTTTTTAACCTCAGGAACACTAAGATGGGGATGGGGGACAGAAAACTTCATAACACAAATATTTCAACAGTTCTACTAATTGTTATTTCCTTCTAAAACTGTTAAAAATATTGGACAAATGAGAGACATAAATAGGACTTTCCTTCATCAAAAATCTTTTCATTCTTCTAAATGACATTAGTATCCTGTGACTCTACATTATAATCAAAAACATTTTAAAAATTAGATTCAAGAGCCAACTTTATATTAATAGATTCCTAGTGGCCAAAATAAGACAATTTAAAATTCAATAAGGATAATATCTATGATAGACTGAAGTGCATCAAATATGTTTAAATTCATGAATTCATAATACTTTTTAAAGTTAGTAAAGAAAAAGGCAAAAGAGTAAAGCATTTATCCTAACTTTCCTTTACCACTGGATAACCAACTAGTAGGCTGCTGGGGGAGGAGGGTTCTTTTTTATGGAAGTATTCCAGCTAATAAATGAAGAAGGAATGATAGGATTAGAACATTACCACTCTGCAACTCCTAATTAACAGAACTAGGCATTGAGTATCAACAACTACTAACATCATAAAAAGAAAAGCAACACACATTGTGCCTCTTGATGACAGAACACACCACCCCCTGTAGTCTTGGAAACAAAAAACAAAATATCCTGAATCCAATCAAGCCTTTAGAGCTAACTACCTTTGAACAGAGAAACACTTTAAAGCAGCGGTCCCCGGCTTTTTTGGCACCACGGGCTGGCTTCATGGAAGACAATTTTTCCACACATCTTGGGCAGTGAATGGTTTCGGGATGAAACTGTCCCACTTCAGATCTGGCATTATTTAGATTCTTATAAGGAGTACACAACCTAGATCCCTCGCATGCACAGTTCACAATAGGGTTCATGCTCCTGTAAGAATCTAATGCATCAGCTGATCTGGCAGTAATGCTGGCTCACTGGGCTGCTCACCTCCTGTGTGTGGCCCAGTTCCTAACAAGCAAGGAACCGATACCAGTCTGTGGCCCAGGCGTTGGAGACCACTGTATTAAAGTGCACCATATGGATGCAATCAGCAAAATCCAGAAGATAGGAAACTCTCCAGCTCACACAAGCCAGGTTATTCAGTACACAAACTGGAGGGAAGAAAAGTGGGGGAGGACACGAAAGGTGATGAACTTTAATTGGAAAGAAACTTAAAAGATCTCACAGACACACACAGCCCAAAACATATTATGGTGATTAGAGATACACACTGAGATGATAAAAGTATAAAGAAATGTAAGGAAGTGGTTACTACAGAAGTCAGAATAGTCAGGGGAAAGAGGAGGTTATGATTAGGACTGGGCTTGTGGAGAACTTCTGTGGTGGCTAGAAACTTCTATTTCCTGATCTCTGTGATGGTTTCAAAGTTCTATGTTTTGATCTATGTGCTATTTGGCTTATGTGCAAAATAAATGATAAAATCCCCCGTGGGTGCTACTTTAAAATAGAGATATTTGGGCTGCACTTAGACCCGCTAATTCAATATCATTAGGGATAAGGCCCAGGCATGTGCATTTTTAACAGACTCTGCCTAGTGATTTTTATGCACACTAGTTTGAACCATTTGACTAAAACATGAGCTTCATGAACCTTGTCTGCTTTCAACTAATTGCCATAGCAAAGTGTTTGCCATAGGCATCTGCTTAATAAATACACGCTAAGGGTGGCAGGGAAATATACAAAAAAATGGTCAGAGAATTATACTAAAAAGGACGAAATTCTATGAAATTATAATTGCTACTCATATGAATCTATTACAAATACAGGAAAAATATGGGGCTTACCCATGGATATTACATTTACAGTTAACAGAACTGGCAATTTATCTACATAATATTGATCTATAAAATATCTTTCTGTATAATATTTAACTATAAAACATCTATCTATATGTGCTTATATACTATCTATATGACATAATTATATCTGTAAGATATAATTATACCTGATATATATTATATATATCTACTATACATAAGATACATATATAACTATACAGTAGAAAAATATGTTATTTAGAGTCCCAGTATATGTAAAATCATTCTAATCATAAGATTGGCAAATTGACAAATGACTTATAATACTTGAGTCTTCCTGGGTTCCCATCTTCCATCAAAATCTACATTTACTCTCTCATTTCCTCACCTGCCATTCACGCTCCCTTAATTCCAATATCCCCACCACCACCACCACCACTCTGCTGAAACTGCTCCCTCTAGTGTTAACAATAAGCTTTTATGTGCTACATCCTGAGAATACTTTCCATCCCTTACTTTTACACCATTGCTCTATGACACATGACACTGTTGACCATTCCCCCTTATTGAGATATTCCTTCCCTTGATTTTCTTGTCATCTGTCTCTGCTGGTTATATATGATCCTTCTAGACATATTTTCTCAGACTCCTCTTTATCAGTAAATTCCAAACAACAACCACCCCAGAGTTCCACCACAAGCCCTGTCATCCAATCCCATGTTTAAAATCCCCACTCCAAAGTTAATGTCTACAAATGTACACCTTTAGCCTAGACTTCCAGCCTGAATTTTAAAACCATATATCCAACTATCTATGATCCATACATACCTCGAGTCAAGCATATCTGAAATAAAATTAATCATCTTCCCTCCAACATCAGCTACCATTTCTCAAAGTAAATGGCATCATCCAGTAGCCCAAAATAGAAAGCTGAGATTCTATCAAGAACTCTTCTCCTTGACCATCTAATCAATCATAAAGCCCTACTGATTCTATCTTCTGTGTCTCCCTTTTCCCACTTCCGTTTCCCTCATTAGGTCCTCACTATGGACTGAACTGTGTCCTCCCAAAATGTATTTGTTGAAGCCCTAACCCTCATGTGACTGTATTTGGAGGGAGGAAGTAATTAAGGTTAAGTGAGGTCATCAGGGTGGGGCCCTAATCCAATCTGGATAGTGTCCTCCTAAGAAAAGACACCAGAGAGCTCATACTCTCCCTACCATGTGAGGAAAGCCAGCTGCAAGCCAGGAAGAGTCCTCATCAAGAACAGAATCAGCCAGCACTCCATGCTTGGACTCTACAGCCTTCAGAACTCTGAGAAATAATTTTATTCATTTATTTATGTATTTTGAGACAAAGTCCTGCTGTGTCACGCAGGCTGGAGTGCAGTCGCGCGATCTCGGCTCAATGCAACCTCTGCCTCCAGGTTCAAGCAACTCTCCTGCCTCAGCATCATGAGTAGATTACAGGCGTGTACCACCACACCCAGTTAATTTTTCGTATTTTTAGTAGAGGCGAAGTTTCACCATGTTGGTCAGGGTGCTCTCGAACTCCTGACCTCAAATAATCTGCCGCCTCGGCCTCCCAAAGTGCTGGGATTATAGGTATGAGCCACTGCACCCGACCAATAAATACATTTTTGTTGGTAAAGCCACCCAGTCTGTGGCAGCCCTAGCTGCCTAAGACATCCTCCTCGCTTCCTACCTTATTAGTGGTGTGTGGCCCCAAACTCTTCTCCACCCACCTTCCACACATTAAAAAATGAGATCTGCTGAAAGGTCTCAAACAGCATAGAGGATAAAATGTAAACTCATTTGCGTGGCATGGAAGACAGGCCCAGCCCTATTTGCCACATCTTAATCCTTCAGCAATATCAAACATCCTCTTGTTTTTTTTTTTTTTTAATAAGCCAAGCCTGACTACTCTTTCATGTTTCTTTATTTGGGCCCATGCTGTTCAACAGCTGGAATGCCCTTCCCAGGCCCTTGTACTAGGCACATTCCATTCAGTCTTCAAATCTCAACTCATGCCCTACCTCCTGAAACTTGTTCTCCCATTACACTTTAAATATATTCCCATAAAATCTTTTCTCTTATTGTACTATAATTTAGTTACTGCATGTCTGTAAGTCTCTTGAGGTCATAGAATTTACCTTTTCATCTATGTATTCTATAAAGCCTGGCATATAGTAAATGTTCAATACTTGTGTTCTGCATGAATAAACGAAAAAAAAAAGTCACAGTAGTGATCTTTAAACGATGATCTGAAGAGTAATTATTTCTTTTTCTAACAAATGATATTAGTAGTAGTGCAAAAGCAATATGCTCTAATGGCATAAGATCAAAATGCCTCTGATATGCAAACTAAATGAGCACATCCACCCAGTTATTGAAAGACTCACTTGAGTGATAATTGACACAATAAAATGTCTATCTGATATGGTTTGGATCTCTGGCCCTGCCCAAATCTCATGTTGAACTGTAATCCCCAATGTTGGAAGTGGGGTCTGGTACAGGTGACTAGATCACAAAGGTGTTCCTCATTAATGGTTTAGCACAATCCTCCTGGTGCTGTTCTTGTGATAGTGATTCAGATCTGGTTGTTTAAAAGTGTGTAGCATCTCCCCACTCCTCTCTCTCACTCCTGCACCAGCCATGTGAAGTGCTGGCTCCTGCTTCACCTTCCGCCATGATTGTAAGTTTCCTGAGGCCTCCCCAGAAGCTAAGTAGATGCCAGCACCATGCATCCTGTATAGCCTGCCAAACTGTAAGCCAATTAAGCCTCTTTTCTTTATAAATTGCCAAGTCTCAGGTATTTCTTTATAGCAATGCATGAACAGTATAATATACTACTATCCTTACCTCCTTCAGAAGTTCAACACTGTGCTCTAAAAGGTGAATTAAAGATGAACATTCGCCAGTTATCTTTAAGCTGACTTCACAGACACACAGCAGCTGAAGAGTCATCTGGGTAAGCTGAATTTTCCAGAAAACAGGATGACGCAAAAGGCTTAAATATACTTCCTCAATAAACATCATCGCTTCTGTTGTCTGTATCAAATCTTTTATCTGTTTTAAAAAGTCATTATATGATATTAAAAAATACACAAACAAAAGGATAATTTTAAGGTATAAAAAAAGCTTTCAACAATATAATTTTTTCTCTAAACCTATAAAGACTTAAAGGAGATAAAAAAAAGTTACAGAACTCAATGAAGGATTAACTATACAACTGCACCTTATCCTTTGGTTATTAACCAAAATCCAATTTGCTACTGTTTTTGTTACTGCTGGCTGACACAAATTTCTCTTCCTTTATTTTTCTAGCTTCTCTGAGTGCAGATGTCTTAAAACAAGTTACATGACAATGCCAACATGTTGAGGGAAATTAAGTTTGGTTTTGAATTCCCCAAACGAACTCTCATTTCTACAATTCCAACATAGATAACCTGATAGTAAAGGGTCAGCATGTTATTCTAACATGGTACTAAGCCCTTTATCTGCAAGATATTTGCTCAGACAGCCTTAACTGAGAGTATCATTTCCACACTTGGCAGATATAGTGAAAGACCATATTCAAATGGTAGTCTTCTCAACAGGCTAATGTATTAGATAGGAAGGACTTGGGTGCTCTTGAAAATCCCAATGCAATTCAAACCCAGCTGTTCTGATCAAAATTCTGGAGTTGGTATTAAGGATATGGTCCTGCTCACAGACACACTGGCATTTCCCAGAGATTACAAACAATGGACCATCTGCTTCCATCAGGAGCCTGTGTCTGTTAAATTCATCAAGAAGAAAGCCTACGGTTGACCAGCTGTACCTTTTACCAGTGTGGTTATCACCATAATAACACAAATGACTATTAGTTATACACAGAGACAAAAATTAGTTGCTAGCAAACAAGAAAAAAAGATATTAAAAGATCAAAGAGAAGAAATAGCAGAAAACATTGTTATAAAAAATAAACAGTCTGGTATAAATTGTTTTGCTCTCTTGCAAACATACAGTAGGAAAGTCAAAAGGCCACAAAATAAAGCCTAATGTTTATTTGACAATATATTTCCTTGAGTGCATTTATGTGCACATTTCTAATTTTCCATTAAAAAAAATTCAAAAGACAACCTCAGCAAGCTAGCATTAAAGGCTCTCTAATCTTTAACATTATCTAAGTTCTAAACAAGCATAATTTTGAAGTAACATTCTGTCTTTATGTAGAAATATATTATTTAATAATACAATAGGTAATATGTGAGGTGACGGGAATCACCATTAAAATGAAAAGGACAATTCTACATCTATAAAATGAAAGAGCAACTGGCATGAGAAGAAAAAGGAGTTTCACTGACCATTCTTTCATCATTGGTCAACAAGGTTGCATGGTTATTTCTAAAACTTTTTTTATAAAATTTAAATGTGATTCTATCCTAGTGCTCAGTATAAGTAAGACCACATCAACAGCACTGTAGTCATCTCTAAGAACATCACTTCATAATAGCACATTTTGAGCACCAATAAACCAGAAAATTCCTGGTAAAACAAAACAGAGAGAAGTTGGGAAACCATTTGCAATGGAGAGATTAAGAAAGTAAAGAAAAAAATAAGGAAGGGAGGGAGGTAAGGAAGAAAGGAAGGAAGGAAAAATGGGAAGGAAAGAAGGGAGAATAACAAGACAAGAGAAGATACAGATGGGGTTTTTTTAAAAGCTTATAGAAGCTTTTAAAAAAAGCTTTTCTGAGAAGAATGAAAACGAATGAGTAATTAGAAAAATGAAGGTCAATAAGTACTTGCTAAAAAAAAAATGGTTGCCTTGCAAAATAGTATGCTTCTTCTATCAATATTCAATTAGCCATAAGATAGTCATGTTCCAGAGAGTATAAGAAACATCTGTATTGGGTGGGAAATGGACTATATTCTCTCTAAGACCACTTCCAACCCTCACATGCTTCATTCTAGTAACGCTGATTTGTTAAACCGATTAAGTATGCTAATATCACTAGTTCCAGTACTTCGAAATGATGTATTCCCTTTTCTCTCACATAATTGTTAGGTTAAAAAGCCACAGATTCCCAGAAATATTCCACATAGCTCATTTCTAGAAGCATTTAAGCTTGTCAACACAGGTTCATAAGATGAAGACAAACCTTTGCCAAGGAGCACAGCACAGGGTAATGCAGCCATGATGTGAAAAATATACCCTAGTTCAAGATGTTCTGCCTAAACATTGCTTTATTGCGCGCACAAAACAAAAGCTTTGGAAAAGTCACAGGAGAATTCATTTTAATTAAATTTTCTCTGCCTTGATTACAGGAAAGCCTATTTATGAGTCGCAAAGGAAGGATTTACTCTAGTCACTCCTTGCTAACACAAACTTAAAACAGGTCATGTGTGACCTCAAGTGATCACTTTGAAATATGTTCACAGATTCCCTCCATCAGCTAAGCAGCATGGTGCTCAGATACCAGGCAAATAGCAAACCTAGATGATGGGAAGAGATGGACTGATAAACGAATCACTACACTAAAATCCCAACACCTGGGCAACTGGATTTTTTTTTTTTTCATTTGCAGTTATAGAGACAATGACTCAAATTGCTCTTTCCCCTGAACTGTGTCCATGTTTTCTCCATACCTCCGTTAACCACTTTTCATCTTTCTACTTTGAATTATAAGAATATATGTACAGTACTTGTCCTAACTCATTTACTACATGTGTGCTTCTCAAGAGCAGGATCCCTGAGAGCTGCTGCGTATGCTCCAAGGGGACATGTGGAAGCTGGAATCTAGCTGGCACTCAGCTGGCCAGGCTTTGCATCATCAGAGCTATTTATGCCCTGAGACACACCCTTTTTTTTTTTTTTTCAATGTGCACAGAGGTCTTTTTTTTCCTTCTTACTGTCCCAATGTCTACACAGAAGAAACTCAACTCAAAATCTTTTACCTGATAACTGTTTCTTAAACAAAGGAAAGTTTTCACGCCTGCTAATCCCAAAATAGACTATGTTGATTTATAATTTCTGTGAATTTAGTTAACATCAAACATAATACACTCATGTTAAATCTAGATTTTGTTTTTTTCATCTTCCCCAAAAGATTGTAAGCATTTCTAGAGCAAAGACCATGTCTGAGTTTGCCAAATCACTTATTTTCTAGAACTACTTTGTCTGTGACAATAACAACAGTTACCGATGCCGATGCTGTATTTGCGGAGGACGAAGACCTTACCTGCAAACATGGAACCATGTCACAACACAGTTGAAGTATCTGCTGTTCCAGTATTGATGGTTGATCTTTGTCACAAAGAACCTGGGGTTGAAGTAAGACTTTCAGCAGGGCTAGTCGGAGTTTAGCATATTCTTGTAACTGAGATGGTTCACAATACAGATACCACAGAAATGGTGCCATTATTTGAATGCATGAAACTTCTGACCTATAAGACATGAAATATGTTAGCCAGTTAATGAGCTAAACACACTATCATGCAGGTAAAGTGGCAAATATCAACTTATAGTTCATGAAATAACATAAACTACCATATCATCAAGTGTAACTTCTTTTTATGATTCTTCTCTTCCACTATGACCTGCCTACATCTATGCCAAACAGTTCTTTGTACACTGAGGAAAATTATTCAACACCTGGAGACTGTAAGCTAGATACCCAGGATGAAGAGAGTCTCTATTTGCACATTAGAACTTCCACTACATCTCCAAAATCAGTCTTTAGTGAACATAAGAATCATCTGGGCCGGGCACGGTGGCTCACGCCTGTAAAAATCCCAGCACTTTGGGAGGCCGAGGTAGGCGAATCATGAGGTCAGGAGACAGAGACCATCCTGGCCAACATGGTGAAACTGAGATCGCACCACTGCACTCCAGCCTGGCAACAGAGCGAGACTCCATCTTAAAAACAAAACAAAACAAAAAAAGATATCAGGATCACCTCTCCAGGAGTATGAAACAAACATGCATTTTTGGAAAAAACTCTATAGGTGAGGATCTATCTACATAAAACAAACCCAGACAAACATCCCAAGATGATTATGATGACAGTTAAGATTTACTTGTCAACCTGTTAACCCTTACAGTGTTCAAGTTACTGCATTTTACATCTTTAAATCCATTTAATCCTCACCACAACCCTATGAAATAAAAAATAATATTATCCTCATAACACATATAAAGAAACTGAAGGAGAGAGAGGTGAAGTAATCTGTCAAAGTCTTCTTAAGCACTTCCCACTCTGCTAATCTTTTGTATCTGTTTAGATTTCATTATATCCTGAAAACTCCTAGTCCAAATGCACTAAAATACCAGAATGATCATCAAAAATAAAAATACAGTCACGTCATTAGCCTAAACAGTATCTAGCCCAATTCACACACACCCTCCATCATTTGGCCTCTGTTTATCTTTCCAGCTTCATTTCTTCCTCTTCATTCACCACTAAACCACACTAAACTCCCTTCAGGTCTTTATCAAGCCATCTGGGCTTTCTTCTTACTTGCTATTCCCTCTACCTGTAATATTCTCCCCTTCTACCCTTCCTATTCTTTCTCCTACCTAGTTTCTATCATCCTTCAGTTACCTGCTTTAAAATGACTTTCTCAGGTCCTTCCTTGACACTTCACCTTCATCAGATAACATCAGATGGGCTTTTAAGATACAATGCCTTTATTGTCATTATATTTTTTTAAGAGACAGGGTCTTGCTACATTGCCCAGGCTAGAGTGCGATGGCTATTCACAGGCACAATAATAGTGCATTCCAGCCTTGAATTCCTGGGCTCAAGCAATCCTCCTGCCTCAGTCTCCCAAGTAGCTGAGACTACAGGCTGTTATCATTACATACTTAATATCTGTATCCCCTGCCAGACTATAAACCAAATGAGGCCACGGATTTCTGTTTACTGCTACTATCACCAATAACTGTATATACTAGGCCTTCAAAGAGACTCTCATTTAATTAACTCAGTTACACTAAGTTACAAAGTAGTTTTATAATTAGCATGCAATTAAATGTCATGATTTTATTTTCTAATGTTTTCCACATTATATATAAGGAATGATTAGATAAGATACAAAGATGAAAAAAGAATTATCTATCCTCAAGAAGCATACGGTCTGACAGAGACAATCAGTTATAATCCTGAACTAGATGACAGAAAGTGAAAACTGCCAAAAGAATGGTATAAAGTGCAATTGCTTTATGGAAGAAACGGTATTTAAATTATGTTTTACTGTTCTCATTTAAGAATGGGAGCTAAACCTTGGGTTCACACAGACATAAAGATGGGAACAACAGACACTGCGGACTTCAAAAAGGAGGGTGGGAAGGAGTGGGGACAAGGGCTGAAAATTTTCCTGTTAGGTACTTTGTTCACTACTGGGTGACAGGATCAATAAAAGGCCAAACCTCAGCACTACACAATATACCCTTCAAACAGATCTGCACATGTACCCCTGAATCTAAAATAAAAGGGAATTTTTTTAATTATAATAAAGTATGCTTGACAACATAATCTTATAATACCATACATTTCATAGCAATGTGATTTTAAAATGCCATTAACATTAATAAAAATGTAAAAGTTACCAAACCAATTAAATTTTTTTCATGAATTTATTCACTTGGTAAAATTTACTGACCACCTACAGTATACCTTACTCATCTATGTGATGGAAACAAAGCAAGAAATAAAAATAGATTAAGTTCCTGCTCTCACAGAGCTCACAGTCTGAAGAAATTTTTTTATCATAAGCTCAAATACTTATACAATCTATAAAAATTAGAAGGACTTTTGAGGTCATAATTATTACTGAAACATATATCTTTATCACACCTTCTACTTTAGGAAACTAAAAAAAGATAGATGAAGGAATCAGATAATGTATGTATAAAATACAAAGCGAAAGTTTCCAGAAAAGAGATTTAAGAAACTTCCTTCTCCATCTCTCTTTAATAATGTATTCCCCAAATAATAAATACTATCCAGGTGTCAACAGCATCCATGGATAGCTTATCTGTTTTTTTCTACTTTGAGATCCTGAACGTGAAACGTAAGGTTCACATAAAGAAATACATTTCCAAGATGCCATTATGATTTGACATCAGGGGCAAACGTTGAACTTCCTTAAGGACAATACACTATTTTAAAAATCCCCTTGGCTTAATCTGTTCTGATTTTAGATTCTGCATTTCCCACATGGTATCTGATGATTAATCATCACTTCAGTGGAGTAAGAAATTACCAGGGCTTAGGAAAAAAAGAATATTAAAAAAACAGATAATCTGAAATCTCAAACTGATTTAAAATGTAACCAATTATGTATGTACCTACACACAAGTCTTTTATATTTATGTTCACCACTAAGGGAGAAGTTGGAAAAAAAAAAAAAAAAAAAAAAAAACAGACCTAGAGAGAGAGTAAAAAACGGAGGCTTGGACCAGGCACGGTGGCTCACACCTGTAATCCCAGCACTTTGGGAGTCTGGGGTGGGTGGATCATGAGGTCAGGAGATCAAGACCATCCTGGCTAACACAGTGAAACCTCGTCTCTACTAAAAATACAAAAAAATTAGCCAGGCGTGGTGGCAGGCACCTGTAGTCCCAGCTACTTGGGAGGCTGAGGCAGGAGAATGGCGTGAGCCCGGGAGGAGGTTGCAGTGAGCCGAGATTGCGCTGGGCGACAGAGTGAGACTCTGTCTCAAAAAAAAGAAAAAGTGGAGGCTTTAGGCCCAACTCCACTAGTTAGCCAAGAAACCTTCCGTAAGTCATTTAATGTCACTCTCCTCAGTTCTCTCATCTGAAAAATTATGTTAGACTAGACAATCTTAAAGTAACCCAGACTAAAATCTATGATATCATCAATTTGTACCATTCTCAAATTCTCAGTTCCTGAAAGGTTAAAGTCATAGGCCTTCAAGAAATAAAGGCAGAACTTAATTATAAAATACACCTAAATCCTGTGTGCAGAGCTGCATGCCTATAGTCCCAGCTACTCAGAAGGCTGAGACAGGAGAATCACTTGAGCCCAGGAGTTCATGTCCAGCCTGGGCAACATAGCAGACTCCCATATCTTAAAAATAATAATTATAATGCCCCCCAAAAAAATCTAGCATGAAGATATACTGTCATTTTAGGACATATATATAATATTGAAAATGAATATAAATAGCTAGCTAATGTTACAACATTTTGCTTTCTTCCCAAAGTTGTGAATTGCTACTCATATTCTTATTAAATTAACAATCTGTCACCCAGGCTGAAGTGCAATGGTACAATCTCCGCTCACTGCAACCTCCGCCTCCTGGGCTCAAGTGATTCTCAAGCCTCAGCACCCTGAGTAGCTCTATTACCTTCTAAACAACAACAGACTGAGTTAACTGGCCCTAAAATTATATCTCAGGAAACTAAGTCTGCAACCAGAACTATCAATTTCATACTGCAAGGAATAATTCTATAGTACAAAAATAAAGATGAGGCTATTGAAATTATTCTTTGCAAATAAATACAAAATAATTTAGAATTTCAAATGGCTCTAGATAGCATACTCTAATACCTGAGAACTTAAGTAAAAGGAATGAGTCAATAAAAGCTTAACAGTAAATAAACCAAAGTCAATTAATATTTTTTCCTTATGATATCTAGACAACTTAAATTAAAATAACTACTTCTAAGTCCCAATTATAATACACCCTTGAGATAAAAGTAACCAAATAGTACGTTTATTATTTACTAAGTAAAGCATTGGAAAAGTTATGCATTCTTAAGAATTAACCTATAAATGAGCTCAATAACAAAAGCAGCGTGGCGGCAGCAGCATCTTTTATAAAGCAATTCAATCTATTTAGCAACAGAGAGAAATTTCATTAAGCAAATGTGTTTATAAATTTCTTCAGATTTTTTGTTTGTTTCTTACAGAGTTGAACAAAGTCTTATTTAGTAAAAATTAATGTCTTACCTTTGAAAATGCAATCCTACATAGGGGAAGACAGGATGATAATGATGTTCATTTTGAGCTATTCATTCAACTGTTAACATAAATTTTTCTCACTAGCAGCCAATTACAAGTTGCTATGGACTGAATATTTGTGTCCCCCACAAATTCATATTCTGAAATCCCAACTCCCAAGAGAGTAGGAAGTGAGACCTTTGGGAGATTGTGCGATTATGAGAATGGAGCCCTCATGAATGAGATTAGTGACCCTATAAAAGAGGTCTCAGAGAAGTCTCTTGCCTCTTCCACCGTGTGAGGATAGAGAGACAAAACGGCCCTCTGAGGACTAGAAAGTAGGTCCTCACCAGACTCCAAATTTGCCAATACCTTGATCTTGGACATCCCAGCCTCCAAAACTGTGAGAAATAAATTTCTGTTTTTTAGAAGCCACCCAGTCTAGAGGTATTTTTGTTATAGCAGCCCAAACTGACTAAAACACAAAGTCTCCTATATCTCTCTAAAACTTCCAGTGGCAGTATATCCTGCCTCGAAATTCTATGTAAAACTGAAGTTATGGACTTAGAAATGGCGTTCTAAGACACTATATTTATAAGATACTATAAAACCTTCAAAAGCAAGAAAATATGAATGTATCTGGCATGGTGACCATAACTCAGGCATTACCCAGAATAATGGTATCTTTATCACAACCTTATGTGATGGTATTAAGTATGTAGTGATACAATATATTTTAAGGTGCTCTACAAACCACTACCTGAGCCCTTCTAATCCAGGGTCCTCATTTAAAGAAATTCAACATTTATAAAGCATCTAGAAATGTGCCAAGCATCATTAATACAAAGAATAATGAAACACAGTCCCTGCCCTCAAGAAGCTTTCACAGTTTATAGAGGAGAGTAATTATGAAAATGTCACAACTGTAAGGTATTATGTAACCATGCAAGAGACATGCCATGGCCGGGCGTGGTGGCTCAAGCCTGTAATCGCAGCACTTTGGGAGGCCGAGACGGGCGGATCACGAGGTTAGGAGATGGAGACCATCCTGGCTAACACGGTGAAACCCCGTCTCTACTAAAAAATACAAAAAACTAGCGGGGCGAAGTGGCGGACGCCTGTAGTCCCAGCTACTCAGGAGGCTGAGGCAGGAGAATGGCGTAAACCCGGGAGGCGGAGCTTGCAGTGAGCTGAGATCCGGCCACTGCACTCCAGCCCGGGTGACAGAGCGAGACTCCGTCTCAATAAAAAAAAAAAAAGAGACATGCCTAATACAGCTTCTAGTAACAAAAGAGCCTAGGGCAAAAAAATGCCTAAACAGAGATTTTAAATAAAGAAATTTATCAGGAAGAGAGTGGGGTAAGTTTCAAGAGAGAACAGTAGATACCAGTAAATAAAAACATGGAGAAAAGGAAACAGCACTGCTTCCTGTGTGGAACACAAGGCAAGTCAGTGTACTGCTAAAGCATAAACTGTGAGATGAAGAGAAGAAAAGATAAAGCTGGTGAGACAGATTGGAATTACATCATTTACTAAGCCTATTATGACATCGATTTTATCCTGTAGTCCAGGGAATTTCAAACTGTTTCAGAAACCAAATCTTTTTGTTTTCCCATAGAAAGCTTCCATAAGATATCAACAAGTAAGTGCTATGAAAACAGAGCTGAAGCGGTGGGAACATGCTCCATGCTTAGCCCATGCACTGCAAGTGCAGTTTGAAAACCACGGCCACAGAGACTTAAGCACAGGAGTGATACTGTAAGATTCGCTCTCTTGATATATACTTCTGAGGAATGTTTAGAGAATGGATTTGAGCAGGACATGACTGGAGACAGAGACACCAGTTAGGAACAGGTGGCAAGAGCCACAGCAAGAGATAATGAGGCCCTGAACCAGTGTCATGGTAGTAAGGATAGAAGAAACGGGAGTAGCTTTGAGGACCATCAAGAGGCCTTGGTGAAAGTACACTAACTGCACATCTGGTGGCTATCTGATCCCACTTGGCAGTAATACTTTATCCCAATTGGCAGTTTTCTAATGGAGAGACTAACTCATTAGCCAATTTCCAGAGGGAAGAACCTATCTTCTATATGTATTGTGTAGTAGCTTACTGAATTTTTCTAGCCAACTTTCCTAACCACTTACCAATGTTTAACTTCTTTAATAACAGCTTTTCTCATATTCAACATTTCAACAACCAATAAATCTGGTATATTTTTTCTTTTACTCTTTAAAAGAAAATAGAAAACTACAACCTGCTCTAGGATGTTTCTTCAGGAGAAAGCATTATAGATCAAAGCAGCTAAAAAGAAACAAAACAAAAAAAACCCTAGCTCTAAAATTAGCATATACCATTCTGTCTCCCTCACTTTATTTTGCATTTTAATTTTATATTACCTTTCAGGGCACTGCTGGAAAAACGCTGTCAGCTGCTGCAAAAATACTGGCCAGCAATCAGGTCTGTGTTCAAGCACAGTGATCAAAGGATGAGGATGATTTCTAAAAAACACAAAAAGTCACATGGGAAGCCGTCATTCAAGACTAAACATTTTCAATATCCAAATACAGCAGCAAAGAAGCCAATATCATCTAGAGACTTTTTTCAGGATTCATAATTGTCACAAAATGATCACTTGCTCCATTTGTTGCAGAGTTGGTTCATCAGAACTGACTCTCCCCATTGCCTTTACCTAACATTTTTGCATAAAACAAAACGGACCCAGGAGCCTCAGAGATCCAGATTTGGGAAGGGGCTCTTCCATTTAACAGCTCTGTAACTCTGGCCAAGCTCCTGAATCCAGGAGCTCTCTCATATCCATCCCCTTGATCCTTCATTCCTAGAGGTCACAGGCCACCTCCTCCTCCTGCTACTACTGCTCTCTTTCCAAGCCTGGAAATTTCCATTTCCTCCAACCTTACCCCAACCCTGTCTCTCCCGCTCTGTTTCCACTTCATTATTCCCATTGTATGGTTCCGTGTTTCCCAGGATATTTAAGAATAGAAAAAGGGAAATATTCCTTCCATCTTAACAACAAACTATCCAAACTGAAGATGCATAAAATTTGGTGAATGCAGATGAATCCTTTTATTTGAGCTACTTCCATTAAGATACCTAAAGAGACTATATAAAACATAAAATCTGAAATTGGGATTCTCAAAGAATGGGGTTTAATCCAAAAAAAAAAAAAAGAGGCACAACCATGAGTTATATTAAATAGTTCAATTGTAAATTGGTCAGCTTTTTAAACTATTAAGTACTATAAAATTTTTAGTTATTATTTATGTGGCTTTTTCCTCCAAGAAAATATTTAAATAAAATGTAAGGTGGGACGCAGTGGCTCACGCCTGTAACCCCAGCACTTTGGGAGGCCAAGACGGGTGGATCACCTGAGGTTGGGAGTTTGAGACCAGCCTGACCAACACGGAGAAACCCTGTCTTTACTAAAAACACAAAATGAGCCGGGCATCATGGCGCATGCCTGTAATCCCAGCTACTCAGGAGGCTGAGGAAGGAGAATCACTTGAACCTGGGAGGCGGAGGCTGCGGTTAGCTGATGTCACGCCATTGCACTCCAGCCTGGGCAACAAGAGCAAAAAAAAAAAAAAAAAAAAAAAAAAATTAAAATGCTCATTGTGAAAACCTGCAAACAATACAAAAATATCAATCTTTTTAGCATAAAAGGAGCCACATACATAATGCTATTCTTTAATTTTAATTTTAACCCAACTACATATCTCCAGCAATGATTTTTCAAAAAACAGTAACTATCAGACCATCAGTTACACTCAAATGATTTTTTAAGACTGCCTTCGTGGTGATTCTCAAAATATGATGCCTTACTAGTAAGATCAACTGGGAACTTGTTAGAAATGCAAATTCTCAAGCCCTAGCCCGGACCTAATAAATAGCCCTGCAGGAAATTCTGATGCACTGCTATAAAGCAGTGGTTCCTAATCTTGGTTGCAAGTTAGATTAGCTGTGGAAATCTTAATACTAATGACCAGGTCTGTTATCTTAGACTCGCTAGGAATGAAGTTTGTCCCTTAGCAATTTTTTAAAACTCTACAGGTAATTTTAGTATGTTGCCAGGGTTCAGAACTGCTACAAGTAAAAACTACTGCAGGGGTGTTGGGGGTGGCAAAGGTACTATTTTTTTTTTTTTCTCTTTTAAAAACAGAAGAGTACAGTAGATCTATCACGTTGAAACACACATGAAACACCTCTCTGACACTACCACACAGTTTCTGGGTATAACACTATCTTTTTATTTCTTCTTAACCTCCCCTAACCTATCATGTACTAACTAATTTCACATGCTGGCAGCCTCCTGTTTGCTAAAACACAGGCTATTTCTGACTGATGGGAATGCTCTCATTGCTAAGGGATCACTCCAAGCAACTTTAATGCCAAAACTCAGAAATCATATCAAAATCATTCATGTTTCCCAATTCCAAACCCTTTGGCAGTTAAACCTACCTAGAATTTGCTTCCACTCTGGTTGCCACAAATACTAAGAAAAATATTACAAATCCTAAAAGCCTCTCAGGTATGTCACATCAGATGAAATTCTTAGATTGAAAGTTCAGCAGGTCATGTTCAATTAAAACCACAAACCAGGCCAGTAGCAGTGATTCACACCTGTAATCCCAGCACTTTGGGAGGCCAAGGCTGGAGAATTGCTGGAGGCCAGGGATTTGACATCAGCCTGAGCAACATAGCAGGACCCAGTCTCCACCAAAAACAAATGAACAAACAAACAAAAAAACACTCACCACATAAAAAGGAAGAAATAGCAGAAACAGTACCTACAATTATTTCAGCAGCTTTGGGTTCTTCTGATAAGAACCATATTGCTATAAAGAGAATCAGATATAATCATCCATTAATCTTCCAGATAATGGTGGCACTTATAAATATTTAAGAAGAAAACTCAACAAGTTACTACAAGGCACTGAAGTGCTTTTCAATATTCTTCCTTTATAAGTCACCTCCCTTCCATCCTTCACACCTCACCAAAAAAACTACTAAGGATCTATCTCCTTTTTAAAATACACAGTTTTGTCCAAATTGAGTAAGGTCAACAGAAATAAAAAATAGTATAAAATGGGATTAAAAGTGATGTATACATGGCAAACAATTCTATTATAATTTACATTTATGCATACCGAGGGAGCCACCCCAGCTTTGTTGCATGATGCTGAAGGCCTGTTTTGCTAGCTATTGGATTCAGCAGATTTTATTTAGTATCTCAGACCTAAATTCAAAAAATGAGATTAAGTAAAATATAGTAGGATAGGGATCATAAAGATTAATTACTGATTTAGACATCTGGATAATTAAATTTTTCAAATAATTGATTATGTCAGATCTGAGTGGCAATATTGCAGGTAATGATACACAGTATTGATTCCAAGAAGCTGAACAGCTTGAGGGAAAAGGTAAGTATAAGAGGAGAACACTAAATCCTCCTGTTCATCAGCATTTGATTACTAACATACTATTTCAACTAAGTATACTAACCTATCATCAATTATAATTGCCACAATTTTAATACCTTAATCATAATGAAGCAAAGAGCTAAATTCTCCCTTGAGTCATCAAATTGGTATGTAATACATATATAAAATAATCCATAAAGCCTTAGGCTCATGTAATAGAACGGATGTATTTTTTAACTCAATAAACTTCATTGCACAACTGCCCATGCATGAGAGTTTCTCAGTCTTAGCACTACTGACATTTTGGGCCACATAACTCTTTATTGTGTGGGTTGTCCTATGCACAATGGCACGTTTGGCAGTATCCCTGGCCTCCACCCACAAGATACAAGTGGGATTTCTCCTAGTCAAAACAATCAAAATTGTCTCCAGACATTGCCAAATATCCCCTGGAGGACAAAATTGTTCCTGGTCAAGAATCACCACATTGAGTAAATGACAAGTACTATGGAAGGTCCATCACTGAAGACAGCATTGCACCAATCCCGAACTGTTAAAAAAAAAAAAGGCTATGCTTCTACTTTTCTACTTTCACCTTTCCTTACACTGAACGAAAAGTAGTTAATCAATCATGATCAAAGCTGTGATTTTCTTTTTTTTTTTTTTTTTTTTTTTTTTTGAGACAGAGTCTCGCTCTGTCGCCCAGGCTGGAGTGCAGTGGCCAGATCTCAGCTCACTGTAAGCTCCTCCTCCCAGGTTCACGCCATTCTCCTGCCTCAGCCTCCCAAGCAGCTGGGACTACAGGCGCCCGCCACCTCGCCCGGCTAGTTTTTTGTATTTTTTAGTAGAGACGGGGTTTCACCGTATTAGCCAGGATGGTCTCGATCTCCTGACCTCGTGATCCGCCCGTCTGGGCCTCCCAAAGTGCTGGGATTACAGGCTTGAGCCACCGCGCCCGGCCAAAGTTGTGATTTTCTTAAGGAAATATAGTTATCAAACTGGATGCACAAGAGTAACAGAACACAGCAGAAACTAAAAGGCTTAAAATGGAAAACAAATGTAAAATTATTCCTTTACAAAACATAGAATAAAGGGCATTAAAGAATATTCATGCTAATTTGGATATGACAGAAAATGAAGTAATTTTTCTACTTAAAATATTATAATTAGAGCATTTAAAATTCAATAAAGCTAAGTATAGCTCAGTCTTGCTGTATTCAAGAGTTGATTATTACATTTATGGATTACTCAAGATTTCTCTTTACTTTCTTCCTCTCACCCACTGCTTGTTAGCCTTTCTATTTTTTCAGATATATCCAACTGAGAAAGGTCGAGGTAAATCAAAGGATCCACAGTTTAACTAAGTTAACAACTTTAAATTGGAAGCATTACTGATCAAAAAAGGGAAGAATGTGGTATGAAAAATGCCAAAACACAACCTGAGTCATGCCTCAAATTTCTAATTATCCCCAAACCGGCTATTCAAGTTATGAATAGTAAGTTGCCTAACAACGCTTTATTCAAAAGGATAGATGGGCTGATGAATCAGCCCGATCACTTGTAAATAAAACTAACAGTAGCAGACAATAAGCTATACAAGTTTTGAAAAAATAAACACAAACATGGCACATTATCATCATTATTATTATTTATATTAATATATGCAGTGACTACAGAACATTATCGGAATCACTTACTATTATGTAGCCATGTCCATATCTCAGAAAATAGAAGTGGAGAGGTGAGATAAAATTGTGAGGGAAAAGAACTGAATTAAAAGAATCAAAAGTTCCAAATTTACATCCTGGCTCTGCCACAAATCATGAGATCTCATGCAAGAGAATCAACCTCTCTTGGCCAAAGTTTCTTCACCAATAATAAAATAAGGTGATCAGACTAAATACCTTCCAGAGCGACTACTGTATAACCCAAGCCACCCATTAAAACCCTAACCTTAATATTGCTCAGGACTACAGATGCAAACAAACCCTGCAAGGCAAAAAGTATTAAAGATGGCAGCTCTCAGCTACTAATAATTCTATCCCAAGCTTAAATGGCTCTAAGTCCAATGTCTAATAAAATCTAAGTCCTCAAAAAAAAGGACTTCTATTTTTAGCTCAGAGATAAATCACCCTATTTTTTTTTTTATTTCAGAAGGAAATAAAGTGCTATGTCCGCAGACATTTTTAAATCAGAATTTCCTAACTCGTGAGATAGCCAATAGATTCTGCTTTCTCCTTAAAAGAGAATGACATTATTTCTAAAGATCAACATCAATACAAACCAGGCAACCAGGTCACCCTTCATTGGTCTTTAGTGACTATAATGTCTCCCTTACTGTGTGCATTTTTTTTTTTTTGGGGGGGTGAGCTTTTGTTGTTGTTGTTGTTGTTCTGCAATAGATGATCCAATTTGTTGTACATTCTTTGGCACTTCCCCATTTCGTGATTTGCAAGTATTTTAATTGCTATTTTAAGTAAAGCATTTAATATCTAGCAAATAGAAGAACTACATAAGTGGGTACAATTATGATTATCATCAGAATAGGTTTGTTTCTTAAATTACAGCATAAGCGGTATGAAAGCTGGGTATGTGTCTTTTTAATCTTTTTGTTTCCCTTTCAGTGCCAAATGCCTATCTACAACAAACGTAATTATCACACACATACTTTCCCCAAATCACCTTCTTAAACTCTTAAACTGGTTGATTCATGTTGTTGCAAATGACAAAATAAACTGGATCATGGGAAGCCAATTTATCACAGTCCCTCTAGCACATTGTCCCAAAGTCAACACTGTTCAGAGAAAAAAAGCACAGAGGAAGCACACAGAGTTGGTACCTAATACTTCAATATTCCTACTCTTTATTAATATCATCAACAGCACAGAGCAGTACAGTACATGTATCCTAACAGAACGGAGTGAGGAAGGAATGAATGATAAATGCATAGTTCCCCCAGACTAGCAGAGGCAATGATAAAATATGTAACTGGATTCACCTTTCCAAGTATAAATACATCCATCCTAATAGAAATGAGGGGGTTAAAAAAAATACTCTGTGGTAGGCAAATCAAAAAGCAAAAGTTATTTGCAACCTTTAGGTCACCTCAACCTTCTTGTTACATCTTTGAATATAGGAAAGCTATGATTTGATTTACATCATAAATTCAGCGACAGACACAAATTGCCTTTTCTGTGTGAGGAAACAATGCCTGCAGTCACCATGCATTTTCATGTATGCAGCTGTGACCCTGGCGCATTGCATAGCACTTACTACATCAAATATGCATTGTAAAAGCATTTCTCTACCTGCTCTGAATTTTGATTTGAAACTGCTGGTTTGAAGCTAAAAAGAGATTTTTTTTTAATCTGCAGATTTTAAGCTAAAAGATGCATAATATAAAATTATGAAGATTCTACCATGAATATTACTATAAAAAAGAAATAATAATTCAAAAGGAAAAACTAAACAATAATTGTGAATTTCTATAGATCCTATAACATAATTTTAAGACAAATGCATCTTTATCCTTCCTACATAAGCTCCTAGAAAAAGACTTGGAGCAAAGCAATTTTAATTTTGTCATTTTTGAGCAACAACATCTTTTCTTTGAGTCTATAAGGCAGACACAGTATAAGATTCCTTTCTTTGAAAATATGCTTCCTATTACAATGATTCTCCCCCAACAATGAACCTTTCCCAGAATCCCTTTTAGAGGGACAGGGTTTTAATGCAATGGTGCCTGCCAATGTCAAAAGTCTGGAACTATTTTAAGTACAAGGTAATTGGTTAGGGGGAAACATAAATGTACTTAGGGATCCACAACCTTCCTTTCAGTAAGTTGTGTGCTATGATCACTTGGTGGGGGCGGGGGGGGGACACCTAGAGACAAACAAATAGGCTAATAAGCAAAAATTACAATATTTTTGTGGCCTTAAAGACATTTATCAGCAAACTATAATACCAATCTTTCAATTAAACATCTACAATTAGAAGACCATATAAAGTGTTTTCTGGTGGCTACTGCTAACTGGAAGACTGTATGATGGGTGCAGCTTATTCTAAAAGTAAATCCTAGGTGTAAACCCCAGGTGATTAGACCCAAAAATTGTGAACAAAGACTTTCCTGAATAGAAAAGAGGAAGGAAAAGAGGAAATGAAAACAGGAGCAAAACATGTAGCTAGAGAGAAAGAATGGAACTGCAAAGAGACAGATGGCCCTTGCAAAGTACTACTGGCTATGTTTTCTCAATTACTTTCCTACCTTCTTCTTTATCCTTAACTCTGCTGGGCTTTTTCAGGAGTGGATCTGACTACATCCTTTCCCATCTTCTTTCTCTGATTTTTCTATAATGATTTCTACAAGCCCACTGAAACCATATGTAAACTTTTTAGTATATATGCATGTGTACATTTTCTGTAACAGGAGAAAGTCCAAAACTTTTATGTAATTCTTAAAGAAGGTCCTGACTACCCTCCCAAAAAAGGCTACATATCAGTAAATTAAACCTAAGTATATCTAAGGTAGTTGCTACAATTCAGTCTCATTAGAACTTCTGCTTTCAAAAACACTACAAAGATCATTTCCAAAAAAAAAAAAAAACTTATATGATATGTTCTGTCCAGAAATGGTGGCTCCCTGAGTGTAAGTTTTTGTAACATCAGTAAAATAAAAATAAAAGTAATTATTGCATTAATGTATTCCACTGGTTTCAATCCCTTATGGCAGCTTGATTGTAGAGGTGTCATACTTACATTATGCTAAGTAAAACCAAACATTTATACCTCAGGAGATCCCTTCAGATAATATATTCAAGTATTGAAATAATCAACCCCCCAAAAGCAAAATGCTCACTTTGAAAACAAAGCCATATGATAATAGCTGACGGTCGATTTTTTTAAGAGTGAGAGGATGAGCAACATCATTGAGAAATAGTAAATATAATAATGAAATGTATGTAGATATGAAAAACAACTAAACTACTCTAAGGACTACAGTTCATTTTCAGTAACTTACAAAAAGTAGTTTACCTTTAAAATATATATAAAAGGCAAAAAAACACTAAAAATGCAAATAGTCTTAGCATCAAAAAATTCCAGGATAAATACAATTTTTTATCTATGGAATGGATTAAAAGGAATGAAGTATGGATGCACGCTACAACATGAAGGAAACCTTGAAAACATTATGCTAAGTGAAAGAAGCCAGACTGTATTGTTCCATTTATAAGGCAAATCCAAAGACACAAATAGTAGTGTTTTCCAGGGGCTGGGAATAGTGTATTGGGGAATGACTGATAATGGGTATGAGGTTTCCTTTTGGGGTGATGAAAATATTCTGGAATTAGACAGTGACGATGGTTACATAACTTTGTGACAATAATAAAATCTACTGACTTGTACACTTTAAAAGTGAATTTTATAGTAGGTAAATTATATCTCAATAAAAAGGCATTTAAAATATTTCAAACTTAGCCACATATTATTTTTAATTAACCTTTTTTTGATTTTAGAAAGCACATGTATCAGCAGTATAAGTATACTGCTAATGTAAAAAAAAAAAAAATTTAACCTGGATTTCCCTTAGAAAATAAGTCCGAATCAGAATCTGATTTATCTCCATAATATCCTTGATTGATAACTTAATAGTCATTTCCACCTCTAAACCATATAGCTAACTCTTTTGCCACTAATAAACATAAAGGGAGTGGTGCAGTTGGGAAAATCACCATTTTGTAGTCATCACAGTGAAAACTGGTTGGGAGCGCTGAGCTTAATGAGGAGCAGAATATTTGCATGGTCTCAAAATGTATTCCCTACAGATTGCTTATTAGTTCAAAAAAATGATAACTATTCAGTACAGAAACCACACAACACCTCGACTGGGTAACCAAAATTAAAATCCCCAATGAGAGGCAAGATGGACACCAGTACTTCCACATGTGATTATCCTCAGAAGGACACAGCATCATTTATATGGAATTCAAAAATGCCAACATCATGAAAAACAAAGAAGGATGAGAAACAGTTCCAGATGTTAAAAGGCTAAAAAGGTATGGCAACCAAAGGCAACATGTGATCCTAAACTAGATCCTATACATTAAAAAGTAAAAAGGCAAAAGGTAGGACATTATTGAGACAATGAACAAAACTGGAATATGGACTGTACATTATAAAAAGTATTATAGCAATGTTCAATTTTATATTCTGGTTATATAAGAGAATATCTTTGTTCTTAGAAAACACACTCTTGAATGTATGCAATTTACTCTCAAATGTTTTTTATTAATTATACAGAGATAATGATAACGCAAATGTGGCAAAGAGCAAAATCACTAATAAATCTGGGTACATGGTACATGGGAGTCTTTGGTACTATTCTTGTAACTTTTCTGGAACTTTAAAATTATTTCAAGATAGTAAGCTAAAAAGAAACGTTTTTAATGACTTCCCACTGCTCTTTAAGTACAACCCAGTCTTTGCCATGGCCTTGCATATTCTAGCCCATGCCTACCTCTCCTGAGCCAATGTCCCAGCCTCACCCTCCCTAGAGCACTAAACTCCAGCCACTCTGCCTCCTGTTAGTTCCTCTCATGGGCCAAGCTTCTGGGCACTTGGTTTTCCTACGTCTGAAACACTCTTCCTGCACTCTTCATGCAGCTGGCTCCGTGTCTTCCTTCAAAACAGACAATAGGAGAAAATGCAAAAACAATGCTTAAAAAGCAAGTTATTGAAATTAAAAATGGAGCTACATTTTGATATCCACAACCACAGACTGGTCTTTGTGCAGTTAAATCAGCATTTATCTTGGGCTTGCTCTTGCTTTTCTTTATTTGATGGCCTTAAGGGATGAATGCATTTACCCTCAGTGATAAGGAAAAAAATCAATATGAATTACAAAATATCTCAGCCTTTAGGATACACATCTTTAAGTCCTCAAACTTAACTCTCCCTCCAAATAAACTACATACTACTACACAAAGAGATGAACAAATACAAACATACGGCGCATAACTTTAATCTACTCAGGGTACAATCATCCATTACTGTTGGCCTAATTGCCCACTTCAGAGCACACCATCTGCCACAAACATTTAATATTCCCCTATTTCAGAAAGTACAGCTTGATGTTTACCAGACCAAACCTTCCCACAAGTAAGATTCTTAACATTTGATATTTGTGCATGTCAGCCACTGTCTGGCACATCAAAAAAATACATGTATTCTGGAACAAGCAGTTACTGCTCATGAATTCACAGCTATTTCCTCACTTTAGCTGAGGGAAGAGAGATCTTTAAAAGATTGCCGTAATATGAATATGCAGAGAAAAAATTAAAAGCAAAAGCACATGATATAATTTCAGGGGGAAAATGGCATCTTACAAAGCAAATAAGAAAATCAGCCTCTAATACTTTACAACCCATGAAAATTTAGTTATTCTTCCCTGCAACCAAAATACCAGCCAAATATTGATTCTCTGCCCCACTTCCTGCACAATCAATATTAGAAAATGTTTAAATAGGCCCAGTGCCAAGGCTCACACCTGTAATCCCAACACTTTGGGAGGCCAAGGCAGGTGGATCGCTTGAGCTCAGGAGTTCGAGACCAGCCTGGACAACATAGCAAAATCCTGTCTCTACAAAAAATTAGTAGGGCGTAGTGTAGCACCTGTAGTCCCAGCTACTGGGGGAGCTGAGGTGGGAGGATAGCTTGAGCCTGGGAGGCAGAGGTTGCAGTGAGCCAAGACTGCACCACTGTACTCCAGCCTGGGTGACAGAGTGAGAGTCTGTCTCAAAAAAAAAAAAAAAAAAAAAGTTTAAATAACTTAAATATAAGTGTGTTACAGAAAAGACAGGTTCTAGCTAAACAAAAGAAAATTCAGACCAAACAAAAAAGGGAGAAAAAAAGAAAGTGTGAACTAAAGGATACTACATAGTGGTTTAAAAAAATATATCAATTAGTTTTTTAAAAATGTCAATTAGTATAACTAGAAAGGGGCTTCTGAAATTCTTGAAAATAGTACGTGCATCAGAGGTCACAAACTTGTTGCCCATGGATCGCATCTTGTAAGCAGATGTGTTTTGTCTACCTACCCTACATTTTAAAAAATTTGAATTGGTTGTCAGCATTCAGTCAAGAGATTTCACATAAAAATTTTATTTATATTGAAAGATCTGAACGTGTGGCAACAATGAAGTCCTATTGTTTCATGGCAACAATTGACCAGCAGTTCTCCACTCTTACCTGCACACTGGAAATCACATGGGAAGCTTTTAAAAAGATACCAACACCTCAGACCAACCCTGCAGTGATTCTGGGTAAAGCCCAGTCATCTATATATTTCAAAGCTCCTAAGAGGGCTCTAATGTGCAGCCAGAGTTGAGGCTCATGGGCCTAGAGTTTTATACTTGGCATATGCTCTTTAGCTATTCACAGTAGCCAAATGTACTGCACTATGCTTCCAGTTACAAAGGTAACTGAGAGTTGCAGCCCTATTTAAATATCTATGCCTAATCTTGTTTAAGCCGCAAAGCTAAAGAAAAGACTGCTTAGAAAGGAGGGTCCAGTTAAGCAATATGAGCTGTATTAACTACACATGATTCTAATCCAGTGTTTCTCAAAGCCTGGTCAGTAAACCACCTCCATTCAAATCCCGTGTTAAAAATGCACAAGTCTGGGCCATATTCCAGACATTAAAAACTCCAAAGATGAGCTCCTTATGCACAGTAAACAAGTGTCAGTTTCTAAGAGGATGTTCAAGATTCTCTTCCCCTCCTCCTCCCACAACCACCTACCCACCGTCTGACCATGAAGAACACTAACACGTGTTGGAGCCATGGAATTTTTTCATTGAACAAATCTATGATCTCTTACATTTTCTCTCTAGCATCCAAAGTTGGCTTGCTCTCTTTGGACTGCTTTTCCTTTACAGTCACTCTTTGCTTCTGCTCTTGGCCTCTCTATTGTCAAATTTGACACATGTAAGACAAATTTGGTGCCTTGGTACTTAGAAAGATATAGACTTCTTGCCACCCAAATAGAGAAAAGGAGGCATGGTGAAGCCACCCAAGATCCCGCCTAGTCTACTTCAAGGGAAACCTTGAAGCTCACATATGGTACCATCAAGCTCCCAGATACTGAAGCAATAGTTATCATGTGTAATCCACAAATTACATATATCCATATCATTGAGCAACTGGATAACACGCTGATTCCTGAGTCTCACACAAAACCTACTGAATGAGTAAGAATCTCTGGCAAGTAGGATTCAGAAGCTATACTTTCAACACACTGCCCCAGTGGTTCTTATGCAAGACAAGTGTGAAAACCACTAAGCTCTACGTACAATAAAAAGAATATCATCTCTAGAGCTCTGTCATAAAATTCAGAGGGGCTAAGGGAAGCCACTGCCTAACATTCTTAGTTCTCATATCTCTCCTTTTCTGTCCACTCCCATACTGGTACAACTTACTCAGTTTAGCACAGACCATTTAAGATGACCAAGTATTCTGTTGTACTGTAATTCAAATTAATCAGCTATTAGGAGAAAAAGAAGAAATACTTAAGCCCCAACTGAATACTGGCACAGTGCTTAATACCATAAAAACACAGATTAGCTGCACGCCCAGAAAGCTTACATTTATTTGTCATACTCCTTCTATTTTAAATTAATCCTATACAATAACCAGAAAATACCTCTCAGTGGAGTTCTAAGTTTCTCATATCCCTTTTATGCTTTCATACACAGCTCATCAGTTGCCTCTTTAAGGCTGGATGATATTGCTAACCAACATGTGGCAAAGAAGGCTCTAAAACAGCATGACAATTTTATGCTTGACTCAGGTAATCACAGCTCTCTTGAGGGGAATATGCTCTTCAGGTTCACCTCTGCTCTGTTTCTGGCATCCACAATCCCCCCTGGAGGAACTTAAGGCTCTTATACACTCGATTACACTCTACTGATTTATAGTGCCAAACGGTCATTCACATAAGGGCTCTCCATAAACATTACCGGATTATGCCAATTCAGGTGACTGATTCCGGACCTCTTAAGGTGCCACGTTATCTAAAGACAACCCTATGTATCCAATTCTTTTCAGCTTCTCAAACTAGGCTTCCTATCTACAACTTGCACCAACTGCCTTTTGAAACAAGACTGAAGTTAAAAGAACCAACTACAGGAAAAAATGAATTACCAGGTCAAACATTACAGATAATTGAAGGTCTAACAATTGCACATGGTGAAGACAATCAGGACTAAAATGAGTAACCCAAATTCTCTGCATCATAGAAAACTTCTTTTTACCATCATATAAACTGATGCTTCTTATACTTTAAGGTGCCTATAAATTACCTAGAAAATCTTTCTAAAATGCAGTTCTGACTCTGGCACTCTGAGATGGAGTCCAAGGTTCTGCATGCTTCACAGGTATGCTGATGCTGCGGTAGCTCTGCTACTCAACAGTGTGGTAGGGCAACAGCAGCATCACCTGGGAGCCTGTTAGACAAGAATCTTGAGCCCACACTAGACTAAGGAAAAAGATTCTGCACTTCAGCAAGGTCCCCAAGTAATTAGGATGCACATTTTAGAGCAGCTGACACACCATTTTGTACTCACTGTGAATGGCAATCACCTAGGACACTTTTAAAACCACTAGGCCTCATGGAAGAGATTCTGATTCATTTTGTTTAGGGTATTTGATTGTTTCCATGTTTGTCTCTTTTTAAGCACACCCAGGTGGTTCTAATGAGCAGCCAGTGTTGGGAACCATTGAACTAAAAATACTTCCCTGAGCAGGGAGAAAATATGGAGCCACTGCTAATTGGTAAGGAATTTCTTTGGGGATGATGAAGATATTCTAAAATTGCTTATGGTGATGGTGGCATAACTCTGTGAATAGAGTAAAAGTCACTGAATCATACATTTTAAATGGGTCAGTCATATGTGAATTATATCTCCATAAAACTGTTACATAAAAATTTCAATTAAAAACTTCAACAGCTTCCCTATTTAAAAATAAATAAGCTCCTCTTAACAACAACTAAATTGAATTATTTTCTATCCTGCACTCTACCCCAAGAGTTTAAATTTCTTTCTAAAAAGGAGGAAGTGCAGATGTTTATCCAGAAATATTAACATCCGCTTATTTACTCTGCAGGCTCAATTCTAGTCAAGGCAATGGATAAAGAATAAACCCTTAGGGCCATTTTCGAGGGCAGAGCAAGATGGCCGAATAGGAACA
>NW_012122487.1:2118096-2124435 GCF_000951035.1 Colobus angolensis palliatus
TGATGGGTGCTGACGAGTTGATGGGTGCAGCACACCAACGTGGCACAAGTATACACATGTAACAAACCTGCACGTTATGCACATGTACCCTAGAACTTAAAAGTATAATAATAAAAAAATTTAAAAAAAATAAAGAATAAACCCTTACATCACAAAGGACACCACTAGTTAAAAAAAGAAAAGCATGTTTACCAATTTGGAAAGCTTTACTCTGCACACCTCAAGTTTTCATAGTATTTTCAAAAAAAAAAAATTTCCTTTTGCTTCCCTTAAAAATAAATCAGTTAATTCATTGTACCACATTCTTCCAATTTGTATGTTTGAAGATATTCACAAAATATGTTAAGAAAAAAATATAAAATGCAAATCTTGACCTTGTTTAAAAAATTGCCTTAAACACTAATATTCTCATAAAAATAAGAGATCACAAATATCACTAAAAATTATAGGAAAGATCATGGTCTATGAGATATACCATGACACTGACCATCCCATATACAGTATATGAGATACTACTTACTTATTATCAAAAAGAAAGCACTATAAATACAGGTAAGTAATAGACACCCCTCTGTATTTTGGAGACAGACTCTCGCACTTCTGATACCTGTGGTGTCAAATACTGAAGACTAAAGGTGCTATAAGATCAATTCAGCGGTGGCTAACAACAAAAGCACCTCATTTCCTTTCCCTGTTTGATCACTGTAGCCCATGTAAGCCATCTTCCCCTATGAATCAATGCCCTTCTTTATGGTTCCATGCTGTCACTCTTTTGAAGCAAACACATTCTGAAATGCCTCACTGAACAGAGTTCCTAAGGCAACATACACTGATTACACGCATCTTCTGGGTCCTCTGCTAACTCAGAGCCCCTCTCTTAAGAGATGGTTTCCTGGGTCCTTCAAGGCAATAGGTAAGGTCACCTTCACAAGGGAGTATGATTCCCTCCCTTGACCACAACCCCCCAAGAAAATCCGCTGCATTGTAGTATTATTGCTGCTGTGTATATTTTATTTTTTTAAAGCAATTCTACCTTATTACATTCTACAGATGACAAAGAAAAGGCAAATCAACACTCCTAACTACTGACCTTGGCCTAAGTCACTTGGAAATAGCAGTCTCTTCTTGCTTTTTATAGTAAGGCAGTTCACCAAACTGCCTAACCTAAATCCCCTCTGCTTTAAGTATCTTTGTTCAAGGAAGTCTTCCATTTTCATAGTACTGTGAAGATGGTTACATATTCTAGAGCAAACAGAATAATCTGAGTTTTGGGTAAAAGATTTCAATTCCAAATTAGCAACCCTGAAACCCACACTGGTGATACTCATCATGTTGTCAACTCTATCTCAATACTCTGAGTCTTCGAAATGCTAACTTCCTGAGAGGTCAACACCCACAATCACTGTATGCATATCCTGCTGAATTAAATAACTAATTCTTAATGGATTATCATGTCACAGTTAATAATTTCATTAAAAATTCACATTTGTTTAAGAAAAAAAATGAAAAGAGAAAAGGCTTACCTAATGGTATATATATTCTGAATATTCCTTTCCCCACCTTGTCCTTCCTTAAGAGCTTGCATTTGTAGTAATTTCATAATGGCTTTTATCAAGCCATGTGTATTTCTGTAAAGAAATATAGCATGTTAAATGTTATAGATAAAAAGTGAATATTCTAATCAGGTGTTAATCCTATCATTTTAAAATAATTTTAATACTTGCCACCCAGATTAAACAGTAGCCACCCACAGGCACTCAATTCATTCTACAGTACAGCCCAAACCCATCCAACACATTTAAAGGAGAAGAAATAGAGCCAAAGAATCAAACCACAAACTTATCAATCATCTGCCTACACACTCTTGGGGGAAAATCAATCAGGAAAAAACAAACATTTGCCCACATAATTTCAAGCAGTGACCACATTGGTTACCCGCACCGAATGACCAAATCTTTCATTTATAAATATTAGCAGACCATGAAAAACAACCAAATATATGAAATGGATCAGCCACTCTAAAAAGTGGGCCAGGGAACCAATTAGAGCAAATAACTCCCATTAAAACAGAGCTAATAGAAAGGGAATAGCAATTTAAATTTTTTCCTTATTTTTGTAAGAGATAAGAGGATAAACATATCAAAAAGCAAACTAGGCTGCCTTTCTTAAAGAACTCCCTGGAAAATAGAAAAAAAAATCTTAGAAACAAAAAACTCACTATTTGTTAAATTTAAAAAGTAATTTTTTTTTTAGATGGAGTTTCATTTTTGTTGCCCAGCCTGGAATGCAACGGCATGATCTCAGCTCACTGCAACCTCCATCTCCTGGGTTCAAGTGATTCTCCTGCCTCAACCTCCCAAGTAGCTGGGATTACAGGCATGTGCCACCACACCTGGCTAATTTTGTATTTTTGGTAGAGACGAGGTTTCACCATGGTGGTCAGGCTGGTCTCAAACTCCTGACCTCAGGTGACCTGCCTGCCTCAGCCTCCCAAAGTGCTGGGATTACAGGTGTGAGCCACTGTGCCCAGCCAAAAAGTAATTGATGTTTAATTATGCTTGTTAACATTTATTGAGCATTACCATAAGTTAAGCACTCTTCTAAGTTATTTTACTATGTCATTTACTATTCAGAACATAGTTGATTAGAAATCAATGTTAACTTTATTTTTGGGTTAGAACACTACTTGGACTTAATTAGGTATCATTTGTGGCATTTATGTGAGATGTTACTGAGTGTATTTTTTTATGGCATTTAAAGTTTTCCAACTGACAAAAGGTCTGGTCACTTAATAGACCTGCACAATCCAATACAGTAACAGCCACATGTGGCTACTGAGCACTAGTAATATGGTTAGTCCAAATTCAGATGTTCTATAAGTACAAAATACATGCTAGATTTAAAAGACTTTGGGACACAAAAAAAGAATATTAAATACCATGTATAATTTTTTGTATTGATTACATGTTGAAATATTTTGATATATTGGGTTACATAAAATATATTATTAAAATATCATCTATTTCTGATTTTTTAATGTGGCTACTAGAAAATTCTGAATTACATATGTGGCTTGCCTTTGTGGCTAAAGTTATATTTCTATTTCACAGCACTGCTATAGACACTCAAATGGTTTAGTGCCTAAATGGATTCTCTGGGGAGTATTGAGATTTCTTTTGCAGCTGAAGCATTCACAATCTACAATGGTATGTTTTCTCTTCCATATGGATCCTCTTAGGACCATGCAGTATAACTCATGGATGAATCTCTCATGACATATGTCACATGTGTATGGTTTCTCTCCTGTGTGGATCCTCTGGTGAACACAGAGGGATCAACACTTCATGAAGCCTTCTCCATAAAGATTCTATCTCCTATGTGTGTTCTCCAATGGATGTCAAATCGAGATTTGGGTTGTTCCCATGCTATACATTAGTACTGTGTCAATTCTATAGTACTTTGGCCCATAAAATGGCCAGTGAATCCCACTGTAACTCAGTGAAAATTAAAATGGAAATTTTTTTGTAAACTAGAATGAAGTGTATTGCCTTAAGAAGGTCTGACTGCATGGCATCTCCTTGAGGACCTCCTTGGTAACCAAGGTATGGCCTTGTCTTCTTCCTTTGGAACTGCTCACATTCTTCTGAGAAACTTCTCTATTGACACTGAATTTCTAGACTCCTCTTACGCCAGAGCTTAGGAAAAAGATACCTCAACATCCAGACTTTTAAAATAAATTCCTTCTTTGCAATTCTTCACAACATTTACTTTTTCAGAATCAGAACCTTTTTATAACTGAGAACTCTGGACTATAAGGACGAGTATCTCCCAGTATATCCTCCAGTTCTTCACAACCCTTCACTACACCTTCCTTTACAAAGACCTGGAGATCCCTCAATGTAACTGCTCTATCACCAATTTATCAAGAACCTATACCTAGTTATAAACGTCTGGACTCAGTCACAGGGCAGAGTTCATACAGCCTCCTCAGAAGTTCTATGGGATCTGACTCCTCCAAATATGTGATTTTTGTAAGCTAACTTACCAGGTCTCAGGGATGCAGTCCTGCAGCTCTGACCCAGGCCTGTGCCTAGATGTTATATGATACCACGAAATATAAGATCTCATCATCACTAATTGGGTGAGCAATTCTGAGAATCTAGTATCTGACTAAAGCCTATCATAGGGAGTCTACTTTGGTCTGTCCTGGTAAAGAGCCACTATATGTTTAGAAACATTCTTGTCTTCTAGCCTTCGATGTCTATACAACTGAAAATCAGCTTTCAAGTCTGATTTAAGCTATTTATATGCTACTGAAGAAAGGCCAGGCTTCACCTAGTAACCTCGTTAAGACCGCACTGTGAGCCTAACGATTAGTTGAAATGACCAGTGTTGACCAAATTTCTGGCTGAATTTCTTCCAAAAGATATGAATTAATTAAATAATCCTTTTTTGCATGTGAAACTATATTGGTTTTCCTTAATTATTTATTCATCATATGACTAGAGTTCTAGAGATAGCAGATAACAGATCTATGGTTTTTACAGTCTCCTACCTTTTTATGAAAGCAGTGGAATCCAAGAGAAAAGAATAGACATCACATTTACTTTTAATTCCAAGGGATTCACAAATCACCAATGCTGATAAATGAACTCCAATTTTTTAAACTAAGTTAGGTCTCACTTACTCTTATCTGTGGATCCAGATTTTATTGCGTAGATAGCTGAGTTTATGCTGTATTTTCAGCAAGAGTGTAGCATTAGTAGATTATAATTTTTGAAAGATGACGGCATCAATCAAATTACACAGAGAGCCATTCAAATGGTTACACATTTGCCTTAAATTTAATTGAAACTATCCCTCTCAACCCACTTGAAATAGACATTATGTATATTAATAAGTATTATGTTTAATAAATGTTATTTACATATTTCAATTGGGTTGAGAGGGATACTTTCAGGTTAATATTTATTTAAATCCCTACTTCAATTCGAATTAACTAGGGAATCTTGGGCAAGTCACTTAATGCTTAGGGATCTCAACATCTTCGTCTTTATAATCAAAAATCATAAGCCCATCTATTATGTTGTTTAAAAAAAACAAAGAATAGTATGTTAGTAAATTACATGCTTTTTCAAAAAGTTGGGATAATTCAAAACTTATACTATAACATAAAGATAATAATGTTCTTCCCTTTTTACAGATGAAGCTGTGTGAGCACAGGCATCAGAGTTAATGAATGCTGAAGCCTGGAATTTGCCTAAAGCTAACTACAAAGTCACCCTAACTCCTAAAAATCTCTAGTATTTTCCATCTCTTATCGCAAAATCTGCTTTTCTTGTTTTCAAGCCTTTGTTATTCTGGATCTGAGATCTACTCCTGCAAAATGAAAATTATTGTTGAATTCTGTATGATTTCATAAAGAGGTTACAGTAATCTGAATCACGCTAAAACTCAAAATAGTGAATTAGAAGAAAACATGACCACGGGAGAAGCAAAAGTCAAAGAAAATTTCACTGGACTTATGTCTTCAAATTGAAAAAGCTTCCAAGTACTAAGCAAGATTTCTGAAATAAAATAATTGCTGACAATTCTCAAAGGATAAAAAAAAAATCCTATGACCTCTTAAATTTTATAAAACAAAAAAAATTATAAAATAAAAACAACTAGACTTGCATCATTTCTAATTTGGCATCAGCATTCTCGTCTACAAACAGCAAAACTGAGAGAAGCAATGCATGTGGATTTGTAAGAGAAAGGCTTATAAAACTCAGTAAGTCCAAACATCTCCCCCCAAAAAAGTGAGTAACATATGAGAACAAAAGAAATATTTTCACACATAAAACTCGGAAAACTTTTCTTAAAGAGGTTCTCCAGTTAAATGAGAATGCATGATTGCACAGCCTTGTAACTATACTGAAAACACCGAATTATATACTTTGAAAGTGATTTTATAATATTTGAATTATATCTCAATAAGCTGTTATTCTTTTAAAAGATAAAAAAAATTGAAGAGGCCAGGCACAGTGGCTCATGCCTGTAAACCCAGCTACTCTGGTGGCTGGAAGCCAGAGGATCACTTGAGGTCAGGAGTTTGAGACCAGCCTGAGCAATAGAGAGAGATCCCGTTTCTTAAAAAAAAAAAAAAAAACCTTAAAAAATAAGCCAAGCATGATGGTGCACACTTGTAGTCCCAGCTACTCAGGAGGCTGAGGCAGGAGGATCACTTGAGCCCAGGAGTTTGAGATTACAGTGAGCTATGATCTCACCACAGCACTCAAACCTGGATGACAGAAAGACATGTCTCAGGGAAGGAAAACAAAGGGGAGGGGAGGGGAG
>NW_012122487.1:2124645-2137919 GCF_000951035.1 Colobus angolensis palliatus
AGGATGGAGGGAGGGAGGGAGGAAGGAAGGAAGGAAGGAAGGAAGGAAGGAAGGAAGGAAGGAAGGAAGGAAGGAAGGAAGGAAGGATTGATTGAAGAAATAAAAAGTATGTAGACTACAAGTAACTTTGATGCATGAATATCAGAACATACAATCATTTTTCAAATGTGACTATAAAGATTAAAGCAAATTGTTCTGAAAGAATTTATGGGGAAAAAATGTAAAAAAGAAAAAGAAAAATCTGTAACTAAAATTCCAGATAGTTTCAGCAAAGTCGGTAGGGAAGGTTTTCAGGGCAGAGAGAAAACAAAGTTAAGAGACAGTCTAAGATAAAATGTTTACAGCATACATGTCCACAAAATAAGAAAAGCAACAAAATAAAGCAGATCATAAAATAGGAAAATGAGCAGAGAACAGAGAAACACAAACCACAGAAGAATAAGATTCATAATACTCAGTGTTAAAGAGTAGGTAGGGGAAATAAGCACTTTCATGTTGATATGTTGGTTCAGCCTTTGTGCAGAGCAAATTGACAGCATCTATGAAAATTTTAAATGAACATACCCCTTTTCCCATAAATTCTGCTTCCATGACCCCATCCTACAGATATACCCTTACCTATACTCAGAAGAAGATATTCTTATAATCCCAGCACTTTGGGAGGCCCAAGGTGGGCGGATCACTTGAGCTCAGGAATTTGAGACCATCCTGGGCAATATGGCAAAACCCCATCTCTACAAAAAATACAAAAATTGGCCAAGTGTGGTGGCATGAGTCTGTAGTCCCAGCTACTTAGGGGACTGAGGTGAGAGGATCACTTAAGCCCAGGAGGTTGGGGCTGCAGTGAGCCGTGATCACGCCACTGCACTCCAGCCTGGGTGACAAAGTGAGACCATCTCAAAAAAAAAAAAGAAGAAGAAGAAGAAGAAACTATACTGTATGTGTTATCTTTTAAAGAGGAAGAGAAAAAAAATACATGTTTGTCATTAGGAAAATGACTAAAATGTGACTCCTCTTAAACAGAATACAGCTGTTAACAAGGTTGCAAACTGATTTATGCATGTGACATGGAAAAATCACCATCACATATTATGTGGAAAAATGAAAGTTTTAAAACAAAATACATGTGAATGAAATATTCAATTCTAAAACACCTGGCATATGTACATATAATTTTTTTTATAGGTCTAGGAATGGGATTCCAATGTCACTGGAGTTCGTTGGTTCCTAATTCCATATCAAAAAAATTTGACTTCAGGTTACCCTGGCTTTCTCTATATCCTAGCAGAAACCAAGACCAAGATGTGAAGGAAACTTTAAGACTCCCTATTAGCCCTGAGTCTTTCCAGTCCTGCCATTTCCTACTTTTCGTCAGGGCTCAATAACAAAAGTGATTTTTAAGAAAAGAAAAAGATGACAAAAAGTAGTTTCACCACTTACTTCCATTACCTACAATTTCCACTGTTTGCACAACTTTCATTTTGTATTAGTTAAAAAATATTTATAATCTCAAAGTGTGAAAAAGACTTCTTTTCTTTTTTTTTTTTTTTTTGAGACAGGGTCTTGCTCTGTCACCCAGGCTGGAGCACAGTGGTGCAATCATAGCTCACTATAGTTCACTGCAGCCTCGACCTCTCGGGCTCTAGCGATGCTCGAACCTAAGCCTCCCAAGTGTCTGGAGCTATAGGTGTGCATCACATACCGGGCTAATTTTTTACTTTTTTAAAGACAGAGTCTCACTATGTTGCCTAGGCTGGTCTCAAACTCCTGGGCTCAAGCAATCCTTCTGCCTTGGCCTCTCAAAATGCTAGAATTAGAGGCGAGAGCCACTGTGCCTGGCCCAGTGAGGAAGGACTTCCTGAACACAAATGAAAAATTAAACCTGATCTCCTGGATAGACAGTATGAGGATAAATTGAAATAAACAATGAAATAACCATGGTGTCTTTTGCTTAGGACCTGTATTCAGTTACAGTTTAGCACAGACACAAAAACATGTCATTTAATTTGAAAAAGCACATTTCTGAGGAACACTTTCAGGGACTGGAATTAGACTTTAGACAAGCAGACTGTATGAGTTTGAGGTACACAGGTACCCAGAAGAGTTGATTAACAAATCAAGGTAAAGACTTTAATCAGGGCAAAAAAGAACTGATTAGATATTATGCCTAACTTATTCATAGTATAATGTGTTCAGGGGATATCAACAAAAAAAGACATATCCAGCTGCCTACTAGACATTTCCACTTCAGCATCTGAATTGTGCCTCATATTCAACACCTGGTCTTCTAATGTTCCCTATCTACATGTAAAGAAAGCCAGAAATCAAGGAGTCACCTTTGAAATACCCCTTTCAGTCATCTACATATTCAATACACCACGAATGCTTCATCCCTTAAATACCACACAAATTCCTCTACTTCCCCCATCTCTAGTGCAAGGAACCATCACCTCTCACTCGACTACAGCAACAGCCACCTAATCTCTGTGTATCCCATCTAGGTGCCTACCCCAAACCATACTGCACTCCAAGTGGCCTTTTGTGGAATCACTAACACCCACTAGATAAAACACTTCAGTACATTCCTTCTCCACCCAGGATAAAGACCCAAATCATCAAGACTGTCAATTATGCCCTGCACTGTCTGACTCCCACCTACCTTCCCAGCTTCATTTCATACCACTCTCCCCTCACTCTTAGCATTCTTTCAGGTCATCTTAACAGCCATCCTCCTTCCCACAACAGGAACTTGGCACATGCTATTTCCTGTAACTGGAAAGTTCTACCCACTCCTGTTTGCCTAGACAACTTTCATTCACTCCTTAGTCTCATCTTAGGTGTCAATTCCTCAGGAAAGCCTTCTTTTACCATCATGACTAAGTCAAATCTTCATATTAAAGGCATTCTCAACACAGTATACTTTGAATGTAGTTTCTGTAACTAGGCAATTATGGCAATCTCTCCATCGAAACCAAAAGCATCATGAGTGCAATAACTATAATAACTATGTCTGCATTCCTCACCATGGTACAACAGCACCTAGCACAGAAATACAAGAGATGATACATATACTTGGGAGAGTATTAGGGAAAAGATTTAATGCATGCTGGGCTTAATACCTAGGTGGTGGGTTGATAGGTGCAGCAAACCACCATGGCACATGTTTACCTATGTAACACACCTGCACATCTTGCACATGTACCCCAGAACTTTAAAAAAATGAAATAATAAATAAATATATTCAATAAATATGTTTAACTGGCCGGGCACAGTGGCTCACACCTGTTATCCCAGCACTTTGGGAGGCTGAGGTAGGCATATCACCTGAGGTTGGGAGTTCAAGACCAGCCTGACCACCATGGAGAAACCCTGTTCCTACTGAAAATACAAGATTAGCCAGGGTGGTGGCACATGCCTGTAGTCCCAGCAACTCAGGAGACTGAGGCAGGAGAATCTCTTGAACCTGGGAGGCAGAGGTTACAGTGAGCCGAGATCACACCAATGCACTCCAGCCTGGGCAACAAGAGCAAAACTCTGTCTCAAAAAAATACATACACATATATATATATATGTTTACATATATACATAAACATATATATATACATAAACATATATATATATGTTTAATTAATAGATGGATGGATGGATACAGCTCAGGTACTATCTTGCTTGGCTCCAAAGGTAACCTCTGAAGGTAATTCTAGTTCTATAATTACCTGACTTTATACATGCACATTGAAATTCATGTATCTGATCTCTAATATCAAACTTCATTATTTAGTTTTTTTACAAAATAATATGAATGCTATTACTGGTTGTGTTTCTAAAAGGCCTTTCATTTAAGGGATCAGACATTTAGCAAACAGGATAACTGTAAATACTGGGACGATGAAATTCATGTAATATCCTTATATTATCAAGCAATGAATTCTATTGGGAAATGAAGTACTTTTTTGGTGGTGGTGTTTTGGAGATGACGTCCTGCTCTGTCACCCAGGCTGGAGTACAGTGGCATGATCTCAGCTCACTGCAACCTCCACCTCCTGGGTTCAAGAGATTCTCCTGCCTCAGCCTCCCAAAGTAGCTGGGATTACAGGTGTGTACCACCAAGCCCAGCTAATTTTTTTTGTATTTTTAGTAGAGATGGGGTTTTGCCATGTTGGCCAGGCTGGTCTTGAACTCCTGACCTCAGGTGATCTACCCGCCTCAGCCTCCCAAAGTGCTGGCATTACAGGCATGAGCCACTGAGCTCAGCCAGAAATGAAAGTAGTTCTTTTGTTTTTTTTTTTTTTTTATTTAACTTATCTTAATATACATTCCTACAACATTAAAACCAACTTAAGATTCCTGATGGAATAAGAAAAGTTTAAGAGAGAGATATTCAGATGTATGCAGAGATTTAACTGCTATGAAGACTGCCCATGACACAGCTAAATCTACCACCCTGCAAATTAATTCCTAAGAGATTCTTAGGAACATTAGATGGTTCCTATGACTTAATATAAGACAGAGACAAGAAGTCCTATTTGGAATATGTTGTTTCTTTCACTCCCCTCCATCTTAACTCACTTGTTATATACGAAAATCACTGAATAGCAATAAGATTTGTGAAACTTTGTAAATTCCCCTCTCCTCTCTCAAGCTGCTTCTAAAGAGTGGATCAAAAAACAGCCTTAAAAATAGAGGAGAAGAGGACTGAAATACATCAATTATGTTTAAATCCATAAGTTCATTATAATTATTTTATAAGAAAATGTAACTGGTCACCACTGAACAGAGGCTTAAAAAAATCATTATTTTGGAATTTAGTAAATAAAAGAATTACACATATATCCTGCCTTTCCTATATAAATTATACCTCTGCGTGACCAAACAGTAGATATGGGGAAGATTCTCTTTATAGAAGTATTTCAGGTAATAAAAGAAGAAAAAAATGGAATTAGAATGTCACCATTTGAAATCCCTAATGAATTAATGGACCTAGTCATTGAGCATCAACAGCTGCTAACATCATCAAAAATCAGATACTATGTCCTCCCGAGAAAAGAACACAGTCCCACCTAAGAAAAAGTCTCCCCCAAACTCCCAGGGTTGTTTTGAGAATTAAGTGGGGAATTTTGTGTAAAGCTCTAAAGCATAAGGCACAGCACATAGTTTATATTCAAGAAAGGCTAGTTTTCTTCCTTAACCCTCTTCCCCTAGAAAACAAAGCAGTGGTTGTTTCTATGATTATTGCTGTTTAGAGAGATAATTTATAATTTAAAGAAAATACTCTGGGGATTGGGGGAAGTCAAGGCAGTATCCCATCATCACAATTAAACAATTATATTTGACACTGATTCTCCATTCACTCAATCTCTCATCCTTCTATCTCTGTCCGAGAAACATAGATCTAATGTTAAGTCACTTGTATTTAAGCACAATTATGTTTCAAAGCTAGAGCTGAACAGCTGAGAAATACCTACTACTTCCATGTGGCTTTCCTCCAAATTTAGTTCCAGTGCAGAGGACTCATCAGGAATAGTATTCCAGTTTCCTGTCTGTTTTGGAAAATTACCACACCCTCTGCAATCATATGGTTACTATGTAAGTGATCCTAGCACACATATGCTCACACAATGAAGACACAGTGAGTAGAGAGTTAAATTGTGTCCCCCCAAAAGATACATCTAAATCCCAACCCCCAGTACCTATGAATGTGACCTTATATGGAAATAGGGTCTTTGTAGATAAATTATCTTGGGATATCATCCTAGGTGGGTCATAAATCCAATAACTGGTATCCTTACAGAGAAAGTGCAGGGATACTGTATTGGAGACACAGAGATACACAGATAAGTCAGCCATAAGAATACAGAGGTGGAGACTGAAGTTACAAAGCCACACAACAAGGAATGTCAAAGATTTCCATCCCACCAGAAGTTAGTAGAGAGGCATAGAACAAATTCCCCCACAGAGCCTCCAGAATGAATCAGTCCTGCTGACGCCTTGGTTTTTGGCTGCAAGGCATCATGAAATCATGAAATAATAAACTTCTGTTGTCTTAAGCCATCAAGTTTATCATCATGTGTTACAGTAGCACTAGAAAACTAACACTTGGAAGAGCTGACTGATCCAGCTCCAGGTCCTGCCATTGGAAATCTGTAATTGTGGCCAGGAAATTCCAATCTCAGTCTGGCTGCCTCATATATGAGATGTTAAGCCAGGAACAGGTGGTGCCCTGTGAACTAGGAGGCAGAGAAAGTCTGCAGGAAGAAAGAAGAATGAAACACACAGTTTATATCCCATTTGTTTCTGAGGCCTAGGTGCATATTTATTCTTGGGTCCTATGAGATAGATACTCCTTTATCAAAAAAATTAATCCATTTTTGCTCACACTAGTTCACGTGGATTTCTGTAACTAGTAGCCCAAAGAGGCCTAATACACTTAGGAAACTGCTGCTGAAAGCCTACAATAAAGATCAGCTGGAATAAGTCCTTTCTTGGGCAGGTGCCAGGAAAAAATGAATTTACTCAAGAACCATTAAAGAGAGCAAAGGAAACTTCAAAACTAATCCACAAGCACAGAAGCAAGAGACAATGCAAAAAGGTGCCACAGTTTTCACTAGGCATAAGAGCCAAGACCCACATCTCATACAGACTGAGTATCCCTAATCAAAAAATCCAAAATCCTAAAATGCTCCAAAATCCTAAATTTTGTGAGCACTGATGTGACACCACAAGTTGAAAATTCCACACATGAAGTCATGTGATAGGCTACAGCCAAAACACAGTTAAAACTTTGTTTCATGCACAAAGTTATTTAAAATGTTGTACAAAATTACCTTCAGACTATCTGTATAAGGTGTACATGAAATATAAATGAATTTTGTGTTTAGACTTGGATCTATCCAAGATATCTCATTATATATATGCAAATATCCCAAAATTCAAAAAATATAAAATCTGAAACACTTCTAGTCCCAAGCATTTCAGATAGGGGATAGTTAGCTTGTAATGAGAGAGAGTACGGGTCAATGATAACACTGAAGATTCAAAAAAAATTTTTTAATTTTTAGTCAAGTTCTACCAACTATACTAATGAGAAAACACTCAGGCAAATTGCTTTTTGCTAGGGTAATATGGCATGATTACTACTATGCATATGAATAACATGTATCAGATTCCTTTTGTTTGGGAATTATTTCATTACAACATTAAACACTGCTCATGTATGCTGGGGTCTCTTTTTGAAAGACTACAAATAATGCTTGCTTCTTTGCTTTCAAAATATACCAAACATGAGGTACAAGAATGTACCCATATTTTAGATATTTAGGGGTAGAATTAAAAGGGTTTGGGTTGAAGAGAATGACATAACATCCCAAGAGGGATGCATCCCTAGGTGTCATGGGAACAAACGTGGCTAAGTCCCTTTTTAACTGGAAACGATTTCAGATCCCTGAACAAGATAATTCATCAGTCTTAAGCATAGTAAGTCATTAGCAAATACGAGAATGATAAACACTAGAAAAATAATCATTGTCTAAATTCATTATAAAACTATACGAGAAAACTATAAAACTGTATGAGAGAGATAAACAGAGACAAGACGATAAGGACAAAATAAACAGTTCTGAGAAATCCATGCTTAAATGAATGACCAAAAAAAAAAAGCTTCTTCAAAATAAAATCTGAGATGTAATGTTACTGAGCTTTTGCGTAACAAAGTCCTTTGCACTCATTTGTCTTCTATGTACCAAAAACGGCCTGATTTCTTCTGAAGCATTTTTCCATTATAAAAGTAACAAGTGTTCAGCAGCCACTGTTCTTAAATCACCTAGAAACATCTTAGCATAAATACATGACTCTACAATGGAAGATTTTGTGACAAAGCCTTCAACCAGATCAACTAACTTAATAAAAAATAGGGCAGAATGTCCTAGATCAGAAAAGTGGCTGGAACCACTTTTGTGATTAGGAACTGAAAGTTGAGAGAAATTCTGGGATTTTCAAGGGAAAAAAAAAAGAATTGGGGAACAAAAGGAAGAAGAACATCTAGAAATAAGCTAATAAGCTTAAAAGGAATATTTAAAAGACAAGATGGGGAAACAGACATGGACTAGCAATTCTGTCACTCTCTAATAAGAGTTAAATAAGCCATAATATCAATATAAATATAAACCTTGAAACCATGTCAAATTCAGGTAGTAATACTCTGACACCCCAGCTGCAGATTAAAATGTGCTGCCTTTCCTAAACCTTGGAGGAAACCTCATAAAGGCATCCTTCCTTGGTTCTTCTTCTCCTGCCAAATAAAATAAAGAGAAAGAAGCTAAATAATACAGAAAAGCTTCAATAATATAACAAGATATGAATACAGTTGCTAGTCATTTCCTACATAAGAAAGCAATTAAGTTTCCCAAGGAACAGGGTCATCAATAAAAAAGAAGACTCTGAGAGACAAATTTTCTCCATAAATCATCCTAAATCTTAACTCCAAATGATTCTCAGAATCATTTTTAACCAATGAACCTTTATCAACCCATGATCAAAGACTCACTGGATCCAACAGAGTTCCTTAGGACCCACTACAAGAATTTTTAATATCCTATGCTAAATTTCATTAAAAGGCAGACTTAGAAGTCTCAGAAAATACACTTAATTTCCCACACTTCAACACACTTTATATTCCCAAATACCTTGAATACAGGTCCCTTCCCTGTTTAAAAGCACAGAAGGCATACAAATCAAGTGCTAGCCTAGTTTATCCAGAGTATAACCTTCCTACCAAGCACATTAAGACAAGAAATAGGGGAAGCAGTTGAGGTGAAATTACAGGCTGTCATGACACCTCAATATCAAAACTGAATACCTGGTTCTGCAGGAGAGCAAGATTTGTTATTCACAATCCTGTTACTAAGCAACTGTAACAATGGTTGCATGAGCCTTCTAGAAGCCAGCACAGTTCAGGGAAAAAAAATTCTAAGGAAACAAAAATGGAAAATTCCTTGCTTTGGGACTCTTTATTTCAGGATACAGTCAATGTAAAAACAAAAACAAACAAAACCAAAACCAATCTAAACTCAAAACAATTCCTGAAAGGTCTACAAAACTATATACTACTATATATCTTGCACTTTATTTTCAGTTTCATTTCAAAATTCACATTCGACTGGTGATAATGATTTCCTTACTGTGTTTCTTTTGTGTTCCCCTTCTTTCCTTCACCCTCCCTAGGGAATAATTTTTTTTTCAAATTTCCTTACTGATGAAAAGAACATTTTAGGGCTCTTAAATCCATTTCTTTGTTTACAGAAGCTATAAAAACTAGTTTACAATTGTTTCATGTTGCCTCAGCTTTGAACAGAGAACACTCTAGGACATGAAACTATTCCTTTGAAGAGAACAGTCTCTCAAGCACAGCCAGACCCTTTCCCAGACACTCCCTGAAGTTTAGACAACCAGAGCATTGCAAATGTCAAGTCTTTTTCAAAGTTAGACTATACAATGTAACCCGCTCTAAGCCACTGTTTCTCAAACTGTGGGCTTGGATTCAGGTGGGAGGGGGGCTTCCAGACGTGTTCCAAGGGAATTTTATCGACTAGACTTGCACAGGACAAAGGAGCAAATTATAAGGCTGGAAGAGATGGGCACATCTACTTTTCCTTCCATCTTTCTTTCATGCTTTCAAAATCTGTTCTAAATGCCGAGAAAACTCGATAACCTACATTCTCTAAACATCTATTCTATAGAAGGCTGTTTCTCACTATTGGCTTTTTCTATCCACCCCCCTCTTGCTTTCTCAGTTCCTGAAGGATAGTAGGCTAGAAGATAAATAGGCAAGATGGAAAGATAAAGTTTTAGAATTATTTTTCTAAAGCAAAGATAAGCAATCATGGTGTGTCTCAGTTCCCAAAGTACCTTTAGATTCCAATAAGCCTCCAATTAAAGAGAAGTCAGACACAAGCAGAAATTTAAATAATGGAAACTGAAGACCCAAAGTGTCTCACCCAAAGTCATTCCCTGCATTTATTGATTGATTGATTGATTGAGACAGAGTCTCACTCTGTTGTCCAGGCTGCAGTGCAGTAGTGCGATCTTGGCTCACTGCAACCTCTGCCTCCGGGTTCAAGCAATTCTCCTGCCTCAGCCTCCTGAGTAGCTGGGACTATAGGCACGTGTCACCAAGCCCAGCTAATTTTTTTGTATTTTTAGTAGAGACGGGGTTACACTTTGTTGGCCAGGCTGGTCTCCAACTCTGACCTCAAGCGATGAGTCTGCCTCAGTCTCCCAAAGTGCTGGGATTACGGGCATGAGCCACAACGCCCGGCCCATTCTTGCCTTTAGGTCCCAAAGACACAGATGGTTTTCTGTCTCAGAAGATTCCCTGAGGTTCATTTTGGAGGAGGAGGAGGCTATTTGAGTCTCCTGTTTTTAATTAGCTTGTTTCTTAAAATGGATTCTCATTTTGTTGGGTTTTTTTTTATTAAACATAAACGGTACAAAGTATAGTCTTCGTAATCACTACATACCACAAAGTTCTGCTACTTGAAATAAAGCAAATGAAGAAAATTATGTCTTCTGTCATACAAGAAATTATTATATCCACTGGCAACAATAAGGAAAACGTAGCACTTATATATTTTATGATCAAATTGATTCAAAAATTAAACTGGTTAGCTTCAGCATCTACTCTCTATATCTCCCTGTGGATGACAATTTAGACAATATGAACATTCTCAGATAAGAAATTTTGTTTAAAATGTCCAGCATCCTTCCACTGTTAAAATTTCTATATTTGCTTACTATAAAATTCAAGGCTTTCTTCCGTATGTTGGCCAAATAGCCAAAGAACCTTAAAAATTTATGGTCACCTATATGTGTGAGATTAATAACTGAAGCACTGTATATTGTAAAGGATTAGAAATAATAGGAAATTGCTAATTATGGCTCATCCACACAATGGAATATTATCCAGCTAGAAAAAAATAGAAAGCTGTTTATATATTTTATAGAATGAGCTCTGAAACGGTTGGGATGTTTGTCCCCTCCAAATCTTAGGCTGACATATGATTCTAAATGTTGGAGATAAGGCCTGGTAGGAGGTGCGAATCACAGGGGCAGATCCCTCATGAATGATTTAGTACCATCCCCCTGGTGATAAGTGAGTTCGTGCTCAGTGAGTTCACATGAGATCTGGTTGTTTAAAAGAATCGTGGACCTCCCCCTCTCTCTCTTGCTCTTGGCTCTTGCCAGGTGACATGACTGCTCCCCCTTTGCTTCCACTATGACTGTAAGCTTCCGGAAGCCCTTGCCAGAAGCAGATACCGGCACCATGCTTCCTGTATAGCCTGTAGAGCCGTAAGCCAAAATAAACCACTTTTCTTTATAAATTACCCAACTTAGGTATTTCTTTATAAATTACCCAACCTTAGGTATTTCTTTATAGCAATGCAAGAACAGCCTAATACAAGCTCCAAGATACATTTTTTCACTGAAAATGCAAAATAAAGAATACTATGTAATAGGCTACTATTTCTGTTTGTTAAGTAAGGAAAATATACATGTAAATATACACACACACATTTTTTCTATTATATGCTGCATAGAATATAATAAGACCTACTAACACTTTGTCTTCTGCAGGGGAAAAACAAAAACAAAAAAACACAGATACTGGGATAGGACAAAGGCTTTGCCTAAAATATCCAATGTGAATGTATTATCTATTCAAAAAACACATTTTTTTTTCTTTTTTGAGAGGGAGTCTCGCTCTGTCACCCAGGCTGGAGTGCAGTGGAGCGATTTCAGCTTAGGCTTAAGCAACCTCCACCTCCTGGGTTTGAGCAATTCTCCTGCCTCAGCCTCCCGATAGCTGGGACTACAGGCATGTGTCACCACACCCGGCTAATTTTCATATTTTTAGTAGAGACAGGGTTTCACCATGTTGGCCAGGCTGGTCTCAAACTCCTGACCTCAAGAGATCCGCCTGCCTCGGCCTCCCAAAGTGTTGGGATTACAGGCGTGAGTCACCACCGCACCCCGCCCAAAAAACACATTTTTAAATTTAAAAATAACTAAGGTTACCCACAAATTACAATATGCAGAAATGACAGGATAATTCACTATCCACAAAGCTTATACTTTGCAATTTACAATAGGGATGAGGAATTAATACTGATGTGTGAATGGTATCTCACAGGAGAAAAATTTTCTAAGATTATCTTCTAGAATAAAAGGTATAATCTAACCTGCTCTAATTATATCTTAAATACACAGACGATACTACATTGGCCCCATGAGCTGCTGATACTTTAACTTATGAATATAAATAGTACAACTACACAATGCAATTAGATTTTACATTTGCAGATTTTTAAGGCATTTGAAAACATTTGGGGCGGGTGGCAACAAATACCATACCTGCATCTCACAAATAAAAAAGGTAAGGTAAAATCTAGGTGGCTTGCTTAAGATCAACCAGTACATAAGAAAAAGACAGACACATAAAAAGCTTAACTTTTCAAAATTCTCCTCAAAACTACTTTTTTAATTGGTATACAACAGAATCCTTCTAAAATTTTTGTGAATGTGTGTAGAAACAGAAAGACAGAGAGAAAGTAGTAAGTTTTCAGCCATGATCGAACCTTCACTTATTCAGAAATATCTGGGAACTACTAAGTGTCAAAGAGTGTGCCAGATACCAAAATACAGGTTTAAAAATAATACACACAGGCACATATTGTGAAACAACAAGTAGTGCAGCAGAGAAGTGGGAAGTGTCTGGACAGGAAAGAGGACATCGGAGCACAGTCTTAAAGGATAATAAAGATGACATCAGACAGAGAAGGGGAAAGAGCATGCCATGCTGGTGTGGAACACACACAATGGTGTAGGAAGACTGAAGAGTTGTGAATGTCTAGAGAAGAGGGTTCACGGGGGGAAACACAACTTGAACAGAAGGATGGATCTAGTTTGGGAAGGGCTTTTCCTTTTGCAACCACAGACTGCAAAAGGAAAAGAAAAACCAAGCTAGGCATGCTGGCACACATCTGTAGTCTCAGCTACTTAGGAGGCTGAGGTGGGAGGACTACTTGAGCCCAGGAGTTTGAGGCTTCAGCGAGCTATAATACCTGGGCAGCATAGCAAGACGCAGTCAGAAAGGAGAGAAAGAGACAGGGAAAGAGAGGCGGAGGAGAAAGGGGAGAGGGAGGGAGGGAGGAAGGAATGAAGGAAAGAAGGAAGGAAAGAAAGAAGGAAGGAAGGAAGGAAGGAAGGAAGGAAGGAAGGAA
>NW_012122487.1:2138197-2142091 GCF_000951035.1 Colobus angolensis palliatus
TGCCAAAAAGACACAAAGAAATGATCTGAGGAAAGAGGAAACGATTTATAAAGAAAGGTTAAAAGGCTAGGGTTTATTTAACCTAAACAACTTCAAGCCCAGGCATCTTTCCATAAATTTTTGTTGTTGTTAAGATGGAATTTCACTCTGTCACCCAGGCTAGAGTGCAGTGGTGTAATCTCCACTCACTGCAATCTCCACCTCCTGGGTTCAAGTGATTCCCATGCCTCAGCCTCCTGAGTAACTGGGATTACAGGCATGCGTCACTACACCTGGCTAATTTTTGTATTTTAGTAGAGGTGCAGTTTCATCATGTTGGCCAGGCTGGTCTCGAACTCCTGACCTCAGATGATCTACCTGCATCAGCCTCCCAAAGTGCTAGGATTACAGGACTGACACCACATCCGGCATCTTTCCACAAATTGATGATTACAGCTGTACTCCATCTCTACTGAAGGCAGGGAAAAAAATTAAGTACTCAGCCCGATAATACCGTAATAAAGGTGAGTGAAAAACACTAGAAAAACAAGTAGCTCCACAGAGGAGAAGGGAGGCTTGGTGAGAGGTGAGTAAAGGGGGCAAAAGCCAAATGATTTGAAACAGTCAAAAATTAGGACATATAGATCAAGACAATTTCTTGAAGCAAAGAGTAACAACTCTTTTTCAGGGAGTATTTTATAACAGAGGCTCACTGGTTCAAACATGGTCCTGTTTGACCATCTCTGAATGGATCCCTCTTATTCCTTATTATCCCATTACCTCAGCCTGTAAATGGACTAAATACGGTCATACCAAACAAATTCAAAGAACAAAGCATTATTAACTTGGAATAATCAAGGGGAAGACATCCCTAAATCACAAAATATTTGAGAAATAAGTGCCATTATTCTCTAATGCACTAATGCCAAGGGCTGGCCAAGTAATGTCACTATAATGTATAAACTATACCACTGTGGAAGAATCATTGCTTAAGGACAATCTTCTTTCTTAAAATGTCAGGAATCGGCGGGGGACGGGGGGGCGCCCAAGATGGCCAAATAGGAACAGGTCCAGCCTCCAGCTCCCAGTGTGAGCGACACAGAAGATGGGTGATTTCTGCATTTTAAACTGAGGTACCAGGTTCATCTCACTGGGGCATGTTGGACAGTCGGTGCTGGTCAGTGGGTGCAGCCCAACCAGGGGGTGCAGCCCGACCAGCGAGAGCTGAAACAGGGCAAGGCATCGCCTCACCTGGGAAGTGCAAGGGGGAAGGGAATTCCTTTTCCTAGCCAAGGGAAACTGAGACACACAACACCTGTAAAATCAGGTAACTCCCACCCTAATACTGCGCCTTACCAAGGGTCTTAGAAAACAGCACACCAGGAGATTATAAACCACACCTGACCCAGAGGATCCCATGCCCACAGAGCCTCCCTCATTGCTAGCACAGTAGTCTGAGATCTAACTGCAAGGTGGCAGCGAGGCTGTGGGAAGGGCTCCCACCATTGCTGAGGCTGAAATAGGTAAACAAAGCCCCCAGGAAGCTGGAATTGGGTGGAGCCCACCACAGCTCAAGGAGACCTGCCTGCCTCTATAGACTCCACCTCTGGGACAGGGCATAGCTAAACAAAAAGCAGCAGAAACCTCTGCAGATGTAAATGACTCTGTCTGGCAGCTTTGAAGAGAGCAGTGGTTCTCCCAGCATGGAGGTTGAGATCTGAGAACGGACAGACTGTCTGCTCAAGTGGGTCCCTGTACTCCTGAGTAGCCTAACTGGGAGACATCCCCCACTAGGTGCAGACCAACACCTCACACCTCACACTGCTGGGTACACCTCTGAGACGAAGCTTCCAGAGCAAGAATCAGACACCAACACTCACTGTTCAGCAATATTCTATCTTCCGCAGCCTCCGCTGCTAATACCCAGGCTAACAGGGTCTGAAGTGGACCTCAAGCAAACTCCAACAGACCTACAGCTGAGGGTCCTGACTGTTAGAAGGAAAACTAACAAACAGAAAGGAAACCCACACAAAAACACCATCAGTACATCACCATCATCAAAGACCAAAGGCAGATAAAACCACAAAGATGGGGAAAAAGCAGTGCAGAAAAGCTGGAAATTCAAAAAATCAGCGCGCATCTCACCCTCCAAAGGAACGCAGCTCATCGCCAGCAACGGAACAAAGCTGGACGGAGAATGACTTTGATGAGTTGAGAGAAGAAGGCTTCAGTCAATCAAACTTCTTAGAGCTAAAGGAGGAACTACGTAACCAGTGCAAAGAAACTAAAAACCTTGAAAAAAGAATGGATGAATGGATCACTAGAATAATATCAATGCAGACAAGACCTTAGAAGAACTCATAGAGATGAAAACCATGACACGAGAACTATGTGACAAATGCACAAGCTTCAGTAACTGACTCAATCAACTGGAAGAAAGAGTATCAGTGATTGAAGATCAAATGAATGAAATGAAGCGAGAAGAGAAGTGTAGAGAAAAAAGGGTAAAAAGAAATGAACAAAGTCTCCAAGAAATATGGGATTACGTAAAAAGACCAAATCTACATCTGATTGCTGTGCCTGAAAGTGACAGGGAAAATGGAACCAACTTGGAAAACACACTGCAGGATATCATCCAGGAGAACTTCCCCAACCTAGTAAGGCAGGCCAACATTCAAATTTAGGAAATACAGAGAATGCCACAAAGATAATCCTTGAGAAGAGCAACTCCAAGATACATAACTGTCAGATTCACCAAAGCTGAAACGAAGGAAAAAATGTTAAGGGCAGCCAGAGAGAAAGGACGGGTTACGCACAAAGGGAAGCCCATCAGAATAACAGCAGATCTCTTGGCAGAAACTCTACAAGCCAGAAGAGAGTGGGGGCCAATATTCAACATTCTTAAAGAAAGGAATTTTCAACCCAGAATTTCATATCCAGCCAAACTAAGCTTCATAAGTGAAGGAGAAATAAAATCCTTTACAGACAAGCAAATGCTTAGAGATTTTGTCACCACCAGGCCTGCCCTACAAGAGACCCTGAAGGAAGCACTAAACACGGAAAGGAACAACTGGTACCAGCGATTGCAAAAATATGCCAAAATGTAAAGACCATCGAGGCTAGGAAGAAACTGCATCAACTAACGAGCAAAATAACCATAAAATATCATAATGACAGGATCAAGTTCACACATAACAATATTAACCTTAAATGTAAATGGACTAAATGGTCCAACTAAAAGACATAGACTAGCAAATTGGATAAAGAGTCAAGACCCATCAGTTTGCTGTATTCAGGAGACCCATCTCAAATGCAGAGACACACATAGGCTCAAAATACAGCGATGCAGGAAGATCTACCAAGCAAATGGAAAACAAAAAAAAGCAGGGGTTGCAATCCTAGTCTCTGATAAAATAGACTTTAAACCATCAAAGATCAAAAGAGACAAAGAAGGCCATTACATAATGGTAAAGGGATCAATTCATCAGGAAGAGCTAACGATCCTAAATATATATGCACCCAATACAGGAGCATCCAGATTCATAAAGCAAGTCCTTAGAGACTTACAAAGAGACTTAGACTCCCATACAATAATAATGGGAGACTTTAACACCCCAGTGTCAACATTAAACAGATCAACAAGACAGAAAGTTAACAAGGATATCCAGGAATTGAACTCAACTCTGCACCAAGCGGACCTAATAGACATCTACAAAACTCTCCAACCCAAATCAACAGAATATACATTCTTCTCAGCATCACATCGCACTTATTCCAAAACTGACCACATAGTTGGAAGTAAAGCACTCCTCAGTAAATCTAAAAGAACAGAAATTATAACAAACTGTCTCTCAGACCACAGTGCAATCAAACTAGAACTCAGGACTAAGAAACTCAGTCAAAACCGCTCAACTA
>NW_012122487.1:2146021-2153914 GCF_000951035.1 Colobus angolensis palliatus
AACTAATGTAAATGATGAGTTAATGGGTGCAGCACACCAACATGGCACATGTATACATATGTTACAAACCTGCCCCATGTACCCTAGGACTTAAAGTATAATTTAAAAAAAAAAAAAGTTGCACGGAAAATGTTTGTTGAATGATTACCAATAATGAAGTTTTATTATCATTTTTATCCAAGGGCACTGTATTTCATTATGTCTATACCCACTCCTGTGTTTATTTTTGGGGTTTGTGTGACAGTATTATGTTTCTTGAAAACCAAATAAGAAAAAATTTGAATAAATAAATATTTTCAGTGGGCCAAAAAAAAAAAAAAGAAAAAAAGTCAGGACTCTGCATTGCATTTTTGAATTATAAACTATTTAGCTATTTTCATCTTAAAAAGAGCAATGACAAATTTAAGTAGAGCCCCAAAACTTAAGTACTGCAAATGACCACAAATTCTGAAACTGTAGGATTTAAATTAATATGATCTTTCCATATATGAAACAGCAACTGCATGACATTTTAAGAGCAAGAAAAACCACTGGCAAGTAGGATGAATGCTGACTCTTAATAGGGATTTAGTGAATTTTTTGTCCTAAAAACTTAAACCATTAACTGATTTAAATCATAACTGTCAGTTATGATTAAAGCTTCAATCATAACTGACCAAACACTGAGGAAAAAGTACCTGGTTGATGGAATCAGATTGAGTATCCCATTGAGAACATAGCTGAACTCTGCATGATCCTGAGCAACGAGTGCCACCAGACCTTCACAGCAGGCTGTTCGAACCACTACGTTGTCACTGCAACACTTCTCCCACAGCAAGTTCAAAGCAGGAGTCTGAAACCAAACCAGTGATTAGAAGACAATTCTGATGAGCAGCAAACACACACACACCTTCAGTCATTCATCAATGAGTAATTTGTTCACAGTAGGCTAGCTTTCCTTTATAAAGATGATGCTGTTGTCACTCTGTTCCTAGAATAAAATGAAGTCAATTTTCCAAGAGAGGTAATGGAGATAACAGCAACTCTCTCTCACCTGGCATCATCGCTGTAAAACAAGGCTGGCTGCAGGCAGAGGTATGACCCGAGTTCAAGCAACACAACAAAGCTGAGACTTGGGTCTAGCACACTGCTCTAACCAAACAATTTAACCAGACACTAATAGTATCAGTATATCAGTTAGTCTAAGTTGAACTCCAAATAATATTTATGCCATAAGCCTTCAATTACAATAACAGTTATTTTCTGAAAATGTTCCTGCTCTCCTACCACCAACCAACCTCTATCACCTACATGTACCTCACCACCACCCACAATGCCCCTGCCACAATTTCTTGAATTCTAATATGGACCCAGATATAAAAGAGAGAAGACAGACAGGCCACCAGCAAGCTGCTCATTCCATGGCTAACAAAAACAAACAAAAAAAAGCCTAGGAAAACTGCTTGCCCAAGAAGGAAACTGACTTTTCCCCCCTCACACTGTGACTCTGTCTTCATTGATAGAAAAGCATGAGAAGGACATATAAGTAAATATAAGTTTTCATTTTAGAATATGTTGCGGGAAGTCAGGGACCCCGAACAGAGGGACCTGCTGAAGCCACAACAGAACAACATAAACTGTGAAGATTTCATGGACATTTATTAGTTCCCCAAATTAATACTTTTATAATTTCTTAATGCCTGTCTTTACTGCAGTCTCTGAACATAAATTGTGAAGATTTCATGGACATTTATCACTTTCCCAATCAATACTCTTATAATTTCCTATGCCTATCTTTAATCTCTTAATCCCATCATTTTGATACACAGAGGATGTATGTCGCCTCAGGATCCTGTGATGATTGCATTAAGTGCACAAATTGTTCATAAAGTATGTGTGTTTGAACAGTATGAAAACTGAGCACCTTGAAAAAGGAACAGGATAACAGCAATGTTCAGGGAAAAAGGAAGATAAACATTAGGTCTGACTGCCAGGGAGCCAGGCAGGACAGAGCCATATTTCTCTTATTGCCGAAAACGGGTAAGATAAATATTGCTGAATTCTTTCCTCGGTAAAGAATATTAATAATTAACATCCCTGGGAAAAGAATGCATTCCCGGGGCGGGGGCGGGGGGAGCCTCGAAAACAGCCAATCTAGGAGTATCCGCCTTATGCAATTGTAGATAGGGATGAAACATACCCTGGTCTCCTGCAGCACCCTCAGACTTAATAGGATTAGGAAATTCCTACCTGGCAAATTTTAGTCAGACTCTCAAACCCTGCTCCCTGATGTTTATCAATGACAATGCGTGCACAGCGGGACAGGGAACCGCATTAGTAATTCTAATTTCGCCCTGGTCATGTGACCTTCCCCTGCCCATTTGCCTTGTGATATTTTATTGCCCTTGAAGCATGTGATCTCTGTGACCCACACCCTATTCGTACACTCCCTCCCCTTTGAAAATCGCTCATAAAAACTGGTTTTACGGCTCAGGGGGCATTACAGAACCTGCTGACATGTGATGTCTCCCCTGGACACCCAGCTTTAAAATTTCTCTCTTTTGTATTCTTTCCCTTTATTTCTCAGACCGGCCGACACTTAGGGAAAATAGAAAAGAAATATTGGGGCTGGTTCCCCCAGTAAGAATACCCTACCAAAGCAGGGGTTCTAGCTTTTATAACTTTCTCAGGAATCCAGGACCACCAAAATGGTTCACTGCTAACAATAAACCTATATGACTGTCTTGTGGATAAAGTCCATTCAGACTTACACACAATTGTATTAAAAAAAAAAAAAGAACAAATAATGAAGCAATTTTTCCTTTTTCCTGATGCAACTCATCAGGGAAATATATAATTTGGGAAAAAGTAATATCCCAGCTCCCAAAGAATAACTATTAATAAAAGAATGAAAATCAAGGCCAGGCACTATGGCTCACACCTGTAATCCCAACACTTTGGGAGGCCGAGGCAGGTGAATCAACGGAGGTCAGAAGTTCGAGACCAGTCTAGCCAACATGGTGAAACCCTGTCTCTACTAAAAACACAAAAAAACCAGCTGGGCATGGTGGCACACACCTGTAGTCCCAGCTACTCGGAAGGCTGAGACATGAGAATTGCTTGAATCCAGGAGGCGGAAGTTACAGTGAGCTGAGATCGCGCCACTGCACTCCAGGCTGGACAACAGAGCCAGACTCTGTCTCAAAAAAAAAAAAGAAAATCAACATCATTTTGTACCCATTTTCCCTCTGTAGCTAGCTCAGAATCTATTCTATCTTAGCATCCCACTATTAAAATAACAATACAGTTCAAAATCACTACAGGAAGGAAATATTTATATTCTACTTCTCCTTTTATTCAGAAAGACATTATGTTCAGCTGTACTGACAATATCAAAGGGTTCTAAATATCATCACTCTATTATTACACCAGAAAAACAAAACAAACGAATAAATAAACTGCTGCCTCAGGTAAGACTGTGTAAGCATTCATTTTTAGTAGAAGAGGAAACAGTTACAGGGATTTGACATTCAATAAATCCTGGCAGTTTAAGTAAAACCACTAGATCTTCTCAAAGTACACAATGTGATCATAGGCAGGATTAGGATCAGAATTCTCAGAAAACCTAATTTATATGACTACATACAAACACCAGACAAATGCCAATTAGTGAAGTGTGTCCTACACTTACTTCAACATGTCTGCAGAAGCAATAAAGAAACGTAACTTGGAGCAGCTAATCAAAAAGAATGTGAGAAAAAGGAAATCAATTTATTTCTGATGTGAGAAAAAAGAATCTCATTTCCATCACTTATGTTCCCTATAGAGGACACCTAAGAATACCTCTCTTAAGAAGACTTTCCCAACTAGCAAGTCAAAATACAAAACATTGATCAAACAAACCCCAAGTGGTATATCTCAGTAAACTGGCATTGCTTCAACTCTGAGCATTCACCTGCTGTTTGTGTAAGATGGAATTTTTCAGCTTTGACTGTCAATGTATGACCTTTCCAACCAAGAACTCACAGCTGGGGCTGAGCTGAAGCATGAGAAATCTACATCCAAATAGAGCCACTCTGTTCATTCTCTTCATTACCCAAATGACTTCCTCAGAGATAACTCTATCAATCTTCTCTAAAGCATGCCTTCTCTCATTCCATCCATACTATTTTTCATCAATAGTCCTAAGAATACTCCTCTCCAGCCCCTCCCTCCATTTCTCATTCCTAGAGTGTGTTTTAATAAATTTAAAACTTTTTTATTGCTATACACTAAAAAGACAAACAAATTATCAAAAAAGGCAATGAAGTTCTCACAGTTCAAAAACATTTCTACTGTAATCTGAACTATCAGGGAAACAAGACAGGTGCATATGTGATCCAGCTAGTAGCAATCTTATCTGAAGAAAATTAAAGCATAAAGTTAAACACAGACCTGATTTGTAGATTGGTGAATCTTTTCTGAAAAACCATTTTCCTTTAGGACTGCAGCAATAAGATGACCCACAGCCTAAAAAACAAATAAAATTAATGAACACAGTCCCTTAGAAGTTATTTCCAAATATCAATACTAGTTGATATATCAGGTAGTCAATTGGGAATAAATAAAATTCCTATTTACTAAGTGTGTGCTATGTAGAAGGCATTGAATTAGGCAATCCACATGCATAATTTCTAATCTTCAGAATAGTTCTCAAAGTAGGCATATCCATCCCAGGTTACCAATAAGCAACCATAGTGCATAGAGGTTAAGAAAACTGCCAGATTTTTGGTTCAAATTGCTGTCAGTCTCAGAAGATAACTTGAGATTGCTTACTCCATTAAAACATGAGTGAGAAACCCCATAGTTTTTAAAATAATCTTTGCACTGAAACGAAATCTATCACACCATTAACGAATATGAAGAAAACTATCACACCATTAACGAATATGAAGAAAACTCGTCTTTATGACTATAGCGCAAACAGACGTGAATCAATAGGGCTTCCCTCCACCACCACCCTTCTCCCTCCTGTAGGCCATATAATTTTGATTCCTTTATCATTTTTTTAGGTTTCAGCCCTTAAATTCAATTTAAACATAAGCTTTCAGTCTCATAAATCTCTAAAGTTTTCCCATATCGTGCTTTAGTCAAAAAACCCAAAATTAAATTCAAGTCTCTTACAGGAGTGCTGGTTATATAAAGACATAAATATCATTACCTCCTACTACCTCAACTTTATTCCCCTAGTTCTTCAGCACTACCCAGCACTACAGTCTTAGAGCCAATAGGCTAGTAACAATCATTGCCATTCTGTGTATGGGTTGGAAAAAACTTCACTATTGCAACAACTGTCCAGCCTGCACTTGGGACCAAATCACAGTATAGCTGTGAATAGCTGCCAGTCCTGCAAAGCCTCCAGAATAGCTCAAATAAAAACACAGCACCCACTCCTTCCTCACTTTTCTCTTTGTATTTCACATATTGGAAATGATTTAAGACCACGGTGCTTGTGGTCTAGTTTTGCGATATAAGTCACTCATTTACATGAATATTAAGTTTAGTCCAACTTACTGTCTCTTATCTCCTAGTAAAAGGAATAGTAACAAGAACTGAGCGCCCGTGGATAGGTTGAGCTCCTGTTTTACAAAATATACCATATTTCACTGAATGTAACTGACCAGGAATTGCAAGTTGCACCATTATACTGTGTACCACTAAGAAAGAAAAAAGGCTGCCAATTAGTCTATGATATACAATGCTTCTTATAAGTTAGAATTTTGGTTTTATAGTCACAGAAGAGTTCTTTTAGACTCATGTAGAAAATCATGCCCAAGTTCACAAATGTGCAGGCAATACCAACTGTATCTCAACTGCTGCCATCAATTACTAGAGGCAATTCAATTTCAAAGATGTTAAAATCTGAAAAAAAAGTGTGTGAATCAATGAAATATGGTGCTAATGTTGAGCAGTAGTTACAGAAGAACAATAAGAAATATTTGCAAAGGGCAGGACACAATCACAAGAACCTAACAAAAACCAATATGAAACACAATAGCGACAAAAAAAAGCTATAGTTCATATTTAGAAAAAGAACTAAAAGAAAAGAAGCTTAATTCCCCATTCCCCACCAGATTCAATTTCTCTAACATACTCTTCACTTCATCTTCTAACAAATCAGAGATATTAGCCTAAACTGACTTTTTAAAATACAAAACCCAAGGATAAATCAGCCTACATTGCTACTTAAGTGTTCCATAACAGAATTCAAATAGACATCCTATGCTAAATTATATATATAAATATATATATACTTTTCACCTAATTTAACAGTAACATATATGGGCATTTCTTATTTCTTGATTGTCTATGCTAACAAAGAGACTCCAGGCACAGAAAAATAAAACTGCGAACAGTATCCTCCAAGCCTTCATCTTCTATCTTCATGGTAAGGACCTGTAGGATATGACTCCAACCCAGCCAGGTAGAAGGGAATCTTGCATAAGGAGTGTTCTACTCCTCATGGAAGGGTTCCCCACTACCCAGCTAAGTCAATTCCCACAGCAGACATCTCCGAAGTTAACTGTTGGAAGTATCCAAGGCGTTGTACGTTGTTAAGTCTTCAAGATGGCTTCTGCTGATCTGTTAGCTTTACTCTCACAAGAAAAGACAATAAGCTATTATGATACCTTGATTAACCAGAATGTTTCTAGTTAGCTAACGGCTAACCAGAAAGCCATCTTTGTTTTAACCATTTAACTATTAAAAAGCTCTTTAAAGTTATCACAATCTCCTATCTTAGTAGATACATCAAATTTTTTAATCCAGGATATTTTACTTATTAAACATCATTATTATAAAACTCTATATAAGGGGTAGGATATGTCTTCTTAAATATTAATCCCTCATGCTCTGTGGACATATAACTATTTACCTCTGTTCCCAATAATTATAGGCCAAAAAAAAAAAAAATATTCAGGGGCCTACTAGTTAATCAAGGTTTTATTATCTCTAGGAAGAAAAGTATGATATATAAACAGAAGCTGAGATTGATCAGTTTCAAATATTCGCTTTCCTATGTCAAATATATATTTTCAAATTAACTCATAAAAGTTGCTTCATAAAATAATATAAATCTCTACATGTAGAATAAAATATTTAATGTTAAATATATAAAGTTCAGTTAACAATCCACAGAACAGGTTTATTTGTTACCATGAGCAAAAATAAACAAACAAAATTACCTGTGATTGGATAAGAGAATTTGGAAATTCAAACCTTTTCCTGATATCATCTGACATTTTTGCTTCTCTTACATGTATGTATGCAGCTTCTGTAACCAAAACAAAAGAATATTTGTTAGTCTTCCAACTGGTCTGAATTGGAGCTCCAATTAATTATTCCTCAAATAATGTGAATGTAATCCATTCCAAAGACAACAATGGAAATAAAGCACAGGGCTCTGCAGAGTAATCCTTGGAATAACTTCATTGTCATTCAGCACTCAAATGTCATGATTGATAAATAAACTAAAAATGCCCAACGGCTTTTGGTTTTTCCCATGAGAGCTAACCCTGAAAAAGATGAATTCGCACTACGGAAATGAAAAAACTATCCAAAAGTTCAACCACACATTTGAAAAAGAAATTAATTCTTTTGTGGATCAAAACTTATAAGACAGAAAGAGTCAAACTGTCATAAAATTACTTCATCTATGCCTCACTTTGGCACAAGCTTTCATCTAAGCACTAATCCAACTGCTAGTGACAAGTGTGAAGCCTAGGTGAACTTTTTTCAAGAAGTGTAGAAAAGACCTAGAAATTCACACATTAAAACAGACTGCTTGTTTCCTACAGGAGGAACAAGCAAACAATTAGCATCAACTTTCAATATTTATATCTCACTTATCATTCCTACTGGGCTCACAAGAAAAGT
>NW_012122487.1:2154104-2222986 GCF_000951035.1 Colobus angolensis palliatus
AAGAAAGAAAGAAAGAAAGAAAGAAAGAAAGAAAGAAAGAAAAAGAAAGAAAGAGGGAGGGAGGGAGGGAAAGAAAAGCATGTAAAAGGATGGGGAACGCAGGTGGTAAAGCAGGAGCATGGAACTAAAAAGAGGATTTCCTAAGGATCCCAATTTATCCCATTTTCATGACGCACTGAACCTACCAAATTACACTACTTTGAAAAACAGGGTATTCTAGGTCACCTACTTATTACAATATAATTAAAATTAAAATTTATCTCCATACACAACCCTAGATTAACTTATAACAAGCAGAAAAACCAAGTTTCCTTGATCTCAAAAAATAAAGCATATTGTTATGAACCTGCAGCCTTCTCTAACTATAGGTTGAGCAACCCTAATCTGAAAATACAAAATGCAAAATGTTACAAAATCTGAAACTTTTTGAGCACTGACGTGACACTCAGAGGAAACGCTCACTGGACTCTTTTGGATTTTCAGATTGGATTTTCAACTGGTTTAAAGTATATGCAAATATTCCAAGTTTTTCTGAAAAAAATCCGAATCCAAAACACTTCTGGTCCCGAGCATTTCAGATAAGGAGTACTCAATCTGTACTTTCCACCCTTTAATCCAAAGCTAAACTCCCTGAACGGGTAATTTATCCTGGTATTTTTCTTCAACATCTATGTCCAACTTTCCTCCCCGAATCTGACATTCCACAACACTGAAACAACTTGTTATAAGATTGTAAACTATTTTCCTATCTAAATCTACTTATTAGCTTAAGCAGGTCAAAATTTTTTAACTTCCCAATTGTGTCAATCACAACTTTCCTGTAATTTTCTCCTCCTTTGAATTCCATAATACTTACAACAGAATCTCCTAAAGTGTGTCCCTAGGAAACACAGGAAAAAAATATCTCCATGGATGAAAGAAAGATGCTATGGGGACATATACTCCCATCTTGAAATTCATTCTCTCATTTAACAAATACTTATTAGTTGCCTATTGTGTGTCCAGCACAGTTCTAGGTGCTTGAGTTATATCAGTGAACAAAATAGGCAAAAATCTCTGCATTCATGGAGCTTACAGTCTAGTAGAAAGCAGCAGATAATTTTTTAAACAAATAATACATAAAATATGTTAGAAGATGGTAAATGCTAATAAAAAAAAAAGTGAAGCAGAATAAAGGGGATGAGAAATGGGAGAAGTGCACTCTTTCTATTTTAAATATGGTAGTCCAGGTCAGTCTCTTCTAGAGAGGGTGGCATGTGAACAGATTTAGAGAAGGAAAGGAAGTTAGATAAGCCAAACAGATATCTAGGGGGAAGAGTGTCACAGGCACAGGAAAAAGTCCTAAGCTAATAAACTGCTTAAGCCCTGTCTTAGGAAGAACAAAGAGATGTGCATGCAGCAGAGCAAAAGAGGAAAAGAATGGCAAATCAGGCCAGAGGATTCATGAGAAGCCAGGTCATAAAAGGCCTTGTATGCCACTACAGAGACTGACACATTTATCCTGAGTGAAATGGAAAGCTGCTGCACAAAGAGGTGGTAGGGTTTCAATAGAATCACTTGAGGTACCACGTGGTCAGATTCTGGATACATTTGAAGGGAAAGCCAATGCGGCTGCTAATGGATTGGATAAGAGTACAGAAAGGGCCAGGCACAGTGGCTCACACCTGTAATCCTAGCACTTTGGGAGGCTGAGGCAGGCAGATCACCTGAGACCAGCCTGGCCAACATGGCGAAACCATGTCTCTACTAAAAATGCAAACATTAGCCAGGCATGGTGGTATGCACCTGTAATCCCAGCTACTCAGGAGGCTGAGACAGGAGAATCACTTGAACTCAGGAGGTGGAGGCTGCAATAAGCTGAGGTTGTGCCACTGTACTCCAGCCTGGGTCACTGAGTGAGACTCTGTTAAAGGAAAAAAACAAAACAAAACATAGGAGAAAGGAGTCCAGGATGACTCCAAGGTTTTTAATCTGAGCAACTTTTTTTTTTCTTTTTTTTTTTTTTTGTTTGGTGAGACAGAGCTTCACTCTGTCACCCAGGCTGGAGTGCAGTGGTGCGATCTTAGCTCACCGTAAACTCTACCTCCCAGGTTCAAGCAATTCTCCTGCCTCAGCCTCCCAAATAGCTGGGATTACAGGCACCCACCACCACACTCAGCTAATTTTTGTATTTTTAGTAGAGACAGGTTTCACTATGTTGGCCAGGCTAGTCTCGAACTCCTGACCTCAAGTGATGAACCTGCCTCGGTCTCCAAAAGTGCTGGGATTACAGGCGTGAGCCACCATGCCCAGTCTGAGCAACCTTATTTTTAATCTCAATTCCTTTGGCCATTTTACACATGGAACAATACAATTTCAGTGTTACTTCTTACCATGGCATTTTTTACTAAAAAGAAAAGATAGAGCTGCCATCACCTGAGATGGGGAACCAAGTTTTGTGAAGAAGACAAGGAATTCCATTTTGGACAGTTAAGTTTTAGATGCCTCACAGATATCCCAAGGGGAAATGTCTCATAGAAAGTCGAATACAGGAATCTAAACTTGGAGGTAGAGATCATATTGGAGATATAAATAATGGTGCATATTATTAAAGAACATGAGAGGGTCTAATACAAGAAGTCTATTTAACTTTGCTTAACCCAGAATTTATCAAATCTATCTGGCCATGCAAAAATGGAAATACCTGCTAACCATCTATACTATCAGTCTGCCCTGGGATACACATTGGGAAACACTGTTTTACTGACTCCTCCTGTTCTTCCGTGCACTCTGCTCCTCGAGTGCTATCTTTCTTCCAGGAAGCACTCCCCAGCCACTCTGCCTTGTGCTGTTGTTCCTGCATATAAACTCTCCCACAGCTCAGTCATCACCTCACACAGATCTCCAAACACTTCCATACTTTCTCTTAGGAGGCTCTAAAACACCAGAAACCAGGGACATCAAAAACAAAACACTATTTCCTCTCAAAAAACTGTCACCCCAGTTCATTTTTCCCCAGTTCTCCTCTCACAATTTCCTTCATCACCACTCTCTAAATCCAGTCAGCCACAAAATCGGCTTCCTTCTTGCCAGCACCTCAGAGGTTACTCTTCCTCTTCATTCTAGATTCATTATCTTAGTTCCTCATGGCAGGCTTACTCCAGTAACTGCTTAGTCTTGGGGCTCTCCATGCTGAGTTCGTACACTGCTGTCAGACTAGCTGTACTGAAATGCTGTTCCCATCACATCATTTCCCTGTGAAATTTTCATAGTGGGTTTTCAGTTGTTTGTTGCATTAAATGCAAATTCTGGTGCCTAGCTTTTATGCCCTCCTATCAACAGTCTTGCCCATTCAACTTCATTTCCCCTGCTGTAATTCTAATCTAGCTAAAACAGTTTCCAAAATGGTCCCAAATGTTCAAATTCTGCTCAATTCTACAGGATTTCATTTCTTCTCTCCCACATAAAATGTCTTTTATATGCTTCCACTGCTTAAATATTAAACTCCTTTCATAGCACACTCTGTTAAGCCTCTTCCAACTAGCTACATCTAACAGTAATCATACTGCTTTATATTGCATTTGGTCTGACCCACATGTAACTATTTGTATCAGGACTAGAAATCTTTTTTCTGTAAAAGGCCAGAGCAACTATTCAAGTCTGCCACTGTAGCACAAAAGCAATAGGCAATACATAAATAAATGACTATGGCTGTGTTCTGATAAAACCTGATTTACAAAAAGAAGTGGGTGGGCCGTAGTTTGCTAACTCCCAGTATGTACAACTATTTTTAAATTAATTTACAAAATTTCTTGACATAATTCCTACAATTAACATTCAAATTTGGCCCTGTGCTCCCAGGCAGCTAGGGTAAATAAACAAAATAAATAATACCTCTTTTATAATCTAAAAGATAAGAAAATATCCTTTATCAAAGAAAACATTTTTGTTACCTGAAACTCTGAAGGAAATTTCTCACATTGGACTTTATAAATGAATACAGAGTGATATAATAGGCAATATTCTCAATAACAAAAGCAAAAGGAAATGTTATATTACTTTTTTTCTTTTTTTTTTTTTTTGCCCAGGCTGGAGTGAAATGTCATGATATCGGCTCACTGCAGCCTCCACCTCCAGGTTCAAGCGATTCTCCTGTCTCAGCCTCCAGAGTAGCTGGGATTACAGGTGTGTGTCACCATGCCTTTCTAATTTTTTGTATTTTTAGTAGAGGCGGGGTTTCACCATGTTGAACAGGCTGGTCTCAGACTCCTGACCTCAGGTGATCTGCCCATCTTGGCCTCCCAAAGGGCTGGGATTACAGGTATGAGCCACCGTGACCGGTCATATTACTTCTCTTTTAAGCAAACCCTGGATAAAGCCACAGGCATAATGTAACATGTTATTCAGCCAAAAAAAAAAAAAAAGAAAAAGAAAAATCTCAGCTACTGGGGTCCAAGTACAGAGTTTTCAGATGATCTAAACTAACTCAAAAGAAGGCTGACTTTACAGTATCCAGAGAAGCAGGTAAGATTATTGATATGTCACAGAATATATTTACTCAAATATCAATGGTGATAGAACTATACAGAAGAAGATTTGGGGCTATGTACTCTGATCCAGACCCAGAACGCTGGAATTCTAATATGGCTTTCGGGACCAGGTGAGCAGCTAGGTAGGCTAACAGCTTATTACAGAAGCGAAGAAGTTGAGCCATCCAAAAAGATGACTCTGTTTTCAGGTGTACCACTGTGGTAAAAGAGTATTGTTTTTATCCAAATTACCTAAGTATAGATGACAAATACCAAAGATTACAAAAGACAGCCCTAATTTCAGTGTGACACCTCAGAGAATGAGTATGTTTTTTAAATCTATAGTAACTTTACCTTTCCTAACAAATGGCCATTAAGCATTCTCAAAACCACTATCCAAGCTGTGATATGATTTTATATCATTCTTTTTGCCATCACTGGTCTACAAATTCCAAGTGTCTTTCATTTGCTGAAGACTTATATTTCAAGGTTAGTCACAACTATTGGCCTTTCTAGGTATAAAAACATCATATCCTCTTACGGAATTTCAAAAAAGAGTAAACATGGCCGCTTTAGCATTGGCAAGTGTAGCACATGTCCTGCTTTTTTAAGAGACAGAGACAGGGTTTTACTTTGTCACCCAGTCTGGACAGCAGTCTACTTTATTTTTAAACTCAATTTCCTTTAGGTATTTTATACATTAAGAGAAAACAATTTATATATTACTTCTTGTCATGCCGTTTTAATAAAAGGAAACCAGTAACAATATAATCCATAAACCACATGCTACAAAAATGTATGTTTGATTTTAAAAGATTTATCTCCAACCTGTCAGTATGCCTTTTTTGTCTATCTAAATCTAAATTAGAAAGGTAATTTTTAACAAGGTCTTTAAGTTCCCAGTGAATCAAAACAGTTGTTTAAAGTAAGCAATTATCACATTATCTGCCAAGGTATTTCAGCCCCATAAGAATACTTCCAATAAAATTAATCTATCAATTGCACTAATAAAAGAGCAGCAGAAAAAACACTGGGTTTTCAACTTTCTTTCTCAATAGTTTCTCTAGGATACTGTACAACTACATATCACACAAAAGTACTTAATGTCAAACCTCAAATAAAGGACACAGTCTGAAAAACAAGAGGAAATCTAACAATTATGAAAACACAGCAGAGAGAGTAACTGATTATACAAGGTAGTCGGAGGAGGAGGATCCAATGGTCATGAAGATAGACTTTTTTTTCTTAAGAAACAGTATCTCACTCAGTCACTCAAGCTGGAGTACAGTGACACAATCATAGATCACTGAAGCCTCAAACTCCCGGACTTATGTGATCCTCCCATCCTCAGCCTTCCAAGTAGCTGGGACTACAGGCATGCACCACCACGCCTGGCTAAAGTTTTTTTTTTTTTAATTTTGTAGCGACGGGGACTCCCTCTCTGTTCCTTAGGCTGGTCTCAAACTCCTGGGCTCAAGTGATCCTCCCACCCTCAGCCTCCCAAAGCACTGGGATTACTACAGGTGTGAGCCACCACATCCAGCCCAGAGTACCTTCTTAAAGCTAGTTTACATGAGCAGTATCATCAGCAAACCGAGAAAATTGCTGACAAAAAAATGAATACTTCATTCACATTAATGGGCTCTATGTTTCAGAGACACAAAATCCAGGACTTTTCTTTTTCTAACATTTTATCAATTATTCCAATTATCAGTTATGGAATTTACTTAGTTTCTTCCTCCCACAAATTAAGCTATGGAACCATCAGCCTAAAACCATACTTTTAAACATATATTTTGACAATTTTTATCTTTTTTATTACATTTTGTGGATGGCTTATAGAAAACCTGATGGGCACTATCAATAAATTTTGAGGTGATTTTATAAATTTATCAAGACTGTGGCTCAAGGGTGGATTCTAGAGTCCCCTAGCTGATTGACCCTGTCCCTCAAAAAAGAGGGGAAAAATTCTGCCTATACTTTTCAAATGCCCACCTTGTTCTATTGTCTAATATGGATCTCTTTCTCATTCTTCTGCTGCTTAGCTTCTCATCTACTGCTTCCCAGTCCCTAAGTATTTCTATATATCTGCTCTAAGATCAGGCAGCTTGATTCTGTTTCACCACCTTGTATTAAATCCTGACACCTGCTCACACTTAGCCTCAGCTCTTGCTTCAAAAGCTTAAAAAATCTGACTGCCACCTAACTCCCAGATTAACAGGACAAGATAATTGGAACCCTTTTAATCACAGCTGATCCTTGAGAAAAGGTCCATTTATATGTGGCTTTTCTTCTACCTCTGGCACCCCTGAGATAGCAAGACCAACCTCCCCTCTTCTTCCTCCTCCTCATCCTACTCAGCGTGAAGGTGAAGATGAAGACCTTTATGACGATCCACTTCCACTTAATGAATAGTTCTCCCCTTTATGATTTTCTTCATAATATTTTTTTCTAGCTTTGTTATAAGAATACAGTATATAATATACAAAATATGTAAGAATCAACTGTTTATAATATCCATAAGACTACTGGTAGTTAAATTCGTGGAGAGTAAAAAGTTACATACAGGTTTCCGACTGCATGAGGGACTGGCACCCCAAAACCCCAAATTTTTCAAGGGTCAACTGTATACGATTCACGAAAATTCATAAAAATTGAAAGTTTTCAACATTACAGAGCAAGTGCAAGAAAACAGTAATTTTTAGTCATTATATCCTCAGAGAGACCACTAAGACACATTAAAATTAAACCCAGAGTAGAAAATACTTTTATCTTAGCCAGTAATTTCAAAATCAAGCTGAAGTAGATAGCAACTCAGTGGTGTGACAGAGCCACTTGGTCAATATTATAATCAGAGAAAGCAGCAACCATATGATGTGGAAGAGACTGCTATTTATCCACCAAAATCTGTTCTCTTCTTTTGTATTAACAAAACTGTAACCTGAACAGCTTCATTACATTTCCCAGGCTCAAATATGGTACAGTATGAACATGTGATCAAGTTCTCTCCAGTGGTGTTTGAGCAGAAGTGACGTGCCATTTCCAGGCTGGAGTGTGCTTCCTCCACTCTCTCTTCCGAACCACAGTGAATTCTGGGCAACAACCTAGATGCAACCATGCACATGAAGACAATGGCCCTGGGACTCTGTTGAAGAAACAAAATGGAAAGAACCTGGATCCCTAAATGATAGCTTGCTGCACAGCTGCATACCTGGAACTCCAACTACTACAGGAAAAACTTCTACACTGTTTGAACCATTGCATTTTGGGATCTCCTTGTTTGCAATATCTAGCACTTCCTTAACTAATATAATGGACCTAACATCATCTCCCTCCCTACATTTGTTCACTAATGAAGAAACAATGTCAGAGAGGTTAAAACAACTTGCCAAAAACAGAAGTCATCATGACAGAGTTCAAGTGAGAACAGAGGTTTCTTGACTTCCAATCAAGTGTTCTTTCCACTGGACCATCGGTAACATGAGGCATAGTCTGCACATTCCACATCACTTACCATATCCCAGGAATTTTAAGATCAATAATTCAAATACTGAGAAAATTTACATGACGATGAGTTCAGATGATCTCACTGGTTACTATTTACTAAAAGCACAATGAATTCTATCAAATTCTTGCCTTTACAATTTAGTTCCTTCTCAATATCACATGCTACTTACAGATTTTGAAATGGGAGTCTAAAATAAGATCAAAGGCAGGAAATTCCAAGTCAGAACTGATTGCTGTCCAGGAAAACAGGACATTAAAATAAAAAATAAAACCACAAACTTGGCCAGGCATGGTGGCTAATACCTGTAATCCCTAGACTTTGGGAGGTCAAGGCAAGAGGATCACTTGAGCCCAAGAGTTTGAGACCAGCCTGGGCAACATAAGGAGACTCCATCTGTACAAAAAATTTAAAAATTAGCTGGGTATGGTAGCTCATGCCCACAGAAACAGCTACTTGGGAAGCTGAGGTGGGAGGATCACTTGAGTAGATCAAGGCTGCAGAGAGCCAAGATGATGCCACTGTATTCCAGCCTGGGTGACAGAACCAGCCCGTTTCAAAAAAAAAAAAAAAAACCCACAAAACTGAATAATGCCTAACTAGTTACAAATTTTCTCTAATTATTCTTGAACCCTGTGTTTTAAAGTGTGGTATATGGATGTGTATTTATATGCTAAATATATATCAATGAAAAATAGTATTTTTTAAAATCTAAGGGCTTATGAATGTCTAGAATTTTTATAGCATCCAATCTAAATCTTCAAAGTTAGCTTTCTTATTTTTTCCAATATCATAAATTTTAAGTATTTTTCCTTCACCAAAACAGTTACATATATTGCTCAGTACAAAACATTTTCTAAATAAAGACTTCATGTTCATACAAAATATCTACAGTATATTTACAATAAAACTGATACCCAATTATTTTAAAGGTGTTACTGGCCAATAAATGTCTAATCTGAACAGCAAAATCTCCATATTCACAATCTTACTTCAAATACCATTCAGTCAGCTAAAATTATTAAAACATCACAGAATGGATGTTTTAGATATTTTGCTTATATTTTCTCCCTTCAAATATGATTCAAATTTTGTATACTCACTCTCTAAAATAACTTACCTAATTCTTAGCAAATATTAATATGGTACAAAGTATACATAGTGTAAGGATGTAATATTTGGGATTTTCTATAAAATACCCAAGTATAGAAAGAAAAATAAAAGAAGATTGATAGATGAAACAGGAATGTCTAAATGTTGATAATAGGTACACTAGAACTCATAATACTAGTCTCTATTTCTATGTTTGAAATTCTCCATAATAAAAGGTCTTTTAAAACCCATGTATGTGTCTCTTACTAGGGGAAAGGCAATATTCTAAGCATTTTACATGTATTAACTCATTTAACCCCCATAATAACCCTGAGATAGGTACTCATTCTACAGATTAAGAAACTGAGGCACAGAAAATTTAGATAACTTTCCCAAGGTCACAAAGTGACAGAGCTGGAATTCCAACCTAAGTAGTCTCGCTCCAGAGTATATATGCACAAAGAAAAGCCCAGAATGTACAAATTGTGGATAATTTTTATTTTTGCTCATTCCTACTTTCTAATTTTTCTATGAGAATATGTGTTTTGTAATTTTAATAAAGTTACCAAAATAGGAAAATCTTGATTCACATTCTAATACATTTTGTAGAAATAGAGGGTACAACTTTCTGACACCCAAATCACTGAAAGCGTAGAAATCCATCATTAAAGGGTGTCATAAAGTGAGCAGCAATTTAATAGAAAAATTGTTGATAAAATGATGAAAGATTACTTTGTTACTTATGTTTACCAATGCTTTATGAAAAGAGTAATATTGAAAAGGGGCCAATGTAATTTAGCCAAACCACTTAAAAGTTTTCCTCCTTCATTTTCAAGGAGAAACATAACCATTATAATTTCCCCAAGTAGACTCCTAGGAAATCTTCCTCCAAAATAAAAACTCTTACTCTAGAAAAGTAAGAGATTACAATTATAGACTGATTACAAGTTTGTTGGCAAGATTTTTTATTGTTGCAGAGTGACCAATCAACCTCATTTGGTATTTTTCCTAAAAACTAAATTACTAAATTCATGTAGAATGGAATAGATATGGTTTAGTTATTTTAATTTGCATACTTAGTGTTAATGAAAGCTGAAGACCAAATGAACAAAAAAATTTTACAGGAAGATAGTAAATTTCTCTATTTTCAACAAAGTCAATGTACATACAACAAATAAACATGGAGAATATCTCTATATTTGAGTACTTAATGGTATAAAGGACAAAAACAAAGTTATCGCAGTACTGTTAGAAGAACTACAGTGAAAATGGTCGAATGAATAAGATCAATAGTGCACTGTGAAGCAATGACATATATTCTTTTGCAAACTCTAAGATTGTCCACAGAGAAGATAACACCTTAATCTGATTAAGCTCACAGTCTTACATACCTTTATCATGCTAACAGAGCAATCTGACACAGAGAGCAAAGCTCCGAGGGGTTTTGGGGAGCCCCCTTTGGGGGCTAAAGGGAGCAGGGAACCATAGACCTGGATGCAAATCCTGGTTCCAGCACTAGGCAATCACTTACCATCTTGGAACCTGTTTCCTCAATGGTTAAACAAGGTCTTGGGAATAACAATATAAAGTACGCCTTAAAGCCAAGAGAGTCTTGCACACAGCAGGTACTGTAGAAATGTGTGCTTCCTCCCTCCCTCAGTACCATGTGGGACAGTCAAGGAAGGTGAATGATGGAAAAGAATTTGAATTTAAGTGATAAGTAGGGAGTCTCTCATCAAGTGAGCAGTAATGAAGTAGAAAAATTGTTTTAATGACAAAAGATTAATTACTTATATACAAAGATGGGATCTTACATGCAAGCCACTAGAAATAAGACACCAGCCCCAAGGTTACATAAGATTCCCATTTAAAATACAGTTTATGCAGCACTATTCACAATAGCAAAGACATAGAATAAAATACAGTTGACTTTTAACTCATATGCTGAAAACTTTTCGATAGTTCCCCATTGTAACTCCACAGGAAGGCTGAAAGGTCCTGGTCTCGCAACGCTCCTTCAGTTAGGGCGCTTTAGCCACATGGGCCTTCAGTTTCCTCCTTGATCCACCCCAACGCCCACACCCTCAGCTCCTTCCACATCTGGGTCTAGAACTCTCAGGCCCCTCAGCCTCAAGTGCTCTTGACTTGTTGTTCAATTGTTCAAATAAGCTGTTTCTTCTCTCCCTTCACATGTTCCCTTGAATCTTCCCTATCTCCCCACCACCCCCATAGCCTCATATAGTTCCCTACCTGCCACCACAGTGACCCACTACTGTACCATTCATAGCTTTTATCACAGTCTCAAATGATTGGTCATTTACTTATTTCTGCTTCCCTAGTCTACCCCCACCTCCCCAAATGCAAACTCTTTAAGGCAGGGACTTTTTTTCACCACTATCTTCCCAGCATATAACAAATACCTATTCAATAAAGATTCACTGAATAAGTGCAAAGCATGACATAGAATTTGGAATGCCATGTTGGATTAAACAGCTCCTATGTGCTAAGCACTCCACGAGACACTTTAACTAATTCCACTAGATCCTCACAATAACTTTGGGGTAAATATTAACTCCATTTCCCAGATGAGGAAATAGGAGCTCAGAGAAGAAGTCACTTGCCTGAGGTTATACAGTGGTATTAACAGTCAGGATTTATTGAGAATTTTACCATGTGCCAGGCAGGTACTGTCTCACTGGTATTGTATTCTCTTACTCAATATTCAAAACAACCCCATGACATAAGTACTACTATTAACTTTACCTTCATATGAAAAACCAAGCGAGGAAAGCAGAGGTCAAAATTAATCGCCTAATTATGTAAGAAGCAAAAGCATGAATATAAACAGTCTGCCTCCAAATCTCACGTGCTTAACCACTCTTTAAGAAAGTTTAGATATAGTTGACCTAAAGTTTTTGTAAACTTAAGATCACCAAGCAGCCAGGGGCTCGTGCCTGTAATCCCAGCACTTTGGGAGGCTGAGGCGGGAGGATCACTAGAGGCCAGGGGTTCGAAATCAACCTAGGCAACAGAGCGATCGATACCCCATCTCTACAAAAAATTTTAAAAATTAGCTGGGCATGGTGGTACATGCCTGTAGTCCTAGCTACCCAGGAGGCTGCAGTGGGAGGATCATTTGAGCACTGGAGATTGAGGCTACAGTGAGCTATTATCATGCCACTGCACTCCAGCCTGGGCAATAGAACAATGCCCTATAGCTAATAATAATAATAATAATAATAATAAAGTTAAACAACTAAAGCTAAATTAAGATAATCCATTAAAGCATTCCGCTCAGAGCCAGGAACATAGCAAACAGTTTTTAGATGTTAGTTATTATTCTTAGTCTGAATCTAATACCTTGTTTTTTCCATTGTATTTTGCTGCATCTCAGGAAATCAAATAAATCTTTAAATGAATTACCTGGATTTGCATATACAGTGTTAAATTAACTTCCCAAAGCAGCTTATCAGCATATGCAAACAGCTTTGTATCTTTGTATATACTGCAAACCTAAAAAGGTAATCAAGTATAATGTGCACACATTACATATTAAAGGGTTACTCTTTGCCCAGAGCACAAAACATAAAAATTGTTTATCTAAACTTAACCTTCATCTTTGTGGTACCATCACCAGCAATACATCTCCCACATCTGTATATGTTCTTTGGTTGTATGCCTTTATTTCATCATTGACTGTTCAGTTTAAGTTCAATGAGTATCTAACAGAGGATAACAATTGGCCACTTCATCATGACAACTGTCAATCCGTAGTAAATCTACGCTTCTCGTCACTGATATCAACACTTTCACATCTACATTTTCGATTTTTTTAAAATAAGCAAATAATCACTAAAATTAATTAAAGCAATTATATACCCAAATGATTGCTTAAACACTACACACATACAGATGGCAATGCCACTGCAAATGAATACTTAGCTAGCAGGAAACCCCACCATGTGACAGGTGAAAACACAGCTCAATGACACAGGGAAATTTGTGTGTACACGAGTTTACTTGTAAAAACAGGGTTTGAAATAATACTGGAATGCTCAGGAAGAAATGTCCAGAAGCAGGAAGATCAAGAGGAAGCCACTGCATGTTCTTTCTCAGTTCCTGCAGCTGCCTCAGAAAACAGGGCTTGAACTAAGACTTGGCATCACATTCCAGGCAGAGGGAATATGAGGATATGGTTTGAGAGAACAAAGCGGAGAGCTAAGATCAGTCTCTAATGTCCCTTCCAGCTCTGAGAGGGTTATAATCACTGCTCAAGACATTCTTGTCTCATTCTGAAGGGCCTAGTTTCCATCTATGTAGCAGTTGTACCTGCTCAGATGCCAGTAAAGAAGAATCAGACCGGTGGCGCCAAGATGGCCGAATAGGAACAGCTCCAGCCTCCAGCTCCCAGAATGAAAAAATGCTTATCATCACTAGCCATCAGAGAAATGCAAATCAAAACCACAATGAGATACCATCTCACACCAGTTAGAATGGCAATCATTAAAAAGTCAGAAAACAACAGGTGCTGGAGAGGATGTGGAGAAATAGGAACACTTTTACACTGTTGGTGAAACTGTAAACTAGTTCAACTATTGTGGAAAGCAGTGTGGTGATTCTTTAAGGATCTAGAACTAGAAATACCATTTGACCCAGCCATCCCATTACTGGGGATATACCCAAAGGATTATAAGTCATGCTGCTATAAAGACACATACGCACGTATGTTTATTGCGGCACTATTCACAACAGCAAAGACTTGGAATCTACCCAAATGTCCATCAGTGACAGACTGGATTAAGAAAATGTGGCACATATACGCCATGGAATACTATGCAGCCATAAAAAAGGATGAGTTCGTGTCCTTTGTAGAGACATGGATGCAGCTGGAAATCATCATTCTCAGCAAACTATAGCAAGAATGGAAAACCAAACACTGCATGTTCTCACTCATAGGTAGGAATTGAACAATGAGATCACTTGGACACAGGAAGGGGATCATCACACACTGCGTCCTATTGTGGGAGCGGGGGAGGGATAGTATTAGGAGATATACCTAATGTAAATGACGAGTTAATGGGTGCAGCACACCAATATGGCACATGTATACATATGTAAGAAACCTGCACGTTGTGCACATGTACCCTAGAACTTAAAGTATAATAAAAAATAAATAAATATACATGTCTGAGCAAATTCCAGTATCATGCTCAATAGTAATCTACTTGAAGTGCTTCCATCAATGTGACTTTTATCTTTAATTTTATGTAATATTGTGGACACATCAGTAAATGATATTCAAAAAAATTTACAATGAATTTTCACTATTGGAAAGTTGAAGCCAAAATTATTAATTTTCATTTTTAAAAATGCCATTTCATTCCTAGAAAACCCCAAATAGTCCAGTGGAGAAAAATTAGAAATAAAAAAAAAATTGAGAGTCATTTGCCTGATTACAAAATTAACAACTTCCTTATGTATTATCACTGGTGAAGTAATGTGATAAATAAAATCTCCTTTTCACAAAAGCAATAAAATAGTAAAATACTGAGGTATAAATTTAATAATATAATTTATATGACTTGTGCAATAAACGATTTCAACCATAGAATGAGTTTTGTAAACAGAATGAGTTCATTGTTTTTAGGCAACAAATTGGTGTTCTAGAGATTGCACCTCTCTAAATTATGTAAATTCAATATTGTGACAAAAACAGGAAAGTAATTTTGTAGCAAACGAATTAGAAGATTTATTGGAGAAATAAGCACTGAAGTATAATGTAGAAAACCTAAAAAGGGGTATTGAAAGTTCATTAGGCTTGAAAAAGTTTTAAATGTTTCAAAATATTTCACCAAGACAATTTTGTTGCACTTCATAAAAATATATATCAGTGTATAAAAAGATGCATTAGAAAATAAACTCACACATATGTAGAAATTTAGTATATAATAACTAGGGTATTTAACTGGGTGGTTATTTAGAAAAATTCTGAAACTCTATCTCAGATGTTCTATTGAACACACAACATACACACAGACCCTATCTCCTATTAGATCACAAATTTAAAAGTTAAAAAACAAAACTCTTGGTTAAAAACCATGGCATTCTTTCCATAATATGGAGTGAGGATACTCCAGACAGGAAATGTCTATCTTACAAATTTAAAAAAATAAAAGATCCATTTAACTAAGTGAAAATTTAAATGTTCTCCATGATACAAATAAAGCCAAGATAAAAAATGCCACATTGGGAAAAATATTAAATACAACAATAACAACAACAACAAAACCCCCACAGTATCACCTGTGCATATTTCCCACTGGGGTAAAAGGAATTTTAAATAATCTCTTTGAAAAAAAGTAACATTTACTAATCTTCTATTATACAGTGAGCATTACTCGTGGCTGTTTTCATTTATAGGGTGCTTAATAATCAGATATTAGTTAACCTTTGCAATCAGCCTGGGCAGGAGTTGATTAGTCAATCATTTCATATTAGCATAGAAATATCAAGCAGCATATTCAAAAATCAGAAGAGGATCTTGAAGTGAAACGCTGACATCCAATTGACAGAGTACAGTATGTAAGATGTCTTTCAGATAAAGTTAGTTTAAGAATTTTATTTAAACAAGTATAGAGGAGGAGGAGAAAGGAGAAAGGGTTAAGATATAATATGTAGTGCTTCATAATTCTTTTTTATTATTATTATTTTGAGACTGAGTCTTGCTCTGTCGCCCAGGCTGGAGTGCAGTGGCGCCATCTCGGCTCACTGCAAGCTCTGCCTCCTGGGTTCACGCCATTCTCCTGCCTCAGTCTCCTGAGTAGCTGGGACTACAGGCGCCCGCCACCATGCCTGGCAAATTTTTTGTATTTTTAGTAGAGACAGGGTTTCACTGTGTTAGCCAGGATGGTCTCGATCTGCTGACCTCGTGATCCACCCGCCTCAGCCTCCCAAAGTGCTGGAATTACAGGCGTGAGCCACCGCACCTGGCTGCTCTTCATAATTTATTTAATTTCACAAATGTTAAAACTAGTACATATGATTTTCATACATACAGGCCTAATGGAACTTTTCAACACTCTGTTTTAAGTAAATGACCGACTAGATGAACAGCAATAGCCACTCCATAGACCAGCAACTTACAATAAAGTCAGTGTTCAAAAGAGTTTCATTTCACCCTCAAAGACTACTTCTGCCTTTCAGCCCAAATTGAAATACTATCTAAGAAATTGCTCCTAAACTGGCTTACTGCCAAACTGATAGAAGGGTTATCAAAGATCAGATCAGCTCAGGAACAAGCCACACAAATAAGGCAGAACCAGCATGATTCCCAGAACCACAAAAGTGTCCCCAAGTCCCACCTACCATACCTAATTTCATAGGGAACTTTAGCGCCATGAAGCTGAAAGTCTGACGCAGGCCAAAAACTAAACCACTCTGTGGAACTGGGCAGCCTGGGTACCACTTCCTGAGCATTTGATCTTACTATCTGACACTTCTTGGCTATATCCCAAAGTGTGCCATACATCCTTCAAGTTCTATTCAGCTCCCATTTTAAAAGTGAGGTAAGAATTGAAAAGGCTTAAAACCAAGCACACTTTGTGTAAAAGTATTCATGGATAAATCTAAAAGATAAACTAAGGACTATGCAGATAAAATATCGATCAGTAATTGAAAATAACATTTGTAAAGAGTTTTAATAATGTAAAGAAAAGCTCACAATAAAAAACACTTGAGAAATTTTTGCATACAACCATGAACGCAACAAAGTTTAAAATATAAGCCAGGCGCAGTGGCCCGCACTTATAATCCCAACACTTTGGGAGGCTGATTTCAAGACCAGCCCGGGCAACATACAAAAAATATCTACAAAAAATAAAAAATTAGCCAGGCACAGTGGCATGTCCCTGTGGTCTCAACTACCCAGGAGGCTGAGGTGGGAGGATTGTTTGAGCCCAGGAGGTCAAGACTGCAGTGAGCCAAAGATTGCAGCACTACACTCCAGCCTGGGTCAGAGAGCAAGACTCTATCTCAAAAATAAAAATAATTATACATATATGTGTGTGTACACACACGCACATATACACACACATATAGTATATATAATGTGTGTGTATATATGTATGCATGTGTGTAATATAGAGAGAAATACAGAATTAAAAAAACAAACAGGCAAAAATGTTGATAGGGTTATTTCTGAAAAGGATGATGGATGATTATGTAACCTACTGTATTCTCCTTTGCTACTTTTAATTTTGTTCTTACAATGGGGCATACATTATTATTTTAAAGTACAAAGCAATTAATTCTCTTAAATAAAAAGATACAATTTTTAATTGCAATTTTTAAAAAAGTGATATTATTTACTCACTTGAAACCATGGTCTTTTATCATTCTCACTAAAGAGGTGGTTTCACCACAGCACACACCAAGACAAAAAAAAGTCTCACTTGATCCAATTATACCACTTATTAAGAACTCTTTAATGAGAAAGTCACACACCTTTGAGTTATTAGAAGCTATAATGGTCCTGCAGAGTTCCAAACAAGTAAGCTAACAGAATTACCTTTGGTTCTAAATTGTTTGCCAGGAGATTTATCCATCTGTGCCTGAAAAAAAATCAAGTGTTCCTCCAGTATGTTCAACATCCTCCAGTCTCATTTTAATCAAGTATGTTAGCCTCAGTCTAGAGAGTATTTTTAATTGCTTGAACTACAGTATAAGTAGTTTCTTATTTTAATTTTCCAAATTCATACACAACATACCAAGAAAATCAAAATTTTAGTCATCAATACGTAAATTTTAGAGAGGTCTTTAAACGTTTTGGCATCTGTCAAAGAATAAAAAAAGCTCTTTCTGATAGTGACATTTGAACAGACACCTGAAGGAAGTAATGCGCAGTCCAAACAGGAGGAATGACCTTGAGATGGAAGCATGTTTGGCAAGTTTAGGAAATACCAAGGACACCAATGTTGGCTGGTGCAAGTCAGCAAGTTGGGCAGGGAGAGTTTACAGAATGAAGCAGAAACCCAGATCATGTAAGCCTCTACAGGGTGCTGGGAGCCTTTGGATGTTTCTCAGTGAGATGGGAAGTCCTACAGGGTTTCGGAAAGAGGAATGGCGTATTTGACTGACATTTTTAAAAGATCATTGTGGCTTCTAAGGAGAACAGACAGACCATAAAAGGACAAGGATAGAAAAAAAGAAAAAGAGAGGGACCAGTTAGGTTACATCAATAATCCAGGAGATAAATCATATTGCCATGGACAAGGACAACAGCAGTAGACATGGTGGGAAGAGGTCAGACTTAGGACATGTTTATTTTTTTCCAGATTTATTGAGGTATAATTGATGTCTTAGTCTGTTTTCTGCTGCTAAACAGAATAGCTGAGATTGGGAATAACTTATAAAGAACAGAAACTCACTGGCTCACAGTTCTGGAAGCCGGAAAGTCTAATATCAAGGTGTCAACATCTGTGGAGGGCCTTTGTGCAACATCATCACATGGTGGAAGTGCAGAGAGACAGAGGGCAGGAGAGGACCGACTTTTATATCGGCACCAATCTCACCCTTGAGGGTAGCTCCCTCATGGCAATCACCTCTTGACAGTCCCACCTCTTAATACTGTTACAATGGCAATTAATTATTATTATTATTTTTTGAGATAGAGTCTTACTGTTGCCCAGGCTGACGTACGGTGGCATGATCTCAATTCACTACAACCTACATCTCATGGGCACAAGCGATCTTCTCACCTCAGCCTCCCAAGTAGCTGGAAGTACAGGCATGCGCCACCACATCCAGTTAATTTTTTTATTTTCTTAGTAGAGATGGAGTTTTGCCATGTTGCCTAGGCTGGTCTCGAACTCCTGGGCTCAAGCCATCCACCTGCCTCAGCCTCCCAAAGTGCTGGGATTACAGGCATGAGCCACAGCACCTGGCCAACGGCAATTACATTTAAACATGAGTTTTAAAAGGGACAGGCATTCAAACCATAGCAACTGACAAATAAAAACTGTATATATTTAGAGTGCAAAACCAGATGTTTTGATATATATATACAGTATGAAATGATTTCCACAATCAAACATATCTATCACCTCATCTAGTTACCATTTTGTGTGTGTGTGTGTGTGTATGTGTGTGTGAATGGTGAGAACACTTGAAATCTACTTTTAGTAAATTTCAACTATACAATACATTAACTATAGTCACCATGTTATATATACATTAAGTCTCCATTTGGTCAAAGGGTACATGCCTGCAGTTGTAAGTATTTCAGATATATTTGGTAAGATTTGCTAATGGACTAGACGTGGAATGTGAGAAGAGTGAAGGAAGACTCCAAAGTTTGGGGTTCAGATAACTGGAAGAACACAGCAGTCATACACTAAGATGCAGAAGTCGAAATCATTTATCCGTTTCTAAAATAATGCAGCAATGCATGAGTCGCCTAAATTCTTGGAAGTTCAATTTACTTTTGTCCATATCAGCTAAGAAAAGCTACATGATAAAAGGATGAAACATGCAGATTGTATATGCTTCATCTGCTTCTCAATTTTATTTGGGGCTAATCTTGACTCTACACAACAAATGTTAAATACGTAAGCTGAGCTGCAGCCTGGATTTACATTCAATTCATACCTAACACCAATGCTGCAGTCAATATCTGCCCCAGTCCTATCCACTTTCCAATCCCTGTAAGGCCTCAGTGGCCCTCTAATCCATACCTATCCCACATAGCTTTTAAAATATTATAAATTGAAACCAGTAAGATAGAGAGAAGGAGAGGAGACAGGCAAGTCAGTAGGTAGGTGGGTAGATAATCCTTACTTCCCTACATCACCTTCCTTTATTGTTCATTCCATTTCACATCTCCTTACAGGCTTTACGTCAAATGTTCAACACGTACTGAAGGCATTGTGTACGTGTCTAAATGTGGGATGAGAGGGCAGGGAAAAATTGATTGTATTGTAAAAAGAAACGTGAGGAAAGAAAAAATGAAAGCATAATTATATGCTTAAGAAAAATCTTTACCAATATGAAGTTACTTTGTTAATATATAATTTGATTTGTGAATGAATCATCAACTGTTGCTAAAACTATTAAGTTAAAGGAAGATAGGGAACTTTATATTAGAAGGATTAGGACGATCCCACTTGAATCGATTGATTCATCTTAGCATCACTAAAAGTAAGAATACCACACACATTGTATCCTCACGAGGTGATGGAATAGGACATACACAGGCTTCTGTAAGAATACTTACCTAAAAACATTTGCCACTAATATACACAGCTCTTTACATTTAATTTCCAATTTACAAGAAATATATGAGATACAAGAACAAGGTACCTCTTCCAGGACAATACCAGTTGCAGAGCAATAGGTCAAGTCCAGAATTTGGGACACTTTACAGGACAAAGGACTCGGTTTCTCCAACAAATCAATGACAAGGGAGAAAAGGAGTGGAGGGTTTGTACAGAATAAGTGACTAAACACACATAATAACCAAATTATATTATATCTGGGAAACTTACAGGATTCTGATTTCAAAAAACCAATTCTACTAAGACAACCTTGGCACAACTGAGAAATTCTGAAATACGGACTATATTGGATAATATTTAGGAATTGGTATTAATTTTGTTAGGGTTGATAATGAATGGCCTAGTAATTGCACTTTAAGAAGTCCTTATTAATTAAAGACAATTACTTTAAAAAAAAAGCTAGAGAGGAAAAAATGTTAGAAAAACAAGACTGACAAAATGTTGATGTTGTTGAAATTAAGTTCATTCACTATATTCCCTATTAATGTGTGTATGTTTTAAATTGTCCACAGTAACACATTTTTAAAAATAGAAGAAAATAGAAAAAAAAAGTAACTAGAGATTGTAAGATTGCAATGTGAACTGTTAAAAAAATTATTACCATTTTCAACCGTTAATCTGTGTGGATGAAAATTTCCTTGATGATCTGCAACGAAACCAAAATACAAAATCACAATACAAAAATAAACTGGAGGCTGAGGCACATAGAGATTATCATTTTTATTCATAATCATTCATTTCAATGTTATGCTCCTTATAATAGCTTCATGGTTCAGACTGACTTTATAATAAGAGTATGCTATAAATTCAAATGTAAAATAGCTTTATTTTGAATAATAAAACCATTATTTTGAATAACAAAACATTTATCTGAAGCTCTCAGTAAGATATGTGGAGGTGGAGAAACAGTCTAAGACCTCAAAAAAGGTTTGAAATTTTCTGCCCTAGACTATTCCTTTCACCTGCTTCAGCTTTGCTTTGAACAAAAAATGTTACGATTTACAACTCAAAGTGAAGAGGTTGCTATTAAGTATCAAGAAAGGTGTTACATATAGTTAACAGAATATGATAATCTTGCAAAGAATAAATTAGAGTCTGGATGTGGAAGAATACTTGGAGTAGAAGACCTCTTTTAAAAAATGGATTGCAATTGGGCGCAGTGGCTCACACCTGTAATCCCAGCACTTTGGGAGGCCAAGGCAGGAAGATCACTTGAAGTCAGGAGTTCGAGACTGGCCTGGCCAACATGGTGAAGTGACATCTCTACTAAAAACACAAAAATTAACCAGGTGTGGTAGCAAGCAACTGTAATCCCATCTACTTGGGAGGCTGAGGCACAAGAATCGCTGGAACCCAGGAGGCAGAGGTTGCAGTGAGCCAAAATCGCACCACTGCACTTCAGCCTGGGCAACACAGCAAGACTCCATGTACATAGATAGATAGATAGATAGATAGATAGATAGATAGATAGACAGACAGACAGACAGACAGATAGTGATTGCAAAAGTACTTGCAAAGGAGACTAGGAATTTCCTCAGATAATGGCCCAGAGCTTTTCCATAAAGCATGGAAGAGATACCTAAGCCTGAAAAAGGTTGCAATACCTGTCATTCCTTCATTCAAGAAATATTTATGAGATGCCTACCTTGTGTCAGACACTATACTAAGCACTGGGAATACAGAGAAAAATCCCTACCCTTATAGATTACATTCCTAGTAGAGGGAAGATAAGAATAAGCAAAATAGTAAATTATATAGCATTTCTGAAGATAAGCGTTATGGATAAAAGTAAACCAGGGCAGAGGATAGACAGTATTAGAGAGAGGTTTCCATTTTTAAAAGGATGGTCAGGGAAGGCCTGAGGAAGTACTCAAGTAGACTGAAAGGGGCTAAAAGAGCAGTTTCATCATTCAGAAAAGAAGATTCTAAGCGGAAAGAGTAGCAGTGCCAATGCCATGGTGAAAGCAGGCCTCCGATGTCTGAAGAACAGCAAAGAGGCTAAATTGAGCAGATTAAGCGAGAGATGGAGAGAGTGGCTGTAAATGGAGTTGGAGAGGCAACAAATGGGTCAGATCATGGCAAGCCTCACAGGACAATCCCAAGACTGCCTTTTACTTTGGGTGGTAACGGGAAGTCACGGGAGAGTTCGGGGCAGAGAAGAGATCTAACTCATGTTTTTATAAAATCACTCTGGCTGCTGTTCTGACAATATTGCAAGGGGAAAGAAAGAAGCAATCCGTTGGAAGGCCAGGACAGATTGCAAAAAATGGCCTTTGGTTGCTCCCAGTCTCTGTATACAAACCGCTTTACAAAGTGACTTTGCTGCTCCCCTCGGAAAAAAAGTAGACTAATTTTCTATCCCCTTCATCTGGCTTGACCTGGTGACCTGCTCACACCAACAGCAGGGAAAGTGAAGCTGTAGAAGTTCTTAGTCCAAGCCTCAAAAGGCCACATAGTTTCCTCTTGTTATCTTGCTTCCATTAGACCACCATGTAAAGAAACATAAACATGAGATAGTTTACTGAACCATGTAGAGCAGAGACAAGCCATCTCAGCTGAGGCCTCCAAACCTACCAGTCCCCATCACTACATGAGTGAGCATGGGCAAGACCAGCAAAAGAGTTGCCCCCCACCTACCCCAAGCCCAACCTAAGCTGCCAACCACAGAATCACAAACTAATAAATAACTGTTGGTTTAAGCCACAAAACTTTGGGGGTTGGTAACAATAGATAACTAATACAGAGGTTACTGCAAGATCTGGGACATAAACAATGGGGGCTTAGACTAGGGTGACAGCAGTGGGTAGTGACAAGTACTTGGATTCTAAATACATTGTGAAAGCATAGCCAACACGCTTTCCAAAGTAACAGTATATATATAGATTATGAGAGAAAGAAGAGCCAAGGATGATATTCAGGTTTTTAGCCTATGTCATGAAAAGGATGGAGTTTCTATTAACTGAAAGAGGGAAGATTATAAGTAAAAAAGGAAATTCAGTTTAGTCTGAAATATATATTAGTCATCCAAACAGAAAATGCTGAGTAGGCACTGGATATACAGAGTCAGGAGTTCATGGGAAGGCCAGACTGAAAATATAAATTTGAAAGCTAGTAGGGTATTACTAGTATTTAAAGCTAATATTTAGGCCAGGTGCCGTGGCTCACACCTGTAATCCCAGTACTTTGGGAGGCCAAGGCAGGTGGATCATTTTTCAAGACCAGCCTGGCCAACCTCTCTACTAAAAACACAAAAATCAGCCTGGCGTGGTGGTGTGCACCTGTGGTCCCAGCTACTTAAGAGGCTGAAGCAGAAGAATCGCTTGAACCCAGGAGGCGAAGGTTGCAGTGAGCCGAGATCGTGCCACTGCACTCCAGTCTGGGTGACAGAGGGAGACTCCATCTCAAAAAAATAAATTGGCCAGGTGCAATGGCTCACGCCATAATCCCAGCACTTTGGGAGGCCAAGGCGGGTGGATCACAAGGTCAGGAGATCGAGACCATCCGGGCTTAACACAGTGAAACCCCATCTCTACTAAAAATACAAAAAATTAGCCAGGCAAGGTGGTGGGCGCCTGTAGTCCCAGCTACTCAGGAGGCTGAGGCAGGAGAATGGCGTGAACCCGGGAGGCGGAGCTTGCAGACATAGCGCCACTGCACTCGAGCTCGGGGGACAGAGTGAAACTCCGTCTAAAAAAATTAAATAAATTAAATAAATAAATAAATAATAAAGCTAATATTTAAAGGCTGAATTATATGATCCAGAAGTATACGGTCTAATGACTAAGCCCTGAAGCACTTCAGTGTTAACAGCACTCTTATCAGGGAGATAAGGAAAAACCAGTAAAGGAGTCTAAAAAGGGACAATGAGGTAGGAGGAAAACCAGGAATTGTGGCATTTTTGCTAATAAAGGAAGAAAGTGTTTTAAGAAGCAGAGAGTGGGCTGGCACGGTGGCTCACACCTGTAATCCCAGCACTTTGGGAGGCCGAGGCAGGTGGATCACTTGAGGTCAGGAGTCCGAGACCAGTCTGGCCAACGTGGTAAAACTCCATCTCTACTAAAAATACAAAAATTAGCCGGGTGTGGTGGCACACGCCTGTAATCCCAGTTACTCAGGAGGCTAAGGCAGGTGACTCACTTGAACCCAGGAGATGAAGGTTGCAGTGAGCCAAGGTCAGTGCACTCTAGCCACTGCCACTGCACTCCAGCCTGGGCAACAGAGTGAGACTGTCTCAAAAATAAAAATAAAGAAGCAGAGAAAAGCTGTCTCAAAAAAACAACAACAAAAAACAAACAAACAAACAAAAACGCTGACAGGTCAACTGAGAGGTAGAAACTTGGAAGAGACCTTTAGATTTGGGAAAAAGAAAGGGCAAGGCATGGTGCCTCCACCTGTAATCCCAGCACTCTGGGCCCAGGCTGGAGGACTGCTTGAGGCCAGAAGTTCAAAACCAGCCTGAGGAACATGGTAAGACCCCACCTCTACAAAAAGTAGAAAAATTAGCCAGGTATGGTGGCGCATATCCGCAGTTCTAGCTACTCAGGAGGCAAGGCAGAAGTACCACTTGAGCCCAGGAGTTGAAGGATGTGGTTAGCTATGATCACACTACTGCACTTCAGCGTGGGCAACAAAGCAAGACTCTGTCTCTAGATGAAAAATAAAGTCACTTTTAGAAAAGTAACTTCTTAGAAAAGTTACTTTTAGAAGAGTAATTTTTTGATAGAGGTGAGGGAGAAAACCTGATTAAAGTGAATTTAAGAAAGAATAGAAGGAAAGTAACTGGACACGAGTATAGTTATACCATAAGGGGTAACAAATAAATTGTGCAGTGGCTTACGCAGGAATGGGGTCAAAAGCTATTATTTTAACATGGAAAAATACCAGCATACTTGCATTACTGAAGGGAATAATCCAGTAATGAGGGAAAATGCTATGCTCAGAGAGAGAGATGCTGGAACCAAATCCTTGGGAAGGTAAAAGGAATGAGACCTAGTGCATGAGTGAGGAGCTGTCCTTAGAAACAGACTGTAGGTGAGAAAATAACAGATGGCAATCTTAGGTAAATGCAGGTATGCCCACCTCCCACATTCATGGCAATTTTAATTCACATTAAGGCGTTTTCTACACCTCTGGGCCCAGAATTGACCTAAAAATACTCAACATAACCTTCTAATCCTACCAATAGATAAGAATTTGCACACATGATGAAATGTATTTGCAAAAGTATTTTGGGAGTTCAGAGGTCAGGAAAAGGTACATAAAAGCAAATAGGCCACACTGTCCATCCTTTCTCTGACAGATAACACAAATATTCACTGGAGACATATATGTTATTTTTAAATTTAGAAACAGTACTATGCCAACTGTCCTACTCTAACAGAAACTATAATGACTTGATGGATAAATGTTAACAACAGAAAGCTTCATCAGAATTTAAATTCCGGGAAACTGCCCCTTCTCAGGGTCATGATGGGCAGCAAGATGGCGTCTGCCAGTAGGGTTGTCCAGGTAGTGAAACCACACACTCCATTAATAAGGTTTCCTGACAGAAGGGACAATCCTAAACCCGATGTATCGGAAGCTTTGAGATCAGCAGGGCTACCATCTCACTCTTCTGTAATTTCACAACATTCTAAGGGAAGTAAATCACCAGATTTGCTGATGTATCAGGGTCCACCAGATACTGCAGAAATAATAAAAACATTACCTCAGAAATACAGAAGGAAACTTGTGTCTCAAGAAGAAACTGAATTTATCCAACATGGAGGTCCTGAATAACCATAGTGGCTGCTGTTTGTCATCAGACAATAGAATTATGTTTACAATAAAGGACTTCCAAAATGACAGATGAGAAACTGTATATTAAACACCTTTCATAAATACTATGAAAAAAATGAAATATAGAAAATTTAGATGGACGCTTGTATTTCCTAATTTATGTATCTTGGTCAGCTTCTCCACAAGCTTACCTAATTATTTATACACTTTACACTTATTAAAGTACACATTTTTAAATGTTAGCCTATTAATTTACTCTTATCAAATATTACCAGTGTTGAACTATTAAAAGCACATAATGTATAGTAAACTATCATAGGATCCTTATAATTTCACTTTTCTTTCTGTTTAGACATGGAAAAATTTATCAGTCAGAATTGCTGTTTTAGGTACATGATTTTCCTGAAATTGGGTGAGGATCAGTGAAATAATGACTCTATTACTTGTTCTTAATTCTCTGTTCTTTAATGTTTTTTCATTCACAAGTTTACTGGAGTATAACTGGCTTAGTAAGTACATCCTACTCCAAATGATAAAAATATAGTCAAGCTAAAATAGGTGACTATACTATTAAGATAGAGGAGATCATACAAAAGGTTCCAAAGAAAGTCAAAGAGTATAAAACGGAAAATAATTAAGAGACCAAAATGAAAATAGCATAGGAATAAAGATTTCACTAGAAATTGCAATTTATTATGTTTTGGAGGTTGTAAGGAAGCCTTGTTCTTTGGTTTATTTTACTGTTTTATGATCTTGTATGCAAATCCTGATAACCATTAACTTTCTCAAACTTAAAGTCTCAAAGCCTTATAAAATCAACATAAATATTTACTTATTAAGCAGTTTATGAAACTTTAATGGGGCCCCTCCTGTGCCAAGGGTATGTATATTATGAAGTAAAGCCTCACAAAGCTAAATAAATTATCTTCCATACCTTTAAAAAAAAAAAAAAATTTAAAGTCCAAACTACTAAAAGCTATCCATATGCTTCAGAAAAGTGCTGTCACCCTTACACCCAAATCTAAGCTCTTTCTAACCTGTCTTCTCCTCTAAATAATCTTTCCTCGCTCTCTCATTCCTTCTCAAGCTTTTACACTGATACCACAGTCAATAAGCTTTCTTATAGCCTCAGCCTCTTCACGAGATGCTCCCTGTACCTCCTAGGCCTAATAGAAACTAAACTCCCCTTCTTTGGTGGCCCCCATCAGTACAGGCTAATCATCCTTCCAAGCCCAAGGCCCAGAAGAATGTTTCCAGACCACTTGCCCCATCCCACCCCTACCCCCTGTGCCTTTGAGGGCATAACATCTAAGTATCTTCATCTCTCATATATACTGACCCATATGCAATCTAAACCTTAGAAATTTGGATCACATTCTACCCTTCCTCCCTGGGTACAACAGTCATCTACAGCTATCTGGGTGAGCAATTCGTCCAACGCACCACCAATCTCATTGTTCCTGAACACCTCCATTTCTACCATCTATATCCACAGCCAAACCCTACACGCCATCTATACCCTAAAAATCTTAAATTCCAATATTCTACTCTGACCAGAGTATTTCTATCCTTTTCATTATCTCCCTTTTAGCTACAAACACTTGTATATTTACTTCATCCAGACTTTTAATCATTTTAACCAATAATGTTATCTCAATCTTTCAGCTCCTCCTGGCTCTATCATCATCCCTATCCAGTGTAAAGTTCACATTCCCTCACTCTGACCGTTCTTTCAACAATATTTTCAACTCCTTTGCATTCTTAACCATATGCACATAACAAAATCCAAATACTGTATCAATCCAATTACTTATCATCTCTGGTTCTAGTGAATTTTGCTGCCAAAAGTCACAGAATCATATGAACTAGTATTATTACAAATTAATGATCCTGGCCTATCTGGGAAACCTTCCAAAAACTGTAATTGGCTCTTTCTCCTATTCCCAATGGCATCTGACCAGTCTCTTCTTGTTGAATTCTCTCCCTCCTTATCTTCTAGACGTCCAGTGTCATTAGGCTGTTCCTTCTGTCTTTTTCACTGAGTCATCTTTCCTACAGGGCGGTGTTTCCCAGGGTTTCCCTTCTGTTTTATTCTTTCTTATTCTATAAACTCTCTCTTAGGCATCATCCATTCTCACATTGTTTTAACTACCTATAAGTTGATAGCATCCTAATCTCTATCTCCAGCCTAAAATCCTCTCTTTATCTCCAGACCAAAGCTGCCAAATGCCCACTGAACAGCACCAACTGTGTGACCCAAACCCATGTCCAAGACTACTGATCTTATTCTCCCCATATATCTGATATTCCTCATGTGATTCCTATCTTGGGAAGTCATAAACCTAGGAGGTATCCTTGACTCCATCACTTCTTCATCTCCTACATTCATCTGGCCACTAACTCAATCACCTTAATATATCTGGAATTCATCCTGTTCTCTCAAGCACCACTGAATTTTCGGAGTTCTGTCATATGTAATGGAAATTTTTGCCTCACTCCACTACAATTCATTCCTCACATTGCCTCATGAAACTGATCTTAACTTTCTTCCACTTAAAATCTACTACTCATGGATCACCACAGCCTCCAGAATAAAGCTCAAAATGGCTAACATGGTGTGGAAGAGAGTTTTCATTATTTACTCCTTGTTAACTTTTTAAAGTTCATCTCTCTATTCTCTCTCTTAACACATTAGGGGTCTATGTTCTGTCTTTAACCTATCTGTTTGTCCTCACTACTTTCTTGTGCCTGGAATGTCTTATCCTCTAATATCACCAACTAATTCCTACTCACTTTCAAACTTTAACTGAGATGAAAATTCCTCCATAAAGCCTTCTCTGAATCTCCTCAAACCTCACACACAGTTTTCTTCTATCCCCCACTATACTATGTAAACAACTAATCATAATGTTTATCCCATTGTATTTTGGCATTATTTATGGAGTCCATGCAATACTGTAAGTTCCTTAAAGAAAATTTAAGGACCTAGTATCGAAGTAGTTGCTGTCTTTGCTGAACAAAGGAATAAATAAAAAATAGTGAATACAATACCTTTAATAACTATGACTCTTTAAAAAATCACATTTACTTAAATGTTTCAACAATTAAAAATATTTAATAAAAAGTATCCTCCATTCCTCTCCATGTGTATGTCCTAATAGCATATACTAATACTAAAATCAGGTTTGGATACATAAACCAACATGCGCAATGATTGGAAAGCAAAGTAGAACTTAAGACTAAATTATGAAAGCAGGTAGGCCAAATAGAAAGGCTTGTCAAGAGAGAAGGGAAAGATACACCCTGGCAACCAAAAAAACTTCATAATAAAACTACAGTTACAACACTCACAATTACTGTATGACATTTGTTCAACATACTTATCAACCAAATTAGCAAGAACTCATCTGACCAAAAGGAGATTAGAGGATATCTTCGAAGGCATAAATCTCCAGTTTAGGAGCTTCAGTGGAATGCTTCATTGGTCCCCAGGCAAGTGAAAAGATAAGTCTTTAAACAAATAATGGTAATAAACTGACCATCTATGCAAGTTGAATTCTCAACTTCCTTTGGCCTAAAGAAATGTTTTCCCATCATGAACAGTGGAAAGCTATACAGTATTTAAAGTCAAGGGTTTTGAAACGTCTTCAAAATATATAAAACTAAAGTAACTCAGACTAATTAAATGAAAGCCAATATAAACTTTTAAAATCATAAATGCAATTTTATTACTTCCAATATGACCTGAGTAGGGAAAAAACAACAACAACAATGAGGCCAGAAGTACTTAGAGGGTTATAAAAACTGTATGTCAATCCATTGTTTGAAAACAGATGGGCTCTTCCACATCACTTAAAATTCTGTTGTTCCAAATCATTTACATGGAGGAAATTCACAAATATCCCTTGTCCTATTAGCTTAGCAAATCTTGTTTCTTATCATGTGGAAATAGTAACAAAACCTCCATCAATCTATTACTAATTGCGAATCACAGACTTATATTATACTCATGTAAGTATAGCATACTTTATTATACATCTCTAGATCTATAGATTTCTCATCTTCTAAAGAAATACATACTACCCACTTGGTCAAAATTTAAATTATCACCCTAATTTTCTTTTTGTACTTAAACCAAGTTCATTGTTATACATCAAGAAAAACTGATTAAGATCAAGTTTTGCTATAGACTAATAATCCTGACACTATTATTTCCTTAGACTTCCTCCAAATATAGTTATTATTTTTCATGGGTTTTTTTTTTTTTTTTTTTTTTCCGCTAGAATGTTAACGTCCTCAGCTCTTGAATTTTCCCACTTAACCTTCTAATCTTGATCAGGTCCATTTCTAGAACTGAAAGATGTAGCACTGACGTGAAGGCATCGCTTGAGGTCAGGATTTTGAGACCAGCCTGACCAACATGATATAACCCCGTCTCTACTAAAAATACAAAAATTAGCTGGGCGTGGTGGCATGCACCTGTAATCCCAGCTACTTAGGAGGCTGAGGCAGGAGAATCACTTGAACCTGGGAGGCAGAGGTTTCAGTGAGCCGAGATCACAGCATTGCACTCCATATTTTCTTAAATTTTCCAAACTCCTGATAGTGATATACACAATTTAATTCAACTAATCATTTGTGGACAATATCCCAAAAGTATCATGAAGCTAAGAATATTATGCCTCAGACTAACTGTTTCATAAATCATTTTAGACGGGGGTGGGGGGGTGGGGGGAAAGGCCAAACCATTTACTGGTAAGCACCATCAATCAATCAACAAATGAAAAACTCTGGTTACACCTCCACAAAAATTTTGATTTCAAACTATTTATTGACCTGGTTATCAGGCGTTAACTGGAGGCAACAATCAATTAAAATCCAGTAAATTTGGGGTTAATGAAACAAATGTTAAAATAGATACAATATTGATAAATATTAGCCACGTGACAGTAACTTCCTAACATTGATTAAGCAAATAATCAAGGCAGAGGTTTTAGCTTCCACTAATCTATAAAAGCAAGTCAAAATGCTTTGAAAATTGCATTTTTATGCAATTGTTTCAATATCATACCTTTGTATGTAACACTAAAAAGCTCATGATTACTATATTTCAAAATTTAGATGAGTCACAGTGCTTTCTACGCAGGAATTGGATGTGAATCAAAATTGTAAACATGCACTTGCTTGGTAGTCAAAAAGTGAATGTGGACAGATACAATGTTCGTTGACACAGTAAAACATAATCATAAAATACATCCTGTGTTTTTAAAATAGTTACTTCCTAACTGCTAACACATTTCAGGAAACACACCATCTACCCCTCCTCTCTTTGAAAATCTCAAAATTATACTAATCCCATTCCCCTTCTTACAGATAGGCCACTGAAACCTAGAGCCATTACTTACACAGTTACCAGGATTACACCCTCAGAGCCACCATAGTTTAAGGGATACTAGAACCTGAAAATAACAACAAAAAAAATTCCAACTCAAATCTAGACAATAAAACTAGCATATAAACTGTAAGAAAACGCAGGAAATGCCGATTTTAGTATCTGGTATGAGGCTGACCATCAAGGAATCCATCCAAAAAGTTTGGAAAGTACGAATGAATGACTGCATGAAATTGGCAGGATTTCATTGATTTCAAAAGCTCCAAACTCAGGAACCACACTGAGAGATTAGGACGCCACAGCTGAAACTAAAACTCATGAAGGGTAAGTGTAACACAGCTGCACGTCTCCACACGTTAGCTGCTGCGAAAATTTCAAAACATACATCTAATATACGCTTTCTTCAGGTAATTGCCGCAAGTGCGGACTGAGCCAGAGAACTAGGAGGCTGAAAACAGGCCCTGCTCACCCATAAGCCTTTGCATTATAAGTGGACATGATCTGAGTGAGTCACTGGGAATGAGAAGGAGAGTCACCCAGGCCAGGCAGGACGCGGCCAGAACCTCCTACTCTGTCCCCAACTAGGGAACCGGTCGAAGGAGAGTGGGACGACTGCAACCTGCTGCAGCAGGTATGCAAGAAGCGCGCCGACTGGCTTCCGAGTCGGGATCCCACTGAGTCCCACCGCAGCCACCACAGCCAGCCCTGCCCAGGTATCTCGGAGCTCCGTAACCTCAGAAGGCCTAGTCCTCCAGAAGCTGAGTGCCCCGTCAGGACCGGACGAGGGCAAAAAGCAGGTCCTGCCCCCTTCTCGGCTGCCCCTCGCCGCGACGCGGCCTTGCCGCCACATGCTCCACTGCCCCGTCTCCCAGCTCAGCCCCAGCCCCGCAGGGCCTCAGCCGCCCTCCATGCAAGCCGACCGGGCCGCAGGCAGTGCGACCCAGCGGTTCCCGAGCAGGGGGCAGCGGTGGCAGCCCGCCGCCCCGCACGGCTTACCTCCCTTCTGCCACAATCTCAGCCCAGCGCCGGCTGCCTGACGTGGCCCGCCCCGCCGCCTCGAACACCCGGGGGCGGGGACTGCAGAAGAGAGCCAATGGGCTGCACATCGCGAGGCCCTGTTCCGCCTCCTCCGGCTGCGGCCCGCCCTCCCCGACTCGCGCGCACGCGCGTCTAAGGCCCAGGCCGCGCACTGCGGTTGGAAGGCGGCGTGGGCGGCGGACCCGAGCTCCGCAGCTGAGCTGGTGCGGGGAGGGCTGAGCGCGGGGGCTGGCTGAGGAGCAGCACCGCAGTGAGGAGTTAGCCCAAGGAAAAGCATATTAAAGGAAACTGCCTAGAGATGCCACTGCAGCGTGCCCGGGTAGTCCTGTTGGCAGCCTGCCCCTATGCAGCTTTTGGCGATGCAAAACGGCTTCTTGGTATTTGGAGATTTTGTTTCCCGGGGGAAATAAATAGTAATGATAACAGTAAGGATTCAGACATTTTAAAGCAGACAGCCGACTTGCCGCGAAGACACTTCGTTCTTCGCTTGGTGTCTTTACTTCACTTGGCCAACACCGAACACTGCAGCTCTCCGCGCCACTGTGGTATATCCACTTGTTAGATAGTCCTGAGGGCGTTCTAGCCCAAGTGTTTCTGTTGATGTAATCTAGGGGGAACTGGCGCGAGTAATTATTGCTTGTTATTGCTGTTACGATTTTGCCCAGTATTTACTGAATGATAAACATGTATTTTCTCCTGGGGCGGGGTGGGAGCTCCCACGTGGGAAGGCTGTGACAGCAGCCACGATGAAACACGCTGAAAAGAGCCAGCAGAAAAAATGAGGAGAGACTGGTATAACGGAGTGGAATTCCGGTTGTGGATGACAGAATGGAAATTATACGCAAGATGAAAGAGTTAAGGCAAATTACTCTAAAAATATCTGACTTAGTTGTTTCTAAACCCTGGGGCACCCTTAGGGGGAAAAAAAGTGCCTGGGTCTCGTCACTTGGTTGAAAAAGCTCTGCTGCGGGACCTTGACATTGATATTTTTCTAAGTTTCCAAAGTTATTTTAATGTGTAAACAAGAAGTTCTGTCTCTCATTTGTAGGAAGTGTTTGGTTCCCCATCACCTCAGAAAAGTAATTATGTATCACAGAACGTTATCAATTTTCCCAATAACAGACTATGCATTCACTCTCTAAGAATTTATCTAAATTAATTTTGGGGCAGGGTGGGCTGGCTCACACCTGTAATCCCAGCACTTTGGGAGGGCAAGGTGGGCTGAGTTCGAGATCAGCCTGAGCCACATGGTGAAACCCCATCTCTACTAAAAAAAAAAAAAAAATTAGCCCTGCGTGGGGTTGCGCGCCTGCAGTCACAGCTGCTCTACTCAGGAGGCTGAGGCAGGAGAATCGCTTGAACGCGGGAGGCGGAGGTTGCAGTGAGCCCAGGTGGCGCCTGGGCTCTGCACTCCAGCCTCTGATGGAGTGAGACTCCGTCTCAATCAATCATTCAATCACCCAATCAATATTGAACCTACTTAAAGGTATTCAACCTCTGTTTTCCTTTGCGTGAAAGGAGTTTTATAAGGCTTATAATTCCCTTTTTATGAACATTGATGATATTCTCTTTCAGTCTTCCAAATGCACCAGTATTTCTTTTAGGACTATTTTAGTATTTTTTCTTCTATATTTCTTGAGGCTCATTAGTCAAAATTATAATTAAACACATAACTATGTAAACAGCGCTGTTCTAAGTATATAAATTATTTAATCCACAGAACAACTTTATGAGGCAGTTACAGTTATTACTCACATTTTATAAATAAGGAACTTGAGGTACAGCAGGTGAAGCACCTTGACCAAGGTCATGCACCTAGCTAATGGCCAGGCCAAAACTTGAATCTAAGCACCCTGGTTCTCAGTGAATAAACGTACTGCCTCTGTTGTAGAAAGCCTGGTTTTAGGAACACACAGGGAAATGCCCATTTAAAGAATGATGTTGAGTCTACTTTTGACACTGTCTTAGCATGTTCAGGCTGCTATAACAAAGTATCTTAGATTGGGTAATTTATAAACAATAAAAATCTATTGTTCACAGTTCTACAAGCCGGAAAGTCCAAGCAAGGTGCCAGTAGATTTGGTGTCTGGTGAGGTTCCATTCCTCATGGATGGTGCCTTCTGTGTATCATCACAGGATGGAAGGGGCAAATAGATTACCTGAAGCCTCTTTTTTAAGGGCACTACATGAGTCGTCATAACCTAATCACCTCCCAAAGGCCCCACCTCTTAATCCCATTGCATTGGAGATTAGGCTTCAACATATTAATTTTGGGGGACACAAACATTTAGACCATAGCAGACACCTATCCTAGATTCAGATTTTGGGCGGGATTGAGGGACTTGACTATTAAACTTGGAGCCTAGAACCGACTTGACAGCTTTTACTGCAGATCTAGGGTTAAGCTGGAAGTCCATGGGCTCACCCCCTCCTCCTGGGGTATACTCCTTCCATACAGGAACTGCAATTCAGCAGGGATCATTTCACCTTTTATTTAATCTAATGCTATACCAGGCCCTGTGGTAGGCACAGGAGATACCAAGTTGAAAGACGTATTCTAGAGCCTTATGGAGCCAGCTCATTCTGGAGACCAAGTCAGCAGCCACCAGATTGATTTTGACAAGACTACAGAGATAGACTTTTAGAACAAGAAAGGATCTCAGAAGTTGCCAGTCCATAACAAAGTTTTCTCTGACAAATTCTGAAATTAAAAAATATGGACAATGTATTAAGTTTTCACAAAAATAAGAACCCTGGTTCGCTGACTCCTACTCCTATCCTCTTTCTACTGCATACCTACTGAATAGCCTGCTTTACGCACTGGGATATAAATTTTTAAAAATTTAAATTTCTTTTTGAGACGGAGTCTTGCTCTGTTGCCAGGCTGGAGTGCAATGATGCAATCTCGGCTCGCAACCTCCGCCTCCTGGGTTCAAGTGATTCTCCTGCCTCAGTCTCCCAAGGAGCTGGGACTACAGGCTTGCACCACCATGCCCCGCTAATTGTTGTATTTTTAGTAGAGACGGGGTTACACCATGTGGGCCAGGATGGTCTTTATCTCTTGACCTCATGATCAGCTCACCTCAGCTTCCCAAAGTGCTGGGATTACAGGAGTGAGCCACTGCGCTCGGCCTATAATAACAAATTTTAAAAGAAATTAAGGCGAAGGCTGGACCAGAAACATTAGAACAGGTTCTAATAGTCCATCTATGTTGTTAGCCAGGAGGAAAAGGATTCTGCCTGCCTAATTAATCATATAACTAAATAGCTTACTTTCCTTCTGAGCTGAAAGCAAAGAATGGAGCCTGAAGGAATGTAGCTACAATTTATAGTTAAATTTTGATTCAGGTATAACCTAGGAAAGATCAGTTTAACTTAGTTGGGCAAACCTACATCTGATGCAGATGTTTGTAGCTCTAAACAGCTGGTTCACTGACTTTCAGCCTGAGGAATATTTCTGAGAAACAGCAGAGAGAGGGTGGTCCTTCATAGGGGTTATAAGAGAATCACCTTCATTCATGTAACCTGTGGAGGGTGCACTAGACTTAATTCCAGAAGGCCCAGCTCTGATGCAAATTTCAATTGAAGGATTAAAACAACTTTCAAATCTATATATTCTGGAATTGTACATGCAAAACTCTGCCTTTTAAATATTTAAGACAAACTACCGTCTTTAAGAGGTAGGCAGGCAGATAGTATTTCTGTTCAACTCCTTGTATTATTTCCACTGAAGTAGTTAAGCAGTTCTCTATTGTATAAGACCCTTTAGATAAGTACACGTTTTGAAGTCAGTGTAGAAGGGCCTATTGACTTTAACAACAACAAAAAAAAGAGAGTAAGAAAAATGTGCCCACTCCCAAGTCATTAACAGAGCTGAAAAGAATATGCTAACAAAAAAAAGACACTGTAGTCTGAATCCTGTACTGTAAGGAAGGTCATGTCACCCACAGCATCAGGAGAGAGACACAAAGCCTTGAACTCAGGCCCAAGCATGCTGGGCTGGCTTAACACGCCCATGCATTCATCATCAGGCAGGAAGACTGGGAGGAGAAATTCAGTACTAAATCACAGAGCTCCAGTGTCAGCACATCACGGAATCACGGAAAGCAATCTTATTAGATTTAATTAGATGTATGTGGCTCCAATGGCTCCCCATTTCTTTCTAAGTAAAAGCCAAAGTCCTTACAAAAGCCAGCAAGGCCATATGTGATCTCCTTCCCCTGCACCCCACACTTCGATACACACACACACACACACACACACACACACACACACGCGCGCGCACGCGCGCAGTGTTTGTTGCCCCTTTGACCTTGTCTTCTACACACCTCCCCAGCTTACTCACCCTGCCTCCTGGCTGCTGCAAGATCTTGGCATTTCTCCCCAGATACCTCTGTGACTCATTCCATCAGATCATTCAAGTCTTTGCTGAGATGTTACCTTCTGGATAAGACCTTCTTTATCAGTGAGGATCCCAGCAAGAAACAGATGGTACAATCAAATTAGGAAAAATTGAAGAGTTTAATAAAAGCCTATAAACAGAGGTATGAGCAGGGATTAAAGAGATCACAAGGGAGACTCAGTAACATTGGGTGCCCCAAATCACCCCTGAGCTGAAAGCAGAAAGGAGAGAGAGTAGTTACAAAACACAAAGAAGCTGTGTTTGGGGCATTTGGTCAAGTAACACAGCCAGTCCACAGTGACACTACAGGGAGGGGGTTCAGGGAATTAATATCTTCACTTCCCTCATTCTCCTCCCTATTGATCTCCTGAAGCAAGGGGAGCCTGTGCTGCAGTTCATATAATTCAGCCTCCTGCAGCACTGTGAAGGGGCAAAAAGAGAATATCTGACACACTTACCTTGGTCACCTATAACAATTAGAGATTGCTGTGTAACAAACCACCCCAGAACTTAATGGCTTACAATCACAAACATTTATTCATTCTCATGATCATGTGGTTTCCTAGGAAATTCATATTTAGGCTGGTTTTGCTGGTCCCTCCTGGATCTCTTTACATGTCTGCAGTCAGCTTAAAGCTTGGCTGGTCTAGGATGACCTCATTCACATGCTTGGTAGTTTGCTCAAGGTCAGCTCAGGCAATAAGAATGATGTAGCCATGTATCCCTACTAACTACAACCTATCACTTTTCTCAATAACAAGACAATATCAGATCCTTATTAATATTGACATCTATGTAATCCCCATGCTAAAAGTAATCCAAATTTTTATTTGACTCAGCAATGTTCCCTGCCCCAAGGGATAAAATATGATTGATCTAAGCTAGCAATTTCTTTCTGAAATGGACCAGACAGTAAATTTGCCTCAAGTCTCTTTTTGTTCTTCCTGATATAATGTTTTTAATTCTTGGCGGTGCTGAGAGAATTCGATAAAGCAAAGGATATATAAAAACTTCAGTATATCTACATATACACACACACATACATACATTTTTTTATCCATTCGTCTTTTGACAAACACAGGTTGTTTCCGTATTTTGACTACTATGAATAATGCTGCAGTGAACAAGAGTGCAGATATCTCTTTGAGATGCCAGGTTCATTTCCTTTGGATCTATACTCAAAAGTGGGATTGCAGTATCAGACATAGTTCTATTTTTAGTATTTTGAGAAACCTCCACACTGTTTTCCATCAGGGCTCTGCCAATTTACATTTCCACCAACAGTATGTAAGCATTCCCTTTTCTCCACATCCTTAACACTTGTTACCTTTTCCAACAGGTTTGAGATTATATCTTATTGTAGTTTTAAATTTCTCTGATGATTAGTGATGTTGAGCTTTTTTTTTTCCTGTACCTATTGGCCATTTGTATGTCTTCTTTGGAGAAATGTCTATCAGATCCTTAGTCCATTTTTTAATAAGGTTATTTGGTTTTTTTTGCTATTAAACTGAGTTCCTTGTATTTTTTATATTAACCCTTTATCAGTAAATAGTTGGCAAATATTTCCCTCATTCTGTAAGTTGTCTCTTAACTGTGTTGTTTCCTTTGCTGTGCAAAAGCTTTTTGGTTTGATGCAATCCCACCTGTCTATTTTTGCTTTCATTGCCTGTGCTTTTGGGGTCATATTCAAAAAAAATCATTGCTCAAACAAGGTCAAGAAGCTTTCTTCTTCTTTTATTCTAGTAATTTTACAGCTTTAGGTCTTATGTTTGAATAAGATCTTATGGAATATTTAATCCATTTTTGTTGACTTTAGCACATGGGGTGAGATGAGGGTCCAATTTCATTCTTCTACATGTGAATATCAGTTTTCCTTGTGTGTTATTGTTTAAGATCAGTTGACCATAGATATGTAGATTTATTTGTGGGCTCCCTGCTCTGTTCCATTGGCCTATCTGTATATTTTTATGCCAGTACCATACTGTTTTCATTACTGTAGCATTGTAATATACTTTGAAATCAAGAAGTATGATACCTCCAGCTTTGTTCTTCTTGTTCAAGATTGGTTTGGCTATTCAGGGCCTTTTGTGGTTTGATATAAATTCTAGGTTGCTTTTTCTATTTCTTAAATAATATTATTGAAATTTTATAGGGATTGTATTGAATCTGTAGATCATTTTGGGTGGTAGGAACATTGTAATGGTATTCTTCCAGTCCATGAACAGAGGATGTCTTTCCATTTATTTGTGTCTTCTTTAATAAATGGATTTTGATGTTTGAAAATTTCCTTTCCACTTGCATCGAAATCCAAAAATGCTATTGGAACTGTAGTTTGATCTTGGAAAATATATCTCCTGCAAATGTTTGTGGGAATGGAGCTCTTGCTTCTTTTTAAAACTTTGACAGCACAGGAACTATATTAAGCAGGTTGACATTACTTGTGATTGAAACAGCATTAGTTTTTGTTGAAATAACTTTACCATAATGTGAGTTTTGCACGTAAGCACTGTTTGCCTTGTAATTTTATATTGAGAAACATGATGAAGTCTGCAGCAAAAGCTAATTTTCGAAGCCACTCATGTTCAATAACAGTAATTGAGGGAGGTTCTTCTCATTCCAGAAGTCTCAGGCCTGAGTTTTAAAAATTGCAACAAAACTTTACCACTGCTAAGCCATCAAACTGCTGTGTGATAAGGCAAATCAGGATATTCAGTTTCTATTTTTGACAAAAGTTTACAGAATTGATCATTAAGTCCACCCGAGTAAATGAAGTTCATCATTGGAGCTGCTGGGTCGGAAACACACAATAGATTCAAACACTTTCTGCAAATTACCTGCTGATGAACAGCGTAATAAGTAACAACGGGCTTTAAGCATCTCACATTTTCAAAAGTTTTATTAATTTGTCCAACTAAGCCTTTTCTGCTCCATACATATTTTTATCACCATCAGTTATAAGGAATCTTAGCAGATTCTACTTCAGGTTTTATTAATGTTTTCCCAACTTCTTTGAAAACATACTTGCCCATAGTTGTTCTACGCAGACAATTCGTAGAGGCTAATTCTTCAGTCGCTTTAAACTCAGCATTGACTCCTTGAATAAACAGCTGAGCACTATTGGTAATACCTGTCAACTCATCAAGAGCCAAGGAAAACCACTCAAAATCATCTACCTTGTTTTGTAATTGACTATTGATGTTGCTCCCAGTGTCTTCAACTCTTCAAACAACAGATCTCACTGAAAGGTTAAAATAGTCTGAAACAAGTTTATTTTCTTGGGAAACAATTTTTTCAGCTGCTGTGATCAAACATGATTTAATTAACTCATCATCAGTAAACAGCTTTCTTTGCTTGGCCAACAAAGAAGCCACTCAGAAAATTACTTTGGTTTCAACTCTTTTATTTGTTATTTTTATGAAGAAATTCTGCTGTGATGACGTATTACATTGTAAATTTTCACATTTTCTCACCATTGTCGTCCTGTGAGTTGAGAATATTGTGATGAATCTGGCAATGTTGATATATATTATGTTTTAGCACAGGTATAGTATCACTGCACAATAGACACATACTTTGTCATCTAATTTGATAACAAAATAATCCACACTCCACTGTGCCTTAAAAGCATGACATAAAAAGTTCACTTTTATCTTCTTTTCTTGTTTTGACGTGATGGCCATGCCCTGGTATATATTTTTATGTAAAAACTATTCTTACCTTGAAAGTGTTATAAAATTAGGTGATCGTCCAGATTTGGCCCACAGACTATAGTTTGCCTGTCCCTAACCTAAGCCAACCATGGCTCTCTTCTTCCCCTTTGCCAGACACTTTCCCAGACTTCCTTACAGCAAGTCATGGCCATGTGATTCAGGGCTGGCCTATGAGACTTAGGGAACTAAATTTATAGAAGAAAAACTTTTTTAACCGGAAAAAGAGGGTCTTACAAGGAAGAAGTCAATTGCCCTTGATTGTGGCTCTTGCATTTTTGCAGAATGTGCACCAGAGAAGTAACTGGTTCTCTTGCTGCTTCCATAGGTATGGTTCTGCCCCAACACTACCGCATCTCACCCTGGAGTCTGACACAACCTCTTACCCCAGGAACTTATTAAGTAGGTATTGGGGGGAAATTTTGAAGGAATCTATTCAATCAGGCTTCTTACATTTCAGTCCTTATAACCATGGAGCATATGAAAAGCACAGTTATCATTTATTCAACAAATATTACTAAGTAAATAGTATCAGCCCAATGTCATGCTAAACTCTGATTATACAGAGCAAAGTCAAATAAAATCATCATCGTCCCCCAGACTTTCAAAGAACACATGGCCCACTTTCTCCAACTTAATAGGCACAGCTGACCAGTATCTTTTGATGGAACTTCATGAGAGTTGTTCAAAGTGGCACCACAGTCTGGACTTCAAAGATGTGCTCTCAGCAGGGGTTGCTAGGGGTCTTGAAAAATTTCCTTCCCCTAACATTCTCTGTCAAGAATTAGGCCTTTGGAACATTTTCATAATATCCAGGCCTAATTGTCCAGCGGTGTGCTGACAAATGTTTAATTACCAGCTCTGGTGGAAAGAGATGGGGTGAGGCTGACGTGCAGTGTTTGCCAACTTCCATGGTATAAATACAGTACTCCCACATGGTCAATTTCCACATGGAGTTGGGAAGAGGTGTACACTTATACATAATTGTATAATATTTCCACCATAGAGACAATAGCATAAATAACCCCAATAGCATAAATAATAATAAAATGTAGAAAAATAATTCAGATGTAATAAACTTAGAACACCTAATATATTTATTTCTAATACAAGATATTTAATTGTAAGTTGATATAATTTGCTTTTTAATAAGGGCTGTGTTTAACAAGTAGTTTGCAAAGTTCCTGAAATTTAACAATTGTCTCTTGTGACAAACTGACTCCAACATACCACTACAGATAGACCCAGTACCTCTCTTCTTATCCAAACTGATAGCATAAGGTCTTGATTTAGCCTTTTTACCTTAAAGAACAATTGACAAATTTTCAGGTAATTAAGAGTGAAGAGGAATACAGAAAAACTTTCACAACTTGACAATTAAAAAAACAATCTAATTAAAGAACTTTTATTAATTAGGAGTCAGGCACAGTGGCTCACGCCTGTAATTCCAGCACTTTGAGAGGCCAAGGTGGGCAGATCGCTTGAGCTCAGGAGTTCAAGACCAGCCTGGGCAACATGGCGAGACCCCATGTGTGGCACGCATCTGTAGTCCCAGCTACTTGGGAGGCTGAGGTTGGAGGACTGCTTGAGCCTGGGAGGCAGAGGTTGCAATGAGCTGAGATCACGCCACTGCACTCTAGCCTGGGTGACAGAGTTAGACCCCGTCTCAAAAAAAGAAAAAAATTATTAATTAAATAAGTATAATTAAATAAAAATGTATAGCTATTTCTTCAAAGTAGATACACAAATAGGTAGTAAATAAATGAAAAGATGCTCAACATCATAACTCCTAGGAGAATGCAAATCAAAGGCACAATTAGATACCACTTCACACCTACCAGGATAGTTATAATAAAAAAGACAATAAATGATGAGGATGCAGAGAAATTAGAACCCTTATACATTGTTGATGTGGTTTATACATTTATATATACCCTTATAGATAAATATATATGTGTATATATAAGGGTATATATGAATATATACATATATTATTTATATATAAAGGTATATGTGTATATATGTGAATAAGGGTATACAACGGATATATACACATATACATAAGGGCATATATATGAATATATATGCCCTTATGAATATATATATGTATATGCCCTTGTGGATATGTGTGTATATATACACATATATGTATATACGTATATATACACATATATGTATAGACGTATATATACACATTTATGTATATAAGTGTATATACACATACGTATATATACACGTATATACATATACATGTATATGCATGTATATGTATATATGTATACCCTTATACACTGTTGAATGTAAAATGGTGCACTGTTATGGAAAAATAGTTTGACAGTTCCTCAAAATGTTAAGCATAGAGTTATGTATGACCTAGCAATTCCAATCCTACGTATTCCAATCCTAGAGAAACTAAAACGTAAATCCACGTAAAAGCTTGTATTAAAATGTTCATAGCAACATTATTTGTAATTGTCAAAAAATAGAAACAACCAAGGGTAAAAACAAACAAGAGTAACTAGGCCTCCAAGAGTAACTAGGCCTCCTCTTCCATTTCTCTCTATACTGGCAAAATCTTCCCCAAAATACAAGATACCCTGCTACCATTCTGGAGTGGTTTTCAGAGGGTCATTGCCACTGCATACTCCAAGCAATGGGAATAAAATCTGAGTATCTTTACTGCTGATACTGCTAGAAATGGCCATTGGCTTCCAAAATGAATACAAATTGATGCCTAATTATCAGTTTACTTCAATAAGTTATGTATTAGAAACTATTAGTTTATTTAAATAAAAGCAACTTGTAAATAGATTTAAATCCATGGAAGTGAAGTTTGGTGAGTCCTTTTAGTGACCTAGATTGTTTAACCAGCTAAACAATAATATTTTAAGTAACATAGGTTTTTCCTGTAGTTCTTTGGTTATTTTTTTAAATAATTTATTTTCGACATGGCGCAGTGGCTCATACTTGTAATCCCAGCACTTTGGGAGGTCAAGGCGGGTGGATCACCCAAGGTCAGGAGTTCAAGACCAGCCTGGCCAACATAGTGAGACCCTGTCTCTACTAAAAATACAAAAATTAGCTGGGCGTGGTGGTGGGCGCCTGTTATCCCAGTGACTCAGGAGGCTGAGGCAGGAGAATAGTGTGAACCCGGGAGACGGAGCTTGCAGTGAGCTGGGATTGCACAACTGCACTCCAGCCTGGGTGACAGAGTGAGACTCCATCTCAAAAATAAATAAATAAAATAATAATAATAATTTATTTTTAAGTTATAATTTATTGATTTCACTTGTTTAACTTAAATATGTATTGCACAAAGGCCATAGGGCTTGATATTTATCAATAAAGATGCTCGATAGTCAAACCAGCTCCCATAGCCTTGAAAAATTATTTTTCAATGGAAAACTTTATAAAAATTATACTATACTTCTCACTTCTTCTACAGAGTATGCCAATTATGATTCAACCTTTTGAATGACATTGCAATGCACTTGTAGTTGAATTTTAAAAACTGCAATATGCCAGCAGGACCTTTGGAACAATCTTCTGTAAAGTTTACAGGAGTTTTACTTATTCATTTTTCCTTATTTGTTGCCTTCACATAAAAGTAGAGTATGGTTCCCTATCCCATGTACACACTATGGAGTTATGTTGTCTTCATAAGCTACAGTCAGTGGTATGCAGGTAAACAGGCTCTCCAGGGAGAAAAAAAAAGTACAACAGTTGCTGATTTCTGTGGTGTAAATATTCCTATTATGGCCAATTTCAAACTATGAACCTGATGTCACTGAATATGGAATTCGAAAGAGATGTACACAATTAGCTCTCAGGAGCCTGTACAAGCCAGCTGCAGCACTCCAGAGTGACAGCTATGATTTAGATGTCTGTGTATATCAGATTACTTTTGAGAGTTGGCACATCACATCTTCAAAGGTGACTGTATTAGGGAGCAATACAGGAAACTTTTTGCCCTTTTTTGCCTGTCAGGAGCATAATTAATTGCCCCAGCTTCTGTTTAACAGTAACCCATTTTCTCTCTTCTCTCTGCATTCTTTCTTCTTTTTAATCTCTCCTATCTCTTATTACATGTTACCATACTAATCTATCTTTGTGAGAGAATGATGCCTCCCTGGCAAGGATGGCTAATAGATGGAAAACTGAACAGTCACCATATACACACAGAGATTCTGCTTTTCTGTTGTGCACATTTGAGTCTGGCTGCTCAGATCCTCCTGCACTCCACTTAGAGAAAGCTTGTTCTGGGCTGAAGCCATTCTTCAAGCTTAAGGATTTTAGAAGACTGGTATGAGATAGCAGGATTGTCCACACAATAATTGGAGAAGTGAAATTTGGTTTCAAGGCATATTCCATTCTTAAGAGCTTTTTCCTCTCTATTTTAAGGCTTCTACTTCTTGAAATTTGTCACTGAGAGTTCAATGTATAGATGTTTATATGTATGTAATTTTATCCACGGTGCATATTTCAATATAAGACTAAGAGTTCTAATTGGCCTGACATATTTATAAGGGTGTAGGCATCCATGACACAATCTGTCATTTATATTATATTATATCCATGATATAATAATTTCATTGCCCTATTTACAGAAGATCAGAAATGTAATAAAATATAAGACTGAAAATACATCTTTCTAAGGAGAGAATGTTCTGTAGACAATCAGAGTCTCTTATACAGTTAGTATTTACTAGCTGGGATTTAACATTTTTTAAATGATAATAATTGCTAATTTTTAATATCAAGTTAATAGAGTTGTTAGAGGTAAACTCAGTTAATGCCCAAAGATAATCCAAAAATCATTCAGTTCTTCCAGAGTGCCTATTGTGGGCAGAGTGGTTAAGATCTTAGACTTTGGAATCATAGAAATAGGGATACAAATTGCAGAGGTTAACCAACTGTGTGACCTTGGGCAAACTAACTCTCTAAACTTCAGGTTCTTTATTGTAAAATAGAGATGATATGGTTTGGCTGTGTCCCCCACCCACCCCACCCCAAAGCTCATCTCAAATAGTCATCCTCACGTGTCTGTCAAGGGAAGGACTTGGTGGGAAGTGACTGGATTATGAGGGTGGTGGTTTCCCCCATGCTATTCTCTTGATAATGAATGAATTCTCACAAGATCTGATGATTTAAAAGTGTGACACTCCCTCCCTTTCTCTATTTCTCTCCTGTTGCCATGTAAGATGTGCCTTGCTTCCCCTTTGCCTTCTACTATGATTGTAAATTTCCCGAGGCCCCCCCAGCCATGCAGAACTGTGTCAATCAAACTTCTTTTGTTTATAAATTGCCCAGTTTCAGGTAGTATCTCTTTAACAGTGTGAGAACAGACTAATTCAAGAGATAATGATATTTACCTCACTAGGTTGATTAAGGATTAGATGAGATTATTCATATAAAGCCCTTAACCAGTTTCTAAATTTAATCTACCCATTCATTACTTCAACAAATAAATACTGTGCACCAGGCTTTGGGCACATAATAAGAGCTCAATAAATACAGATATTATTGTTGTTAATGCTAAGTTCTTACTATGTATAAGGTGCTCTAATAAACACCATGGGTTAAAAAGATGCATAATAAACCCATGCTGCCATCATAGGGCTTGCAAAGTTTTAAATGACTTTTAATTTTATATCCTAATACTTTTTCAGTTCTCACAATTCCTCAATGATTAACCATTTCATTTGCAAATATGTCAGAATCTGGACTTCATGGGTACATGACCTATGTAGTCATATAGGAACCCACACTAAGAAAGTTCCTGTGCTTGCTTTAATGCTCTGCTGTTGCTTCCTTGACATTTTCAATAATGTTTCCATGGGCACCCTGCATTATCTTTTTCTATTTATTTATTTATTTATTTATTTATTTTGAGATGAAGTCTTGCTCTGTCACCCAGGCTGGAGTGCAGTGGCATGAACTTGGATCACTGCAACCTCCGTCTCCTGGGTTTTCAAGCAATTTTCTGAGTAGTTGGGATTACAGGGTGCTTACCACCATGCCCAGCTAGCCTTTGTATTTTCAATAGAGATGGGGTTTCACCGTGTTGGCCAGGCTGGTCTTGAACTCCAGACCACAAGTGATCTGCCCTCCTTGACCTCCCAAACTGCTCGGATTACAAGTGTGAGCCACAGCACCGAGCCATGTTTTCTCTTTTCACTGGCCTTACAATTTACGAAGCAACACAAATCCAGTCTTAACCAGGATATGTTTCTGGGCCCAAGAATCCTGAATTCTTTTAGAACAACCAAGTTTTCACCAAGTGCTTCTCAGGCTTCTGGTTTTTTTGCTATTTTGGTCTGTGCTGTTTTGAAAATAAGAAAATAATCCTCTCAAATCAGCTCCATTAAAGGAAGGGCTAATGTAAGGAACTGGTGACAAAATAAATCTAAGGAGGGCCTCTCTCGGTTTTGACTCACCCCTTGCACAACCCTGAGAATGAGGACCTCCTTAAATTTTTTTCATCCTAGGACCTCACTTGCCTCACTCTAATCAAGACCAGCTGTGGTCCTTGGTGAAGTACAAGGCCCCCAGGAAGGAAGAAACCAGGGAATTAAATACCCAAGAGCAGGGAAATAAATATTCTCTCTCCTCCATCCTCCAGTCTCCAAACAGGACTTCCTATGGAAGTCACAGGGCAAGGAATCCCCTTTGATGCAGTCCTTTGAAAATGTCAGCCCAGAGCTGGGTTGGGAGGCTAACAGTGAACCTAGAGGAGAAAACGGGGAGCGTGCCACACAGACTGGGAACAGGATGGACAATAAAGTTTGTCTGGTGAGATCACCACTCCTTATGCTATGCATTTTGTTCCCGTCCAGAATGTTGTTACTTTTGAGCTTTGCTACTTCATTCCTATTATTTGTTTTAAAGGTTTCTCCGGATAAGTCAGGATTCAATCTCCTGACAAGGCTAATACAAGGCGTAGCCAGCTCATATGTGGAAGGTGACCTCCTCAGAGACAGCCATTTAACTGGCTCCTGACAGATTCAATTACGACTAATGGATCTATTCAGTGGCCATCATGCCCTGTAATCACACCATTTAAGATTTGTCCAATCTTTATAGCCTATCCTAATTTCTCTCCTTTTCCTCCCCCTGTAATTTTTTTATGTAGATGTTGCCTTATATCGGAACATAAAAAAATGGAAATATGAAAACAATAGTTAGCTGTTCGTAACTGCTTCTAACCACCAGGAGTATTTTATTGCACAGTATAATAATGCTAGCAAATAAAGCAACTTGCTTATATTAATAAACACTTATAAAATGTTTCCACTTGATTCACATTTCTATCTGAATGGGTTAAGAGGATGTCCTTCATCTTGCTTCTCTTTTTGTATCTAGTTGTCAACATGGAGTCATTAAAGATCACATAATTCTGGGGTCATTTTCCCCCTTATGATTAAATGTTAAAAGTATTCAGCAATGAACTCTCAAAGAGAGGAAAACAAAGGGAAATTTGTCATTATAATTTCACTCTTCACTCTTTAAAATACAAAAATGAGATGCAAACAAAACCAAATTTCTTCTCTACCATATGAAACATGGAAATGTATTTATTTACAGGAAACTGTACAATTAAATTGCATTTCACTCAGAAATTATTAGAGATAATAGATCTTCTTTCAGCAAATGTAAACGAAGAAAAATGTGTACTTCCATTTCCCTGTCTAAACACGCTTAAACTTTTTCTAGTGGCATCTATAATCAACTAAAAAAAATTATGATTCAACTCAACTTCTGTTATCTACATCAGAATGATCTTTTTGGTGTATGCAGAGAAGAAATAATTCGGTCTTTATTAGGGAGGTTTTTTTCATATCTGGTTTTTATTTTTGATTTTTGTTGATGTTGCTGTTGTTTTTAATTTCTTAATTCTTTGGAAGTCCAAGATTTTTCACACATAATCTCACCACAGACTGACCATGAAAAAATATTATTCCTGTCACAATAGTGACTATGTCAAAAAGGACTTCAGCAGTCAACTGTAAAGCACTTAAAAGATACTTGGAATTTCTGCAGTGGTTTCCTGGGTAATTCCTTTCTGTCCTCTCGGGGATGTTCCTGAACCCCAGGCTAATATTGTAGCATTAGAGAGAAAGATGCCTTTGTCAAGGATGTGACCAAAAAGTGGGATGAATTTTGGATGGGGTTAAAAACAAAGGAGATGCACCATTTATTGTGTACTTTTTATTTTATAATTTAAATTTCCAATTATAAAATTATATGGCACAAACTTGTCCTCTTCTTTCTGGGTTAATGCATTTGTAGACTTTGCTTTAGCTTTAAGACTGCCAGCAAGACTTATAAGGCCATTTCAATCTCAAATAAACATGTGGATTATTTTTAGTTTTTTCTAAAGTATATAGCCTTTGATTACTTATCAGAATATTTTGAGTAGTGAAAATTTTAATTTTTAATTGATCAAGATGATAGTATGAGACATGGTACAACACGTGCATTTCACATGAGGATGATTTTAGTGACTTTATAAGATAGACAAAGAGTAACTAATTAGTGGTAGATTCAAAATTAGATTTAAATGTAATTATTAGTAGCTTTAGAGAACAATGGCTATGAAATTTTCCAAAATATAAAGTGACTTCAAATTTAAATCAATTTCTTCTTTCCTAATGAGAAGATGCAAAAGTAGTTTTTGTGGGGTTTTTTGTTTGTTTGTTTTTGCCAACAAGAATATTTCATATTTCAGGAATATTGAAGACATAGTCAAAAAATAATTTATGGATTTAGTTACACATACATGTTTACAATTTCAAGTTACCTAGTATTGTAGAATGTTTACCAATTGATGTGCTTTTCCCACTTGTATACATTGAACAATTTCAATCAAACTCTTCACTGGCACCTGCAGCATCAGTATTGTTGTCACCACTGGAACCACATTTTAAATCATCACCATAATTTTGTAGAAAATACCCTCTTCTCTTCCATCTAAATTGCCTGAGGTTAAGTATTTACTAAATCCATATAGAAACTCTAATTGGAAATTTCATTCCAAATCGTAAGTACCTATTTGAGTAAGAATAAGACAGGTTTTGTTTGTTTGTTTTAAGATAGGGTCTCACTGTCACCCAGGCTGGAGTGCAGTGGGGTGTTTTCAACTCACTGCAACCTCCGCCTCCTGGGCTCAATTGATCCTCCTGCCTCAGCCTCCCACATAGGTGGGACTACAAGCATGCACCACCACTTCCAGCTGTTTTTGAATTTTTTTAGTAGAGACAGGATTTCACCATGTTGCCCAGGCTGGTCTCAAACTTCTGAGCTCAAGCAATCTCCCACCTCAGCCTCTCCAAGTGCTGGGATTACAGGGGCAAGACACTGCACCCAGCCAGTTATTTGTATTCATACTATACGTAATATTTATGGTCTTCACCAAATAACCACCTCATAGAATGCATAATAATATGGGTAAATAATTTAAACAATGAGCTACTACTACAGAATTTTTAACAACAAATGAACAAACAAACAAACAAAAGCCAGCAGTCTTCTGACCCATCCTTTCCCACACTTGATTCCAGATCTCTAGTGACAACCACTTTCAAGTCCATTCCTTTTTCTCTCCCTCTTTGTATTTACCTTCCTAATTCTTAATAGATTATAGTAATATTTCTTGATTGTTAAAAAATGTTTTAGATGGTATCTATTGACTTGCTACTTTGAAAGACAAGGATTTAATCTTAACGCACACATACATATACACTTTCTCATCATCTTTTCAATGTAGTTATATCACTGTTTGGGGTTAAATCAATATTCAGTATGTATATTATTATGATTATGGTAATATTATTCACAAATTAGCCACCTTGTGTACTATGGTAACATTTTCATTCATATGCAATTTTTTTTCTTTTTTTCTTTTTCTGAGACGGATTGTCACTCTGTCGCCCAGGATGGAGTGCAGTGGCACGATCTCGGCTCACTGCAACCTCCGCCTCCTAGGTTCAAGTGATTCTCCTGCCTCGGCCTCCTGAGTAGCTGAGATTACAGGCATACACCACGAATTCCTGCTATTTTTTTTTTTTTTTGTATTTTTAGTAAAAACAGGATTTTGCCATGTTGGCCAGGCTGGTCTCCAACTCCTGATCTCAGGTGATTCACCTGCCTTGGCCTCCCAAAGTGGTGGAATTACAGGCGTGAGCCACTGTGTCTGGCCTCATGTGCAATTTTTTGGTTTGTTTTTCCTGGTATTAATGATCACCTTATTTGTTCAGTCTTCTATGTACCTATTACTAATTAATTCTCAAACACTCAAAGAAAACTGTAAACTTTTGTTTAACATGTCTAAACACAGGTAATCTATGAGTTATGTGTATGTATATGTGTGTGTATGTGTGTGTGTGTGTGTGTGTGTGTGTGTATACATATACTCTTCTTTTTGAGATAGGGTCTCACTCTCATCCAGGCTGGAGTGCAGGGGAGTGATTTCAACTCACTGCAACCTCTGCTTCCTGGGCTCAATTGATCCTCCTACCTCAGCCTCCCAAGTAGGTGGCACTACAAGCGTGCACCACCACTTTCAGCCATTTTTGTATTTTTTTGTTTTGTACTTTTTTGTGTATATATATATCCATATATATATATATTAGGCGGAGTCTTGCTCTGTCACCCAGGTTGGCGTACAATGGCGCAGTCTCAGCTCACTGCAACCTCCACTTCCTGGGTTCAAGCGATTCTCCTGCCTCAGCCTCCTGAGTAGCTGGGATAACAGGCACCCACCACCACGCCCAGCTAATTTTTGCATTTTTAGTAGAGATAGGGTTTCACCATGTTGGCCAGGCTGGTCTCAAACTCCTGACCTCAGGCAATCCACCTGTCTTGGCCTCCCAAAGTGCTGGAATCACAGACGTGAGCCACTGTGCCCAGCCATTAAAATAGTATATTTCAATTACATTCTGGGTAACAAGAGATTAAAACCTGGGAAATGCAAACATTTAAAGGACTTTTATTCCCTTTAAGAACTACTTTTCATTTTGTTCATCTGCTTAGGCTTGTGCTGTCACACTTTTCACCAACATATTTACTCATTTTCTTTCACACTTATATTTCTAGAATCGAATAATTGTGTAAACATATAAAAGGTGGATACGCACTTATTCGATCTTGTCCTGACACAATACAGACCACAGTTCTGAGGAAGTGACTGAACTGAAATCACTAATCTTTTTATTATAGAATGAGATAGAGAGATGAATTAGCTGATTCATCATTCATTAGTTACAAAAGATAAAGAGTTGGGCTTTATTGTCCTAAGAAGTGTAAGCGTAATATTTACATTTTCTGGGAGTCACTGCCTCCCAGAAAAGGCTTTGCAAATTAGAAGATATTTATATTTTTCACTATCATCACTATCATACTCTTCTATAAGACTTGGAAACCTATACAGTTATTCTAGGTCTTTAGACTTCTTGGGACTCATTCTTACTCTTAATAAACCTTCAAGCAAGGTTTTTCTTTTTCTTTAGCAGTCTCTAAGCCGATAACTCTAGCTCTATTAAGCCATTAACAATCAAAATGCCCACTTAATCTAGCAGAATACCCCCATATTGGGGTACTCTACCATGGTTTATCATTTTCCTTTCTTAACTAAGTCAACTAACATTGCCACAAACTTATTCTTCATAGGGCAGAATACCAGTTTTGTCATTTCTCTGCTTTAAAAAAATGCAATGTTTTCCACTATGTATAACATTTCAAAATACCAAAAACTGGTATTTTGAAAAATAGTTTTATTGAGGTAAATATGACATACATTAAACTTTATGTATTTAAAGTATACAATTTAATAAGCTTTGACATATTTATAAACTCTTGAAACCATCACCATTATTAAGATATCACCCTGGGCCGGGCACAATGGCTCACGCTTGTAATCCCAGCACATTGGGATGCTAAGTCAGGAGGATTCCTTGAGGCCAGGAGTTTGAAACCAGCCTGGTCAGCAAAACAAGACCCCATCTCCATGAAAAAAAAAAAAAAAAGAAAAGAAAAGATATCACTCTGGTATTTGAAGCTCTCCACTACAAGGTTTCTTCTTTATGGGATTTGTCTCTCCCTTCCTGCTTATTTGCCTTTTTCCTCTTGAATATATTATAAACTTATAAACTCTTCAGAAAGACTGATGAAGCCCTACTTGTTTTTGGAGCCCTAAAAATGCTTAGCAAATAATATGCACTGAGAAATGAATATCTGTTTCTAATTGAGGTCTGATTTTTTGAACCATTAAATAGAATCAATATTACTTAAACTATTACTTTTTACCTCTTTTAATAAAGTAGGTATTTCCATGGTCATATTAGATGTCAGATCACTTAGTCAATATGGCAGATCACTTAGTCAACATCGTCTCACAAATAGATATAAATGTAATACTATAAACTATTTTTTATTTATATATGCGTCTAGAAATATAGAACTTTTTAAAAGGAAAACGTATGTTATTTAAATATGGAACTTTTAAAATTACATTTTCTGCAGAATCTTGAGGAGAAAACAGGGTTAATACCTTCATTCCATTAATAATTAATGAAAACAACAATGCTGATATTTTCACTTCACTGTTGGAAAAGTGCTTTGAAATTTATTGTCTCAGTGGATCTCATTCAGACAAAATAACAACACAAAATAGGTAACTAGGAAAACAAATTTAAAAGACATCATCTACTAGTGATTTACTTCATAATATTAATAAAGAATAGAAATAAACATAATCCCTACATGTTTGTTTTTTCAAGTATGAAGATTGGGAGAAAATATCATACAAAGTATATTTTGTAAAGATACTGGAGATGGTTTTTTACAGAAAATGTGTTTTAGAGAAATGGAAAATTCAGAAGTCTGAAAAGGAAAGTCTTTCAAAAAATACTGTGATATCTGAAGTAGCCTCAGGTTTGAGGTTACATATTGTTTTCCTCACACCAGAATTTTAAAAGCATTCTGGTATGATTATTCAAGTGCCAACTATATTGAGTTCTTTGAAAACAGGGCCTGTGTCTTAGAACTGTTTTTGATGCATAGCATTTAATAAAATGTCTATTAAGTGATTAAGGATAGATGATACATTGGAAGATTGCAAACGTAGTCATCAACTCTGTGTGTGTGTGTGTGTGTGTGTGTGTGTGTTCATGCACACATGCTTACATGTAGTAGGTAATATGGACTGCTGGTAGAAATATTTCATTAAGAAAAAGAGTGCCTCTTAATTTATTATATTATTTATTGTTTGCTTGCTTGTTTTTTGAGACAGAATCTTTCCCTGTCACTCAGGCTAGAGTGCAGTGCATGATCATAGCTCACTGTAACCTCAAACGTCTGAGCTCAGAACTACAGACATGTGCTACCATGCCTGACTAATTTTTTATTTCTGTTCTTTTGTAGAGACAGAGTCTCATTATGTTGCCCAGGCTGGTCTCAAACTCTTAGCCTTAAGTCATCCTCCCACCTCAGCCTCTCAAAGAGCTGGGATTACAGACATGAAGCTATCACACCCAGCCTAATTTAATTTGCAAACATAGCCACTGTTCTTTGATACTGTCAGAAGTAAAAAACCTTTTGTTACATAGTTTGTTTACTGAAAATAAGATACATTGTAAGTGTTACTGTTAGAATTATAACTTTGAAAGGTTATATTGAAATACATTAGACTCAAGACAACTGGATACAAATAATTTTCTATTATGTTATTTGACTTATTCCTTTAAGTGTAAATGTCTTGATTTTTCTATTAAGTATACTATGCATTGAAAACTAAATCTTTAGAATGTTATCAAATATATATTCCTGACTCTTCCAAAAGCAGGCTCTGAGCCAAAGTTCAGGTTGCAAGATGTTTGTAAGGGATAAATATCTGTCTGGGTGCAGTGGCTTATGCCTGCAATCCTAGCACTTGGGGAGACCAAGGCAGGATGATCACTTGAGCCCAAGTGTTCAAGACTAGTCTAGGCAATATAATGAGACCCCATCTCTAAAAAAAAAAATTAAAAATAGAAATAAAAAGGTATAAATATATGTCAAACGTGTTGGGGAGTGGGGAGAGGAAGTAGAATTAAGCAGGAAAAAAGTTGAAACCAGATGCAAGCTGGGCAAAGTCCCCAGTAACCTTGGCTGGGAACTTAGGAGGCTAAAATTGCCCATCAGAGTTGTCCCACACTAAAACATCCCAGTCTTTATTCCCTCGCTTCTCTCAGTCACTAAATGTAAGCTGTCTTGGGAATGGCATAACTTTGGCTAAGATGGCTCTTTACCCCTGAGGCTGACCCTAAAGGAGCTGACAGCTGGAGGCTCTTGTGCAGACTACCTTCTCTACAGCTGGGCAGTAATTCATTCCTTGTAATGAGATCTAGACTGTGCATCTTCATGGCTATTAAAATGTAGCTTGTAATTATATATATATACACACACACATATATATACATCTATACATACACACATATATATGCACACATACATGTATATTTCCACTTAATGTTTAGCAACACAGCCACATGTGTAAAAAATAAGAACAATATAAAAAGTTTACAGTGACATCATGTCCCATCCACTACTTGTAGATATTTTCAGCAGTTCTTTATGCAACTAAGGCAAACATCATATGCATTCATAATTCCCCATTTTTATAGACAAACGGTGAACACTCTACCACTGTTTTGTACCTTGCCTTTTTTTCACTTAATAATATATCTTGGTCATCTTTTCATGTCAATATATAACGAATTTCCTCATTTCTTTTATAGCAGCATTTTTGATGGGCATTTTGGAGGTTTCCAAGCTTTTACTAACAACAGTGCTGCTTTTGCCCACATCATTTTGTACCTGCCTAAGTATATCCGTAGGATAAAGTGACAGAAGTAGAATTTCTGGGTCTAAGTGTAAATGCCTTTGTAATCTGATAAGTATTACTGAATTAACTTCCATAGGGCTTGCAGCAATATGTACTCAATGTATCCTATGTTTAGTAATATGAAAATTAGACACAATGGCTGATTTTCTAAATATTAACCACTTTCTCTCAGTGTGACAAAATTTAAAACTGTAGGAAGAGAGGGAATGAGAAAAAGCAGGACATTGAGAATATCTCAGTTTAACAGTTCCCTCTTAGATTTTAATTTCCTGCCCAGTCTGTGCTCCTTGGCCCATCAAGTGGACACCTGCCTCCCAACCATTTAAATTCCCTCATTTTTAACACCTCCCTTTCCCCACTCCTCACAACCAACTCAGGCTTTTCTATCACAGCCTGCTGCAAAACCCAGTCTTGAGACAATCTTATAATGCACGTTGTCTATTCTTCCTCCTACGGAACTCAGCACACTGGAGACTATCATACATCTTTAAGTGTTGCTGACACTACAATTTCAATGTTTCTCCTGTCTATTGAACCTTTCATGCTATTTCTCAGTCCTTTTACTGATCTTTGCTTGTCTCCCAATCCATTCTCCTCTACCACATTTTTCAGATAACTTTGCCTCCGTACTTCTCAGAGAAGACCAAGAACATCAGAGTGAATGTCATCATTTTCAGTTGCCATTGCCAAACATTTCCACAGCCTCCTTAGCTCTCTAGCTATGCTCTTAATTCTACTTCTCTACTTTCCCTAAAACATCCCTTCTCAACTTTTTCCTCTCTGTCTTAAACCTCCCCTCTTCTGCTGACTCCTTTCCCATAGTCTATGAACATGTTCAACCACTCCATTTTAATCACAGTCTTGTCACGGAGTGTCCCTATAATTTTTGCCCAAATTGCTCGCTCGCTCTCTCTCTCCCTCTCTCTTGCACTCTCTGTCTCTCATATCCTTCTCAGCCATAATTCTTCTTTTATTTCTACATCCTCTTTTTCTAACTTCTCAAATCACTGTAATCTGACTTCTGATTCGTCTCCCTCAAACCCAAATAAAATGATCCTTGCTGGGGCTACCAGCTTTCTCCTACTTTTCACATTAAGTGAACACTCTTCTGAGTCTGTTACTTGGTATCTCTGTGGCATTGACACTGTTGGCCACTTCTCATCTTGGTCTTCCTTCTACCATTCCAACCAAACTGTTGCTGTCTCTTCGGATCTTCTTTTTCTGCTAATCTCTACATATTGGTATTGAAATGTCCTCAGATTTTATACTTACCTCTTTTCTTCTCACCCTATAGAGATCTCCTCTCTAAGGGATCTGAATATTTTTCCATAATTTTAACTACCAACTACATGAAGAGGCAAATCACCTTGTCAAGATACATGCAGTAAAACCAGACTGTATGGGCTATAAGCCTGGCTCTACCACTTCCTGGCTGAGAGTAACTTTGGGTATTGTTTCTCTGCCTCAGTTTCCTCATCCTTAAAATGGGAATAATAACAGTTTCTACACCATAGGTCATTGTAAGGATATGTGATATCCAAAGGGTTCAGAACATTGCTTGGCTCTTGGCACCTGATAAGCCCTGGGTTAAGTGTTAACCATTATTATTATTATTGCTGTTACTATTGCTGATGACTCACAAGTTATTGTCTGTAGCCCCTCTTATCTCCTCATCTCCACATCTGGATATTTAGCTACCACTGAACCTGTCCACAAGGATATCCCATAGGTACTCCAATAAAACATCTCAAAAGCCAAACTCATTATCTTGAAAATGAAACTAAATTTTCTTCCTAAATTTCTTACTTCAGGCCTTGATGGCATGTTATTCACCCAGCCACTTGAGCAAGAAACCTGGAAAATGTTGCCAACTTATCCACTGTCTCTCCATGAGTTTCTACCTCTGAACTATCTCTCAAATCTCACTGCACCATTCCCGTGGTCACTGCCTTATTCAAGCCCTTACCATCTCTTGCCTGGACTGATGCAATATCCTAACTGATCTGCCTACCTGCATCTCACTGCTTTCCAATGCTTTCACATTGCCATCAAAATGACTGCTTCCCTGCATAAAATCTTTCAATGACTATTACTACATTAGTTTGCTATGGCTGCCATAACAAAATATCACAGATTGGGTGACTTAGACAACAGAAATTTACTTTCTTCCAGCTCTGGATGCAGGGAAATCCAACATCAAAGTGTTAGTAGGCCTGGTTTCTCCTGAGGCCTTGCTCCTTGGCGTGCAGATGACCACTTTCTCACTGTATCCTCACATGGTCTTTCCTCTATATGCATACACCCTGCGTGTCTCCTTGGCCAAATTTCCTCTTCTTATATCTTAATTCCCTCTTTTTCTTTCTTTGTTTCTTTCTTTCTTGCTTGCTTGCTTGCTTTCTTGTTTTCTTTTTTTTCTTTTTCTTTTCAAGATAGAGTCACTCTGTCACTCAGGCTGGAGTGCAGTGGCGCCATCTTGACTCACTGCAACCTCCTCCTCCCATGTTCAGGCAATTCTCATGCCTCAGCCTCTCGAGTAGCTGGAACTACAGGCACACACCACCTTGCCAGGCTAATTTTCTTTTTAACTTTTTTTGTGTGTTGGTGGGGAGAGGAGCAGAATCTCACTCTGTCGCCTAGGCCAGAGTGCAGTGGTGCCATCTCGGCTCACTGAAACCTCCGCTCCCCAGTTTCAAGTGATTCTCCTGCCTCAGCCTGCCAAGTAGCTGGGACTACAGGTGCACACCACCACACCCAGCTAATTTTTTGAATTTTTAGTAGAGATAGGGTTTTACCATGTTGGCTAGACTGGTCTCAAACTCGTGAGCTCAGGCAATCGCCCACCTCAGCCTCCCAAAGTGCTAGTCGTGAGCCACCACACCCTGTCACTTAATCACCTCTTTAAAGATCCTATTTCCAAATACAGTCACATTCTGAGGTACTAGGGGTTGGAACTTCAGCATAGGAATTTGGGGGGAAACAGTTCAACCCATAAGAATCACCTACCAATTAAGAATGGAGCTAGTCGTTATAACCTGCAAACCTACTCATAGTACGACCCCTTCCAACTCTCCAACTTCATGTCTTCTATTTCCCTCTGTTATTTTAATATCCAAGGGCACCAAATTCTGTGTAGTTCTTTAAACATTCAGTCTGTTTGGTGCTTTTGAGCCACACACTCCTTTTGACAAGAATGCCCACCCTACCCTCTTGTCACTGGTAAACTACTATTCATCCTTCGAATCTTACTCTGAGACTTTTCTGAAATTCCATTCCCATGGATGAGCAACTGTTATTTATTATGCTGTTTTGATAGTTTCATTGTATTTCCTAGTACCCTAGTTCCTAAAGACAGAACTAGGAGCATATCTGTTTTCCTCTGAATGAGTGAGCCTGTATAAAAAAGAAACAGAATCATAAAATATAAGCTTTTTTCCTGGACCTAGTGAGAGAATGAGAGACACTTACCAGAGGGAAATAAAGGACTGCTCCAGGCAAGATGAACATGAAGAAGTGAGTGAGCCTTGTCCCATTAGACTTGCCTCTTGGCAGAAACTGAGTCTTGTCTTGTCCATTCAAGAGAGGAACAAATCCTCTGCAAAAATGTCAGAGCAGCCACACAACAGGGACAGGTGTCTGTCCTGTTGCCTCAGTCCTGCATAGTTTATGCAGCCAAATGAGAAGGTAAGTTTGCATCAAGAGAAATCGGGCATTCAGGAACTGGGCTATCCAGGCATGAGAAACTCATCTATACTTTCAAATTTTATGGCTTAAGGCCAATCATACGTTTTTTCTACATAGCACTTGCAGGTAAATCAAACCACTACAGTTCAATCACATTGAATCATCTAACTTTATATTTAAGACATACTACTTCCGTCCCACTCCATTCTTCAGACTGTCTTGCTCTATCAGCCAGACTGGAGTGCCATGGTGCAATCTCAGCTCACTGAGCCTTTCTTGGCTCAAGTGATTCTCCTGCCTCAGCCTCCCCAGTAACTGAGACTGCAGGCATACATCAGCACAACTGGCTGATTTTTTGTACTTTTTTGTAGAGACAAGGTCTCCCTATGTTTCCCAGGCTGGTTTTGAACTCCTGGGCCCAAGTGATCCACCTGCCTCAGCTTCCAAAAGTGCTGAGATTACAGGCATGAGTCACTGTGCCCAGCCAAGACCTACTCTTTTAACTCATTTAGGGGATGGGGTGGTGCCCCATAAAAGAGAGCCTTGCTAGAAAATATATCAGTTTTGTGTAGACCTAAGCCCAAAAAGGGACCTCTAAGATCCCTGAAAAGGGATCTTTACCAATATCCTTAGTAATAAGAAACCTACAAGTTAGGCAAAATTTTACCCTAGACTGAAAAGAAGGTGTCCAATTTAATAAAGAGACACTGACCTTCAAGGTCTTTTTTTCTTGTAAATATAGCTGTATTTCTTTGCCTTGTGATTACGAGTAGATTAAGTCATGACTTTCAAAACACTAATTTTGTCACCACTATGAGTTGTTCTTGTGCTGCTGTTATAATGCTCTATAATTCTCTGGCATAGGATAGGTCATATTTTGTTTTTTGGTTTTTTTCAAAATCAGATCAAATCAGGGATGATCACAGTCATCTTTCTGAGGCACCTCCCCTCCTAGTCTCTGAGACTAAGGTCATGAAAGATGACTTGTTGCATCTGAGTGATGTTGTTGCAAGTCCTGGTCCCTCACCTTCAGAAAAGGCAGCCAAGTGTTGCATGTCCCAGGCGTATGCCACGGGCTGCAGAGCCAGCCAAGGAAACCTTCATGGAGGGGCCCAAGGGAACGCCATGAGTGTCCTGCTTCTTGTATTCACATAGGTACCCCATGTCCTGCTGTAGGACTGGGTCTCCATTTGTGATATTCATAAAACCCTCAGAGACCTGACAACTAGTCTGTATCTCAGTTTCCAAGAAGACCAATTCTGGGGTTAAGTCCCACTCTCTTTTTCCTAGAGGCACAAAATCCATAGAACTGAAGAAGAGGAAAAAAATTAAGTTTTCTTTCTTTTGCTGATGAGATAGGATGAGGAAAAAGAGACATGAAGTATACCTCTATTGAACTTTCTAAAGTTGAGTTCACAGTTGGGTTATTGACAGGAGTTTAAAAAAACTTTTTTTGTAAAAGAAAACACATTCCATTCTCCCCATACTCCCACAAAACCTTTGTAAACCTTCCTCTGACCATCATTACACCCTCTCTATACCTGAAGAGGTTCCTTGGTCACTACTGTTTATTATTTGTTTTTGTTGTTGTTGTTGTTGAGACAGAGTCTTGCTCTGTTGCCCAGGATGGAGTGCAGTGGCATGATCTTGGCTCATGCAACCTCTGCCTCCCAGGTTCAAGCAATTCTCCTGCCTCAGCCTCCTGAGTAGCTGGCACTACAGGGATGCATCACCATGCTCAACTAATTTTAGCATTAGTAGAGATGGGGTTTCACCATGTTGGCCAGGCTGGTCTTGAACTCCGGGCCTCAAGTGATCCACCTGCCTCAGCCTCCAAATGTGCTGGGATTACAGGCGTGAGTCGCTGCACCCAGCCTCTTTTTATTTGTGTACCTTTCACATAGCCCTCTTATTTTATGTATCTACAAAAACTGGAAGCTCCCTAATAACTGAAATCTGATCTGTTTCATGCACCACTGCAGCCCCAATGCCTAGCATGTTATTTAGTAATAGCCCATACTCTTAATAAATTTTCATGGAAATGAATTAAGTATTGATATCAATCAGCTCAGGTATCTACTCAAATGATAAAGGAAGAAGGAAAGCAAGTATCGGTATACCTTACTTCACTGTGCTTCTTGGATATTGCTTTTTTTTTTTTTCTTTTTGAGATGGAGTCTCACTCTTTTGCCAGGCTGGAGTACAGTGGCATGATCTCGGCTCACTGCAACCTCTGACTCCCGGGTTCAAGTGATTCTCCTGCCTCAGTCTCCCAAGTAGCTGGGACTACAGGAGTGCGCCACCACGCCCAGCTAATTTTTATATTTTTTTGTAGAGACGGGGTTTCACCAAGTGCTGGGATTACAGGCATGAGCCACCGCTCCCAGCTGGATATTGCATTTTTCACACCTTGAAGGTTTGTGGCAACCCTGTGTCAAATAAGTATATTGGCAACATTTTTTCCAGAAGTATGTGTTCACTTCATGTCTCTGTGTCATGTTTTGTTAATTCTCAATATTTTAAATAATTTCGTTTTATTTGTATCTCTTATGGCTATCTGTGATCAGTGATCTTTGATGTTACTCTTGCAATTTTGTTGGCACACCATAAACTACACCCATAGAAGACTTGAATTTAATTGATAAATGTGTGTGTCCTGATTGTTCCACACTTCCACAGATCAGACATTCCCCCATTTCTCTCCCTTTGCTCGGACCTCCTTATTCCCTGAGAAATAACAATATTGAAATTAGACCAATAACCCTATGACCTCTAAACGTTTAAGTGAAAAGAAGAGTCATACATCTCTCATTTGCAATCAAAAGCTAAAAATGATTAAGCATCAGAAAAGCCAAGGTAGGCTGAAAGCTAGGCCTCTTGCATCAGTTAGCCAAATTGTGAATGCAAAGGAAAAGTTCTTGAGGAAAATTAAAAAGAGCTACTCCAGTGAACACATGAATGCTAAGAAAGCAAAACAGCCTCATTCCTGATATGGAGAAAGTTTTGGTGGACAGGATATAAAATCAAACCAGACACTGCATTCTCTAAAGCCAAACCTAATCCAGAGCAAGGCCCTAACTCTCTTCAGTTCTATGAAGGCTGAGACGCATGAGGAAGGTGCAGAAGAAAATTTAGAAGCTAGCAGATTGATTCATGAAGTTTCAAGAAGGAAGTCATCTTCAAAATATAAACGTGCAAAGTGAAGCTGCAAGTGCTGATGTAGAAGTTGCAGCAAATTATCCAGATCTAGCTAAGATCACTGATGAAGGAGGAACACTAAACAACACATTTTCAGTGTAGATGAAACACCTTTCCATTGAAAGAATATGCCATCTAGAAATTTTATAGCTAAAGAGGAGAAGTCAGTGCCTTGCTTCAAAGCTTCAAAGAACAGGTTGACCCTCTTGTTAGGGCCTGATGGCTTTCATCTGAAACCAATGCACACTTACTATTCTGAAAATTTTAGGGCCCTTAAAAATTATGCTAACTCCATTCTGCCAGTGTTTTATAAGTTAAATAACAAGCCTGAATGACAGCACTTCTGTTTATAGCATGATTTACTGAACATTTTAAGCCCCCTGTAAAGACTTGCTGCTCAGAAAAAAAAAAAAAAAAAGATTCCTTTCATCCTCACTGACAATGCACCTCATTACACAAGAGCTGTGATGGAGATGTACAAGGAGATGAATGTTATTATTATGCCTGCTAACACATCTATTCCGCAGCCCATGGATCAAGAAGTAATTTCAACTTTCAACTCTTTTATTATTATTATCGCTGTTGTAAACCTATAGCTGCCATAGATAGTAATTTGTCTGGTGAATCTGAGCAAAGTAAGTTGAAAACTTTCTGGAAGGGATTAACCATTATAGATGCCATTAAGAACACTTGTGACTCATGGGAAGAGGTCAAGATATCAACATAAACAATTTAGAAAAAGTTGATTCCAACCTTCATGGATGACTTTGAGGGGTTCAAGAGGAAGTCACTGCAGATATGGCAGAAATAGCAAGATAACTATAATTAGAAGTGGAGCCTAGGGTTGGGTGGCTCACGCCTATAATCCCAGCACTTTGGGAGGCCGAGGTGAGCGGATCATGAGGTCAGGAGATCGAGACCATCCTGGCTAACACAGTGAAACTCTGTCTCTGCTAAAAATACAAAAAATTAACGGGGCATGATGGCACACGCCTGTAGTCCCAGCTACTCAGGAGGCTGAGGCAGGAGAATCGCTTGAACCTGGGAGGTGGAGGTTACAGTGAGCCGAGATTGTGCCACTGCACTCCAGCCTGGGCAACACAGTGAGATTCTGTCTCAAAAAAAAAAAAAAAAAAAAGTGGAGCCTAAAGATGTGACTGAACTGCTGTAATGCTGTAATCTCATGATATAACTGGAACAGATGAGGAGTTGTGGAGTTGCTTCTTGTGGATGAGCAAAGAAAGCAGGATTTGAGAGGACTGACCCCAATTTCTAAAGAAGTTCTGTTGTGGGTAAAATGCTATCAAATAGCATCACATGCTACAGAGAAATGTTTTGCGAAAGAAAGAGTTAATTGATGCAGCAAACTTCATTGTGCCTTGTTTTCAGATATTTCTGCAGCCACCCTAACCTTCAGCAACCACCACCCAGATCAGTCAGCAGCCATCAACATTGAGGCAAGACCCTCCTCCAGCAAAAAGATTACAACTCAATGAAAACTCAGATGATTATTAGCATTTTTATTGGTAACATATTAATAAATGCTGTGTTTTATTGATAGCAATAGTTTTTTAAATTAAGGTATGTACTTTTTTTTAGACATAATACTGTTACAAACTCAATAGACTCCAGTCTACTGTAAATATAACTTTTACATGCACTGGGAAAAAAAATTCATGTGACTTGCTTTATTGTGATATTTATTGCAGTGATCTGGAACTGAACCTGTAATATGTCTAAGGTATCCTTCTAATCAGCCAAAATGATAAATCATCAGATTGAAAAAAATTCCAGAGTTAATATATTGAAAGGTAATAATGAATGAGAAGTAATACTGTACCTTAGTAATCTTAACTCTCTTCTCTGTATACTTTTGTTTCTCAGCTAATGGTTTTATGTAACTAGGGCACTGCAAAGTTAAAGGATTTTCTGAACACCAGAATTTTACTACTAATAGAGCCATTCTAGAATCTGGTCCTATCCATATTTTAGCCTATGGGCACATGATTTATCCATCTCTCTGTAATAATTTATCAATGCTATTGCTAGTAAATAGAATAATAAAGGTTCTTGAAAGAACATAAGAAATATATAGTTCTTCGTTCACCCCAGCAATAGAAATAATAACTCTGAATATAAAATGGTGAGAGGTGGCCATGTGCAATGGCTCATGCCTGTAATCCCAAAATTATGGAAAGTCAAGGTGGGAGGATAGCTTGAAGCTGGGATTACAAGATCAGCCTGGGCAACATAGTGAGATCCTCATGTCTACAAAAAATTTTAAAAAATAAAAATTATCTGGGTATAGTCCTACCTATTCCAGGCTGAGGTGGGAGGATCACTTGAGCTCAGGAGTTCAAGTTTGCAGTGAGCTGGGATCATGCTACTGCACTCCAGCTTGGGAAACAGAGCAAGATCCTATCTTAAAAAAAAAAAAAAAAAAAAATGGAGAGAGGTATGTCAAACGGATCATAACCAATATATGTGAAATGGTGGTGAACAGAGCTTAGATATATCTTTTATGTATTCTTGGATCCCAGAGCTGAGAACAGATGCAATATATTAAGTCAATGAATTGCCAGCTATAGCATCAACCATGTACATGCAAGATTTGACTAATCCTGGTCATCTTTTCAGGGAAGTACAGAACTGTGGTGTAACCATGTCTTCCCCTTTTTATCTCTTCAGTGGGGGAGAGGTGGGATAGATGTCTCAGGCCAGATGTTGCTGGAACAAGAAGACAAGTGTCAGAGGGAGAGGGAGGCAGAGCTGAGACCAAGCGTGTCAGAGGGGTAGCCTGCTTTCCTGCCATTTGAAAACTCATTTCCTAAATAACAATTACACTGTGCAATGTAATAATTTTTTGTCACTAAAAAGACAAGGCAGCTCTACACTTACCAGTATGGAACAGGCTCCAAGTCATATTAAGTTGGAGAGGGGTAAAGGGTGGGAAACAAAATGTAGAACAATGTATATAATATGCTATCCTATGTGTATATAATTAAATATATATTTGTGTATGTATATGCTTATATACACCTAGAACATGTTTGGAAGAATATTGAAAATTTGAGAGCTGGGTATGGTGGCTCATGCCTGTAGTCCCAGTTACTCAGGAAGCTGAGGTAGGAGAATTGTTTAAGCCCAGGAGTTCGAGACGACCCTGGACAACATAGTGAAAGAAACCCCATCTCTATCATAAATAAAATAAAATAAAATAAAATAAAACTTGCAAACCTTGGGGGAGACAAACAAAGCAGGGCTTCCATGGAAGGCCACACATGATGGAAATACAACCTTCCAGAGGCATCAATTATATAGGCTCTTGCTACTCAAAGGTGTGGTTCCCAGACCAGCAGCATCAGCATTACCTGGGAGTTTGTTAGAAATGCAGAATCTCAGCTTCTACCCCAGACTTACTGAGTCATAACCTACCTTTAAAGAGGACTCTCAATTATTTTTTAATTGCATCAAATTTTGAGAAATACTGTTACAAATGCAAAGTGTATATAGCCTTCTACAGTTGTACACTGCATAACCTTCATAACCGAGAGTAAAGGAAAGACCCATGAGTAAAGGATGGAAAGAAGTCTCTTCACCATAGAGGCTTTTATTTGTTGTTTATTTTTTTGAGATGGAATCTCGCTCTGTTGCCCAGGCTGGAGTACAGTGGCATAATCCAGGCTCACTGCAAACTCCTCCTCCCAGGATGAAGTGATTCTCTTGCCTCAGCCTCCCAAGTAGGTGGGATTACAGGCATGTGCCACCACACCCAGCTAATTTATAGAGCCTGTTCGCATTTTGTACATGTGGAGTCATGTGGTACCAAAAGAATTCTAAATATTGAAAGCTAAACTAAAGCAAACAGGACTTTACAGCCTAAAGGGGATGACTTTAATAATTGAGAGTAGGCCAGGCACTGTGGCTCACACCTGTAATCCCAACATTTTGGGTGGCCTAGACGGGAGGATAGTTTGAGGCCAGGAGTTCAAGACCAGCCTGGGCAACATGGCAAAACTCCATCTCTACAAAAAATACAAAAATCAGCTGGGTGTGGTGGCACGTGCCTATACTCTCAGCTACTCAGGGTTGGGGTGGGGAGCTGGGGGATGGTCAGTGGGGGCTGAGGCAGGAGGATCACTTGATCCTGGGAGATTGAGGCTGCAGTGAGCTGCAGTTATGCCACTGCACTGCAACCTGGTGACAGAGTGAAAGCTTGTCTCAAAAAATAAATAAATAAATAATTCAGAGTAACTGATCATTATGGAATAAGATATTGATGAGGAAAGCCAGTCAATGACAAAGAGCATTTCAACTGAGCACAGTGGTGGTAGTTTTTGGAAGCCATAGAACTGTTTCATGCTTATATCCCAAAGAAATATTGGTTACAATGGGACATTAGTTTTAACAACTTTTGCAGATAACTAAGTTAGGTATTGGAACATCCACGTAATGTGTTTGGGTTCCCAATTGGGAGACTAATGCCTTAAGTGTGACCTCTGTTCTACCTCCCAGTCGCCCCACTTTCTGCCCTCTAGGACTTGTGTACTCTACTGCCATTTATGAGGTAGCACGAAGCTCATATTTTGCTTCAGATAGAATCATTGTTTAGGTTGCAGTCTCAGAGTTATTTCATCATTTCAATAATAAGCAAATACTGCTGTATAAATGAGAAAAGGGGGTAATGTTTTAAAATTTAATTATATTTACACCCTAGAATTATATACATTCACATGGAACACAAAGTATAAAAGGGGTACAAGGTGAAAAAGCTCTTCTTTATGGTTATAATCCAGTTATACTGTTTCCTTTTCTAGAGGCACCTACTATGAGTTTTTGTGTATCTTTCTGAAGATAATTTATACATAAAACACAATTTACATTATTTTACATCCTGTTTTTAAACAAAAGATAGTATACTATACATATCATACCTTGCTTTTTCTGAATAACATTAGATCATGGAGATCATCCTGTATCACATAAAGATGATCCCCATAGCTACTGTATCCCTAGGGATACCTTATTATGTATATCCTCTACTGGTGAGATCTTTTGGTATTATAAACAATGCTATAATGAGTAATCTATTTCATACATGAGTGAATAAAGTCTGGGATAAATTCCCAGGAGGAAACCTGTTGAGTTACATTGTTAATTCTGTGAGATGGCAAACTGCCAACTTACACTCAACTAGCAATGTATGAGAACACACTGTCTAATCAAACCTTTAGATCTTTGCTAATACAATAACTTTAAAATGATATTCCAGTCATTGGAATTTGGATTTCTGTTTTTGTGAATAAGACTGAACATCTTTTCATATATTTAAAGGTCATTTGTATTTTTTTTATATAATCAGTTTTCTTTCCCTTTCTTTCCTTCTCTTTCTTCTTTCTTTCTTTTCTTTTCTTTTTTCTTTGACAGAGTTTCACTCTTGCTGTCCAGGCAATGGCACAACCTTGGCTCACTGCAACCTCTGCCTCCTAGGTTCAAGTGATTATCCTGCCTCAGCCTCCTGAGTAGCTGGGATTACAGGAGCCTGCCACCACGCCTGGCTAATTTTTTGTATTTTTAGTAGAGACAGGGTTTCACCATGTTGGCCAGGCTAGTCTAGAACTCCTAATGTCAGGTGATCCACCCACCTCGGCCTCCCAAAGTGCTGAGATTACAGGCATGAACCACCATGCCCAGCCTGGTCATTTTCTTATTGATTTTCAAATGCTCTCCCTGTATTAGAAAGATTAGCACCTGTCTGTGTTATAACTAGCAAATATTTTTCCAAGTTTGTCATTTGTCTTTTGAATTTTTGTTTATCTTGCAGAACTTTATTTTTAATGCAATCAGATTTTTAAATCATTTCTTTTATGGCTTCTGAATGTTATGACATATCTAGAAATAGCTTTCCCATCCCCAATTTTTTTAAAAGGAAATCTTCAGAGCTTTCTTCTAGCTCTCTTACGTTTTCATGTATTTATATGTAAATATTTGAACCAACTTGAATTTGTTTTGAGGTAAGTTAGGAGATACAGATCCAAATTTATTTTTCTGACATTTTCTAGATGTCTATTGGTAGTCCTATTAGTATTTTTTATATAAACCATTTTTTCCCATTGATTCAAGTGGCTGATTTTATAATTTACTAAATTCTATTTCTGAATGTTCTCATTTATTCCACTGATTCCTTTTAAGATATAAAAAGGCTAGTTTCCCTTCACACTCTAGACTTTTCCTACATTTTCCTAGATACTATTGCTTGTTATTATTATTATTTTTGTTTTTGAGACAGAGTCCCGCTCTGTCGCCCAGGCTGGAGTGCAGTGGCGCGATCTGGGCTCACTGCAAGCTCCGCCTCCCGGGTTCACGCCAT
>NW_012122487.1:2223445-2249978 GCF_000951035.1 Colobus angolensis palliatus
GCCAGGATGGTCTCGATCTCCTGACATTGTGATCCACCCGTCTCGGCCTCCCAAAGTGCTGGGATCACAGGCGTGAGCCACCGCGCCGGGCCGCTTGTTATTTTTAAATATAAGCTTTAGAATTTGATTGGCTAAAATAAAATCATCTTGTCTTTTTATTGGATCAATCCGTGTGTGATAATAAGTCTTCCTGTTCAAGAATATGCTATATCTTTCCATTTGTTCAAAGTTCTTTTGAAACTTCAGTTGCGGTTTAATGATTTTTTTTCTTTCAAATAGATTTTCTACTTTTTCATTGGTTTTGTAAATGGAATCTTTTTGTCCATTATATCTTCTAAACTAACTAGTTAATATAGGTAAATGAATTGACTATTCATTTCCGTATGCTAATTTTATACTTAGCCAACTTACTGAATTCTCTTATCATCTGTAGTAATATTTCAGTTATCTAAAGTTTTTCAGAAATGCAACAATATTTACAAATAATTATAATTTTACCCTCTTCCTTTCCACTTTTTATACTTCTCATTTCTGTCTCCTTTCTTGTGATGGCTACTATCTCCAAAATAGTGTCAAACAGAGGTGACAGATATTTTCACCTAGCTCCCGATTTTAATGGTACTTCTCCACATGTTTCCCATGATGCTGGCTTTGGGCTTGAAATACATGTATTTCATATACTATGACTATTCACTGTGTATCAAATTAAGATTTAAATGACTAATGAAATCATGAGGGATCTCAGAGAGAGATGGTACCTTGTTTGGTCCAAATTGGTAATGTACGGCTGTTAATGACTTATCAAATGTTTTTTACTTGTATCAATTATCTCACTGGATCCCCACCATAATCCTGAGTTAGATACTCATTCCAGCATTTTTTTCAATTATTATGCCTTGTTCTGGCTTCTACCAGATAATTAGAAATGACGTACGAATAATGAGAAAATTGTTCTTCCTTTGAAAGCACAACAAAGTGGTCAAGAATAGCAGAGGTTTAAAATAAACTATTTTATAGGATATGGTTTCTAGAGTATTAACAATATGTTCAGTGTCTCCTGTGGCCAAGAGATAGTTTAACCCTCCATTTTTCCTTGTAGTTAAATCAGAGAGTTCCTTATTACTAGAGGCTAAGCCTAAACACGCAAAGTGAGAGCTGGCCTGGAAGAACAGATCTGAGAATCATCCATGGGCAGGTTATAATTGAAGCCATAGGATTAGATGAGATAATCTACAATAATGTACTCTAGAAGGAGAAGATAAATAAATCAAAGATGAAAGCCTGGATAAAACCAGTAAGAAGGGTGAGTAAAAGAAAAAAGGTCTAAACAAGGGAATAAAAGTGAACGGCAAGAGTTAAAGAGAGGAAAAAACACAAGAAAATTCATTACTGAAACAAAGGGAGAAGGGAATTTCAAGAAGTTGTCAACAGCATCAAAGGCTTCAGAGACTAAAATAATTCCAAGAGTTGAAAAGTATTCGTTGTAATTAGCAACAAGGTGATCACAGGCAAATTTGACAATAACAGTGTCAGTGGATGCAGTGACTATTGTCTGCCCAGAATGTCTTTCTCTTCTTCATCTGGCAAGAAATCCTGCTTCTCTGTCCACAGGAGTAGGCACATGATTCAGCTTGTGCCAATCATAGCATCACATCTTCCTGGCTATAGAGATAGGCAGCATTCAACTGTAGGCATATGGCCAGGCACAGTGGCTCATGTCTGTAATCCCAGCCTGTAAGAGGCTGAAGCGGATGAATCACCTGAGGTCAAGAGTTTGAGATCAGCCTGACCAACATGGTAAAACCCCTTCTCTACTAAAAATACAAAAAAATTAGCTGGGTGTGATGGCATGCACCTGTGGTCCCAGCTACTTGGGAAGCCAAGGCAGGAGAATCACTTGAACTTGGGAAGTGGAGGTTGTAGTGAGCCAAGATCATACCACTGCACTCCAGCCTGGGCAATAGAGTAAGACTCTGTCTCATTAATAATAATAATAATAATGATAATAATAATAATAGGTGTATGACCCAAGCTAGACCAATCAGAACATTTGCATGGAATTTTTCTGTCTGGAACTAATGAGAAAAATCTTTTTTTCCTTCTGAATGATGGAAATATCAGAATGAAGTAAACATACAGAGATATGTAGAGATGAAACATGAGCAATGGAGGGAGAGGGCACGCATGTGTGCTCCTGTGAAAGAGAAATATCTGCTCCACATTTTTTTGAATCTTAATTCTCTTCACTTAATTCTATGAGCTTCCTTAATGTCCTTCAAATAATTTCCACTACTTCCTCCCGCTTTTTTTTTAGTAACAAAAGAATTAAGATTAATAGGTAGAAGTCAGATTGTAATTGGCTTAGAAATGAATGATATAAATACTTCAGAATAACCATAACAAGAAATGGACAGGAATGATATAAATAAAACTACAAAATTTTACTGACGATCGTAAAAGAAGACTTGAATAAATGGGAAGTCCTCACATGTTCCTGGATAGCAATGACTATCATAAATATGTCATTTCTTCTCAAATTAATTTATAGGTTTAATGCAACTCCACTCAAAATCCAAATAGGATACCTTTTGGAGCTTGAAACGGTTAAGTTTAAGTTGATTAGCTTAAAGTTGATTAGCTTAAAGAAAATAGAAAAGAGTGAAGAAATTAAAAAAAAAAGAAAGAAAATTGATGAGGGAAAGAGTGAACAGTTATTAAGTATCTTCCCCAGCTCAAAGGATTCACAATAGGAGTGGCTCTGTAGCTCTCTTTCCTCGTCAAAGAGATCCTTGCCTCTGGGCACATGGTCCATGGATATTCTCCCTTTTTCTTAAAGTAAGTTAAATAAATTTTTGTTACTTGTAACCAAAAGAGTCCTAATTCAAGAACTTGTCCCATCAGATATTAAAACAGTACATAAAACACAGTACTACTAGTATAAATGTTTATGAGCATATCTTTGGGACAAAATAAATAGCCATAAATAGATACTATCTCTTACTTATAAAACCGATATAAATAATAACGTTGACATCACATAGAAATGTGTAAAGGAAAAAATCATTCAATAGGTTGGTTAACTGAAAACTTAAGTTAAATTGTCAACTTGCAACATACACTAAAATAAATTCCAGATATTAATGTGAAAAGTGTTCACTGTAAAACAAACCAATGACTATTAAAACATGTGTCTGAAACCTAGTAAATGTTTGCCAAAGTGCTGGTTAAAAAACTAGGAGATTATTTAGGGAACTATTTACTTGTTCTTGAACTGAAGGAAGAATTGTCTAAATATAAAATCAATGGGCTAAATCACAAAGGAATCAACATCAAATATTTAACTACATGAAAAATTCAAGTCTACACAACAGAAGCCATCAAAATGTGAAAGGTAAATTATAAAGTAGAAAAATATTTCAATATATCTGACAAAAAGCATGTAGTAGTTTAAATCAATAATGAAAACACTGAAACTTCAATGGAAAAAAGTACAACAATGTGCAGAGAAATCTCAGAAGCAAAAATATAAATGACCAATAAATATGTGAAACAATTCACTTTTACTGCTATAAGATAATACAAAAAGGTTACAATTTCAATGATATATCATTGTATTCTACTAGAAAAGTTACTAAAATTTACAAAATTTAAGGCTAGTGAGGTTGTTTCAAAAATAAGATGGTACACTCCTATTAAGAGTCTAAACCGGCATGTAATTTTTAGAAAGCAATTTGGCAACATATCAAGAACTTTGTAAAAGATTCGTATTCTTTGACCCAGATTCCCATTCTAGAACGTTTAAAGGCACAAAATGTATCCCCTGTTCTCAGAAGTGTAAATATGCATGAAGCATAAAGTTGACAGCCAGAGGGAAAGAAGGCAGTAGGAAGAGAGAGAGGTGGCATTAAGATTCTGGTTGTAGTCATTGAAGTCCCTAAAACGGCCCTGGTTCTTCATAATCTGTGAGCTATCTCAGAACCTTTCCAATAAATCCTCCCCTATGATCCCTTAGTCTCTGTCCCCTGCACGAAAAGATAATTGACTAACATAATGACCCTGGCCTGAAATATGTATTCCTTCCTTTTGCTAGATTAACCTAGTGTATAATTTTGGGTAAAAGGTGCTGATTGCTTCGATTCATTGTAGCTGGTTCTAGTCCAAGCTTAATTAGTTTGGAATTAAACTGGATCCAATACTGGCACCTTTTATAGTGTCTATTTAAATACAATATTAGAGTGATGAAATTCTTCTTGAATGAGAGGTGTTGGTGAGATTTTTAGCAAGACAAAGTACTAGCTGTATTAGTCAGGGTTCTCTAAAGGGACAGAACTACTAGGATATATGTATATATGAAGGGGAGTTTATTAGGAGAATTGACTCACAAGGTGAAGTCCCACAATAGGCCATCTGCAAGCTGAGGAGCAAGGAAGCTAGTGTGAGTCTCCAAACCTCAAAAGTAGGGAAGCTGACAGTGCAGCCTTCAGTCTGTGACTGAAGGCCTGAGAGCCCCCGGCAAACCACTGGTGTAAAGTCCAAGAGTCCAAAAGTTGAAGAACTTGGAGTCTGATGTTCAACAACAGGAAGCATCCAGCACAGAAGAAAGATGAAGGCTGGAAGATTCAGCAAGTCTGCTGTTTCCAACTTCTGCTTGGCAGCTGATAGATGGTGCCGGACCAGCTTGAGGGTGGGTCTGCCTCTCCCAGCCCACTGACTCAAATGTTAATCTCCTTTGGCAACACCCTCACAGACACACCCAGATCAATACTTTGCATCCCTCAATCCAATTAAGTCGACACTCAATATTAACCTTCACACCAACCAAAGTAGATCAGAAACAAAAATTAGAAGAAATTTACTGAACTTAGTCCTAATTAGTGAGATAGAGCTGCTTCGTGTGGTGCTGTGGTTAGGTGATTAGGTAATAATGATAAAAACACAATAAAATTCAACATCCTGAGGTGATGCCTTGTGAATTCGTTCCTCGTTGAAAAGCCTTTAACACAGTGGACTACTCTTTTCTTGTCTTTTCCCTAGCCTTCGCAATTCACACTCTCCTGGAACTTCTCATTAGTCACATTCTCTCCTGGTTTTAATAATAGTTGGATTAGCTTAGACAAAGGCTAGACTGAGGTAGCAAGAGACGAAAAATAGTTAAACAAGATAAAGAGTTATTTCTCATGTAATATTTTGTGTATATTGTCCAGGAATAATATGGTGGCCCAAGAGGTTAGAGAACCTGAGGTCCTTTCAATGTATGACAGCCACTGGGTATGACCCTCATCCATGTGGTCAAAATGACCTCACTGTCGTATTTGCATTCAACCCCATGGAAAGCAGGGACATGCTTCTTTCCTATAAAAGGCATAATTGAGAAAGTGCAAACATCATTTCTAATAAATCCCACAAATCAGAACCTAATCATATGGCCACAATTAGCTGCACAGAGGCTGGGAAATGTCGTCTATATTTGGGGAATTGCGGGCCTAGCTAAAGCTCTATTTTATAGAAAAACAGCACTTTCTAACACTGAGGTTTACTAAATATGTCTCACTAGTTCAGATTTCTCTCCTGATGTTCACACTTATTTATTCAACTGTTTACTGAGCATTTATTTATTTAACAAATATTTAACTGAGCTCCTGTGTTACCAGCCACACTAAAAAAGACGCTTTTTCTATTTAGATGTTATTCAGAACTCTAACATGTCCAAAGCTGACCATTCCATATTCCCTAAACTTTCCTCCTTCCTATCTAGGTCATTTGCACCATCATTCAACCAGTTGCCCAACTCAGAAGTGAAGGTGTCTCATACTTATATTCTCCCCTGTCTCATCCAAACAGTCACCAGGCCTAATCAAATCTACCACCTAACTAGATCTCCATTCTAGCCACTTTTCTCCACATACCTCCTTTTAACTGTCATCTAGGGCTCAGTCTTCTCTCTTTTTGAAATTGAAGTATAACATACTTACAGGGAAGTATGTGAAGTGCACTAATATAAATGTAAAGTTTAATGGATTTTATATATGTACATATGTGCACACCCATTTAACCACCATCCAGATCAAGATACTTCTCAAGATTCTCTGTTTTTTCTCAGTCAAGCACTATTTCTCCTGTTTAGATAGTTGTTGAAGCCTTTTCAATGGTTGCTTCTCATACAATAAACTCACTGACCATCTTTCAGTTTCTTTATCTCTCTGTTTCTGACTGCCTGCTTGTCTCTCTCTCTCTCTCCCCCTCCCTCTCTCTCTGTCTCATGTGTGTGTGTGTGTGTGTGTGTATTTCCCTTGCCCCTGGGGCTTCATTTTACTCCTGTTCTCTCTCTTCCTTTTTGGCTGAAAAATCCTTCTGTAACCCAGATCTCAGCTGAGATACCACTTTTATCAAGAAACCCTGTCAGTTGCTGGTATGGGGATTTGCCTAAATAATCTTGTTATGGTTATCTTAGCTTAGGAAAAGGAGAGAAAAAAAAAACATATTGAATATGTTTTGATGTAGAATATAGAATATATTTGTTTTGGGTAAATGAATTGGAGACAATATTCTACTTGTCAGTGGGGCCTGGTCACCAAAATATTTTCATTCCTAGTATTAGTTTAAACATTGCTGCTGTAAGTTAGCTATCACAGCAAATCAATAATATTTAAGTCATAGCTCCTTTCAGTGGATCTCACTAGTAAGTAAGCCATTGAAGCCATTGAAAAGCATGACCATATTTATTTTTAGTGAACTAATGTTTTATAATTTACATCTAGTAAAGTATATATAACAGTGTATAGTTTGATGAGTTTTGATGACTGTATATCTCTGAGTAACCAATATCCCAATTGGTTTCCAAAGCAGAACTTTTCCAGCACCCCAAATAGTTCCTTTGTGCCTTTTTGGTCAATTCCTCTAAAAGGCAGTTACTGTTCTAATTTCTACCACAATTCATTGGTTTTGCATGTGTTGGAAAGCCATACAAGTAGAATCAGACAGTATATATATATATATGTGTATATATATGTGTATATATATATATATACTCATAATTTTGCTTCTTTTGCTCAACATAACATTTTTCAGATTCTTTATGTTGTTGCATATATGAGTAGTTCATTCTTATTTTATTACTGAACAGTATTCCAGCATAGTATATATAGAACATTTTATCCATTTTACCAATTCTCGTGTTGGTGAACTTATGGACTATTCCCTATTTTGGCCTATAACAAATAAATCTACTATGAACATTCTTACATAAGTCTTGTGAAGATATGTCTTCATATTTCATAAACACCTAGAAGCTGAATAGCAGATGGATCATAGAATAGGTATATTTTTATCTTTATTAGAAACTGTTAAACAGTTTATCCAAGATTGGTATTATTTTATACTCCAACTAGAAATGTATGCAAATTCTACTTGTTCCACATTCTAGTGTTGTCAATTTTTTTAATGTTTGTCCTTTCAGAAGTGTGAAATGATTTCTCATTGCAGTTTTCACTTGCATTTCCCTAATGACTAAAAATATTGAGCACCTTTTCTACATTTCTGTCCTGGAATCTTTAAAGTGTGGCTTTTGTTCTCATTCTTACAAAATGGCTGCTGGAGCTCTAGCTGTCACTGCATCGTAGGCAGAAGGAGGAACAAAGGGTCCAGATCTTACAGTCATGTATCTGCTGAGTCTTTCTCAGAAGCCTCACTCATGGGCTTCTCTTTCTATCTTATTGGTCAAAATTATGTCACATGCCTAACCAATCTGCCAGGAAGGCTGGGAAATGCAATTTTTTAAGTGGATCTTCCAGGTATCTATTACTGTGAAACAAACCAACTCAAAACTTAATGACTTAGAATGAAAATGTGTTTTTCTCACAAATAGGCCATTTGGGCAAAGCTCAGCAGAGACAGCTTGTCTCTGCTTCACTTGGCATCAGCCTAGAGGCAATTGTTGCTGGCTGCTGGCCAAGAAGACTCACACAGTTGGAACTGTGGTTAGACCATCTACACATGAGCTTTTCATGTGGGTTCTTGGATTCCCACACCATGATAGCTGAGTCCCAAGGGTGAGGGTCCCAAGAGAGACCCAGGTAGAAACCATGTTGCCTTTTATGACCTGGAAGTCACACATTATCACTTGTGCTGTATTCTATTCATTGTGGAAAATACAAAGGTCTGCCTGATTAAAGGGGAAGAGAAGTAGATTTTACAACTTGATCTGGGGGTGGCAAGGTATGGAAGAGCAAGTGGATCAAAATATTGCTGTGGGCTGGGCACAGTGGCTCACGCGTATAATCCCAGCACTTTGGGAGGCCGAGGCAGGTGGATCATTTGAGGTCAGGAATTTGAGACCAGCCTGGCCAACATGGTGAAACCCCATCTCTACTAAAAAATACAAAAATTAGCCAGGTGCACTGGCAAACGCCTGTAATCCCAACTACTTCAGGAGGCTGAGGCGGGAGAATAGCTTGAACCTGGGAAGCAGAGGTTGCAGTGAGCTGAGATCGTGCCACTGCACCCCAGCCTGAGCAACAAGACTGAAACCCCATCTCAAAAACAAAAAACCAAAAACAAAGTATGACTGTGGCCATTTTGGGGAAATACAATCTTCTACAATTGGGCACATTGCTTACCCCTAACTAAGCTGGGATTCTCTTCACAGGGAAGATGTGGCGAATAAATGTTGGGTAGGCAAGCTGAGTTTCTGTCATGTTCTTTACACATATAACATTATAATTGTTTGCTTTCCACTAGACTGTAAACTCCATAAAGGCAGCAGCCAGATTTGTCTACCTTTGTTAATTATTGGTTCCTTAGGGCCTAAGGAAAAAAAAATAGGCATTCAAGAAATATTTCTCAATGAACAGGTATTAAACTAAATAAAACCATATATAGAATATCAGTTTTAGAAAATAAACTGTGATGTAACATTAGGAAAGAATGTAAAAGTTGGAATTTTAAGTCAATAACCTGCCAGCCTGGAGCTGGGAGCTGTTGCTCACACCTATAATCCCAGCACTTTGGGAGTCTGAGACAGGTAGATCATTTGAGCTCAGGAGTTTGGGACCAGCCTGGGCAACATGGCAAAACCCTGTCTTTACAAAAAATACAAAAATTCATCAGGTGTGGTGGTGCATGCTTGTGGTCCCAGCTACTCAGGAGGCTGAGGTGGGAGGATCACTTGAGCCCAGGAGGTTGAGGCTTCAGTGAGTCATGATTATGCTACTGTACTTCAGCCTGGGTGACATAGTGGGACCCTACCACTAAATCACTAAATAAATACCTATTAGGCTGGGCAACATAGTAAGACCCTATCTCTACAAAAATCTTTTTAAAAAATTAGCTGAGTGTGGTGGCATGCACCTGTAGTGGCAGCTATTTGGGAGGCTGAGGTGAGAGGATCACTTGAGCCCAGGAGTTCAAGGCTGCAGTGAGCCATGATCACACCACTGCATTCCAGCCTGGGGGATAGAGTAAGATTGTCTCTAAAAAATAGTCAGTAACCTACAAAAAGCCTAATAAATACATAAGCTAAGGATTAAAACAAATCTCATTCTTTTTAAAATAAAAAACAAAATAAAGTACTATTCAGTGAGGCAATCAGAGGCCAAAAGTCAGTCCTTATGATTTTTCTATACATTACTTTGTATCGGTTTAGAATATCCAACCATTGACCATTATTTGCTATTGTTGGAGACAGTTTGGAAAACGCATGCTCCCTGATCCTTACTGGATCAATATTGAGGTAAACAATTTGTTCATTCAGTGAACTATCTCTTCTTCATCCTTAGGTACATTGTTAGCTTACGTAGTTTAAAATCTTCATTTTCTCTTTTTAATTTTTTTAGTTTTAGAGACAAGGTCTCATTCAGTCACCCAGGCTGGAGTGCAGTGGCACTATCATAGCCCACTGTAACCTCAAACTCCTGGACTCCTCCCACTTCAGCCTCCACTTCCCACAAGCAATCCTCCCACTTCAGCCTCCCAAGTAGCTGGGACTACAGGTGCACACTACCATGCCCAGCTAATTAAAAAAAAAAAATTCCTTGTAGAGATGGGGTTTCTGTGTTTCCCAGGGTGGTCTCTAATTTCTGGCCTCAAGCAGTCTTTCCACCTCGGCCTCCCAAACTGCTGAGATTATAGATGTGAGCCACTGCACCCAGCCTTAACATTTTTTGACTTATGTTGTTTCATATATTTAAATATTTTCATCGTTTTCATTGGTTTCACATTCCCTTTCAAAGAGTTCTTCAATGTTTTGTTTTTCTTTTTCTGGTCCATTTAATAACTAGTTTGCCGTTTAACCATGGCTTTGCATGGCACATTCCTGAGGACTGTGACAAATATTATCATACTGTGATCTGATTATATCATAACTCTGCTCAAATTTTTTCAGTGGTTTCTTGTCAGGCAAAGAAAACTCTTAAGCTTTTAAGCATGAACAGAAGACCCTTTCTGAGGAGACTCCTCATCTCCCAACACTTTCCTTCGGTCAGACCTTAGAATAATTATAGCTACTGAGCTTGCCATACCTTCTCTTTTCTCAGTACCCCTCCACCTCCACCCTTCCTAGTGTCTTTCCAGGCTGAGGGAAGAATATCTGTTAAGTGTTTGCTCCCAGTTTCAACTTCCCTCTCCTCATCCTTGTGACAAACTCTTACCTTCCAGTATCATCTCAAGTGTCAATGCCTCAGTGATTCTTTCTGTAAGCTCCCATCTCAGATTGGGTGCATTTTCCTTGTCTTGTGTTTGCATATGCAAATCTCAATTAGACTTTTTTTTTTTTTTCTACTTTCTCACAGCAAGTAGTTCTACAGAAAATCTAGGTGGAAGGAACCAAGCACAATCATTTATTTAAATAGCATTTATTGTTTCTTCCTCTCTCTATGTCTTTTTATAGAAGGGAGATATGAAGTGGGGGGAGAAGCATCCTACTCTGTTGTTGGCTCTTTTTGTACCTAGTATTGGCCAAAGAAGGAGAAGACAGGTGGAGAGTAGTGATGCTCCTCCTGGAATGCCAAGGTGGAAGAGAAAAGTGAGTGATTTGAGAGGTGATTGCATAAGTTTAGACTCAAAGGCCCTGCTGATATATTTCCTATCTTTTACTTGCACCCTTCACCAGGTGAAGGAAGTTTTAGGGCATTTTTCGCATCTGCCCATGGGAAAACCCAGCCATTTTCTCTGTCCTCTGGGCTCCCTGCCTTGAAGAGGCTTCTTACTTAGTGTGGCGTTGTCACAACAAGGCTGTAACTGTGATTGAAGGGAAAAGGTCAAAAGACGCAGACAGCGGAAAGTTTATTTAATAGCCATGAATATATAAACGTACAGAAACAGTCAGACAAAGCAGAAAACAACATAAAGTACTCCCAGTTGGATTTACAGACTTTTCAAGTTCCCCACTGGGTCCCACTTAGGAAGAGTGAAACATCTTCTATGCCATTTTATCAGAGAATTTCCAATCCCCCTGCTCCTCCCTCTGCCTTTCTGAAGATTCTGCAATTGCCTTGCAGCTCTCCAGCTGCAAGCAATTGATGCAAATCAACCCTAGTAAATTCCAGAGTGTTTACTGGGATACTAGGTGAGTTGAAGGTGAATTTCTACTTGTAGCGTCTATAAGTAGAGCATCTTGTAGCAGGCCCAGATTTCAGGGTTGCTTTTGTTTGGTCCATTTCTACACATGGTGTTTCTATATTTATTAGAGTTATCCCTGCATTGTTATAAAAGAGAAAACATGTTAATAGCCTGGAGTATGGAATTAGATTGCCGGGGTTTGAATTTTAGGATGACCAACCATTCTGGTTGTGCTGGGACTGAGGAGTTTTACAAGGATGCAGGACTTGTCAGTACTAAAACGAGAACAGTGGTCACCCCAGAACTTTGCTACTTACTAGCTCAGATCTAAATGGAGGTAAAAGTATTCCAGCACTATGGAGGTATTGTTGGAGTAAGAGTTAATATTTGTAAAGTGCTTACAACAGTGTCTGACATATATAAGTGTGTGTTAAATCAAAAACTTATGGAAGATATGACTTTTTTCTGGGCATAATCGCAGTGTCCAAGCAATGTTTTTAATTTTTGCCATCATCTTAGGGGTTTACAAAAATGAAATCTTATTTATCCACACATTTATATGTACACATATGCAAATACTGTTTGGGTTTTTACCATCTAATTTTCACATAAAACAATACATACTCAAAATAACTTCGCCATAGTAATGTTGAACTACAAAACAGCATAAGTAAAAAGTGATGTGGATAGTAAAGAAGGATGTCCAATTGTGAACAAGTTCCTCCAAACTCCTACCCCTCTTTCCTTTCTGCTCTTACTCTACCTTGATCAAAACCCTGTTTAACAATTATTGTATTGTATTGGAATTATATGTCTGTTGCCACCAGATAGGGTGTGCAAAAGGAGAGCCTGTGTTGCACCTGACAGTATGGGGGGAAAAGAGAGCTTGGGCCAGTGGCTATTCATTACTGGAACCTTTCACCAGAAATGAGAGACTCAGTGAGTATCTGACCCTCACCTATCAGATTAGCCATCTCTCCTCCAAAGCAGGGGTATGGGCAGTCCTAGAGAAGTCAAGAAGTATTCAGGCCATGTTCTGTGGAAATGAGAAACAGGTTTGGATCACAGATTTATCCCCCAACCTACAACCTTTTGACTAAAAGTCTCCTACTTTAAAATATTTGTTAATAGTTTGAAGCTTTTTTTTTTTTTTTAAGTTTTTGAATCCCTTTTGGCTCAAATCCAGAGCAGTTTTCTTGACAAGAAATGAACATCATGTGAACATAAATATTTTTAAATATCAAGACCTTTAGATTTTTCTTGAACCTCACGAAAAGGACTCACAGACCCCTAATACTTCTTAAAAATCCTCCCTCCTTTTCCCATTGGCTACTCTATTCAGCTAGGCAGAATTATCTGTTATAGCCCACTTCCATTTTCCCCATCCCAAACCTCTTTCACCCTTAAGCCTAGAAGTCTTTGGGACTTTGTTCCTATTCTTTTTTCTATACCTCTGAGCTATTTATTGTGTAAGAAATAATAATTGACTTAATTTCTTTGCTAAATTGTTGCCTTCTAATATTAAATTCTAAATCTGTGATGTCCTTCCAACATGCCAGCACCATCTTAGCTATTGAGCCCTTCAAAGGTGGCTAATCCTATTGGAGACATACTGTGGCAACCTAAAATCAGTGAGAGACCAACTCTCCAAAGAGTTCATTTAGGAGTAGCAAGGGATTGCAATGAGGGATGTGTGTGCTATGAAAATCATAGGTGCATCCAAGAGAATTGAGGCAAAGGGGAAGCTTTTAAAGGCAAAATAAATGTCCATATAAGTCATTTTGAAACAAAGGCCATTGATTACAGGGTCTCATTGCTGGAGTTGTTAGCTTATTGGTGGAAATAGCCACTGTTAGGCAAGTGTCCCTGTGCAATTAGGTTACTGCAGTTTTGAGTAGTTCCCATCATAGGCATACATGTGTGAGGACCTGTCCTTCACGGCATCCCAGCTCCATTGTGTTAGAGTTTTATATTAGTGACTCCATTTTGGTACTGATAACTTTCACAACTGCAAGTGTATACACACTGAATTTCAAAGGCAGAATGAAAAGGAATGTAAAAGATAGCAATAATAATTTTTAAATTAATTTCATATTGAAATGATATTTTGGTTATATTGGGTTAAACAAAATACATTGTTAAAACTAATTTTATCATGTTGCTTTTAAAAAATATGGCTACTGGAACATCTAAAATTATATATGTGCCTCACATTATATTTCCATTCAACAATACTGTTCTAGATTGGGTCAGCAAACTTTTCCCATAAAGGCCAGATAGTGACCAAGATGTTTTGCTTGGCCAAACTTTAGTCAGGCTGCTGGACCTTCTCCTAGACCCGTCTGTGCACTTCCTAACTAAACTCAGTTTTAGGAAGAATCCCCTACCCTTGGAATCTGACCATCTTCAATATCTGACTAGGTTCCTCATCCTCCACCATCCTCCAGGTGATGCCTGGTCACCCTGGCCTGCCTTCAGCAAAAATCCTGTTAGGTCAGTTTAGCCAGACTCACTTTTATACCTGATGTTTCCTCTTAGTAATTTCCATCCACTGAACCACACCCTGCTCCTTGACTATGAATTCTCACTTGCCCATGTATTTGGAGTTGAACCCAATTTCCCCCTCCACTGCCAGACCTTGTTGTAGTGGCCTCTGTACCTGTCTTAATGGTGCTGAGTAAAGTCTTCCTTACTGTGCTTTAATAAGTGTCATTGAATTTTTTTTTCTTTAACAAGGATAAGCATTTTAGGCTTTGTGGGCCATGTGGTCTCTGTCGCAACCACTCTATTCTATCCTTGTAGCACAAAAGCAGCCATAGATATACAAAAACTAATGACCTTTGTTATGTTTCAATAAAGCTTTATTTATAGACACTGAAATACAAATTTGAAAATAGTTTTCATTTGTCATGAAATATCCTTTTAAAAGTTGTATTTAACTATTTAAAGATGTAAAAGTTTTTCTTAAACAGACTTAGAGTCTGATTTGACTTCCTGGCCACAGTTTGCCCACCATACGTTACCCACATCCGTTCTATGTCAACAACAGGACCCTAAGGATGAGATTATCTTCACTACCACAGAAAGGGCCTCAAGAGCTGGGCTGCTTGAGTAAATGAGTAAATTGGGGAAATCAGAACGGTGGACAACTAGAGGAGGAGTACCTAGTCTAAGGTGGGTAGCCTGAACTCCGCTTCAGCTGAGTCTTCTGGATGGGTGAGCCCTGGGTGGCCAGATTTCTGATTTACTTTGTCCCCAGGAGAAGCAGGGAATTGGATTTTTTATGTAATATTTTCCAAACTTGACATATTGTCTACTATCTTAAACAAATAAATAAGACCAAAATTTTGTTCGGGTCAAACAAAAATAGGATATAGGTTCAATTCAGTTCTCCAGCCACCACCTCATATCCTCTGGCTTAGCCATGGAATTTTATTCCTGAACACATTTCTTTTAAACCTTGCAGATAAAGGTGACTGGTGTTTTACATTTTTATGTATCTTGCCAGAATAATTTTAAATAATTTCAGTATGACATAATTTTGCAATTACTACTTCATGTTCTCAAGGATGATTTTGTTTCATGTAGAGGTTTTTTTTTTTTTGAGATGGAGTCTCGCTCTGTCACCCAGGCTGGAGTGCAGTGGCGCGGTCTCAGCTCATTACAAGCTCCACCTCCCGGGTTCACGCCATTCTCCTGCCTTAGCCTCCCGAGTAGCTGGGACTACAGGGGCCCGCCACCACGCCCGGCTAATTTTTTGTATTTTTAGTAGAGATGGCGTTTCACCCTGTTAGCCAGGATGGTCTCGACCTCCTGACCTCGTGATCCTCCCACCTTGGCCTCCCAAAGTGCTGGGATTACAGGCTTGAGCCACCGTGCCCGGCCGAGATTTTTTTACTTAGTAAACAATCATAGTCTATAACTAATTCTCTCCCTCCCCCTTCTTGTATATTTCCTCCATTTATTATGGTTTTATTCTTTGCAAAGCACATTCTTTTCTGAAAACGGCTTTTAAGTGACTAGTAGATAAGAACTGTCATGACTCAAAAAGGCCAGGCTTTTAGTTTTATTATCTGAGGGAGAATGAGTACTTAGAAAACTACATGTATTCACTGAAAGAAAAAGCAAACAAACATGAAAACTGATTTGGGGGTTCTAAAAATATTGTTGTTTTTACCTTTGACTTAATAGCTACTTTGGGGTCATCTTTATTTTTAAGTTAAATACATTTTCTACTATTGGCTTAATGAAAAATTATTTTGAAATGTTTTTCTTTTTCTATTTCTACAATAGAGTAAGATGGCTCGAAATGGTTATTTTGGGCAAGTCTGCTATCCCTGAACTCTGCCAGTTGGAGACAACCTCTCCTGTCAAAGAACTTCCTTTTTGAGACATGTGCTTGGCTCAGAATTACTTCTGCTCCCCAGTTTTGCCAAGTGGGCTTGCTTATACCAGAGAGTTCAATCATTTTATCTTTGACATTAAGGATAAGTTTAGCCAATTTATATTTAGGTCAATATTTTTAAAGGAAAAAAAATGCTAAGATTGATTTAATGCCATTTGGTAGCATTTTTCATTTATCTGCATATGAGTTCAATGAACTCTTGCCTCCAAATATGTAAAATTAAATCATAAAGCCTCAGCAATTACCTTCAGATCTAATTTTTCAGAATTTCTACCCATGTAACACAAAGCAGCTTTTCAAAACAACCAATATGATAAAATACTGGAGTGGAGGGGAAAAGAATGAAGCTAAAGACTCCTGCTGTAGGAAAACCAGAATCAGGAGTGTTCTGATTTATCCCAACTGGAAAAATGAGGATTGGTGGACCTCAACCTTGACAAAATTCATTAGTAATGACAGAATCCTGTGTAATGACAAATGCCCTTGCTTCTCCATTTCTAAATTGTTATTGAATTCAAACTATGCCTTATTATTTTATTCATATTGTTTCTTGTTATTTAATGAGTAGACTTATGCTAGGAAACAGATCATCTTGAAAAACTCAAAAACTAAATACCTGCAAGTTTTTCAACATTGTCTTTTAACAGATTTTCTTATTTCTCTGCATACTTTGAGGCCTTTCTTACTTGTGCCTTTTTACTTTTTACTTTTTCTTTTTCTTTTTTTGAGATGGAGTCTTGCTCTGTTGCCCAGGCTGGAGTGCAGTGGCGCGATCTCCACTCACTGCAAGCTCCGCTTTCTGGGTTCACACCATTCTCCTGCCTCAGCCTCCCACATAACTGGGACTACAGGCACCCGCCACCACGCCCGGCTCATTTTTTAAAATGTATTTTTAGTCGAGACGGGGTTTCACCGTGTTAGCCAGGATGATCTCGATCTCCCGACCTCGTGATCCACCTGTCTCGGCCTCCCAAAGTGCTGGGATTATAGGCGTGAGCCACCACGCCTGGCCTACTTTTTATTTTTCTAGAGATGGAGTCTTACCATGTTGCTCAGGCTGGCCTTGAACTCCTGGGTTCAAGGGATCCTCCTGCCTCAGTCTCCTGAGTAGCTGGAACTCTTGGAACTCTAGGCATGAGCCACTGTGCCCAGCTTTTTCTTATGTTTATCTCTTTCCTTTAGCCAATATGGCTCCATCCAAATTAACTTTCTGTTGAATTCTATTTCAAGTTGCAGAATTTAATTTTTTGTGCTTTATACATAATAGTTATACAATAATATTTGTGAAATAAATCTATAATGTTAGGGAAACTAGTTATTCTTTTCTGTTTTGTATTTGTTGAATATGTTATATCAATAGAATCAATACACTATTTCATCCACTAATATGGTTATTGCCGTTTTAATTAGAATAATTACAACTTCTTCCCATTCTCTCCAAAATAAAATAAAAATCAAAGCCTTGAGTGTCTCGCTAAAAATTTGTACCAAGTTGCTGAGTCAAGGAAGACAAAATGACTTGGAATATTTTGCATTATGACCTAGAAACTGTGTTTATATCTTTTTCCTGCCATGTGCATATGATCACTGCCTTACGGTTCAACTTTAGTTTTGGCTTGAAGTCAGACCATTGCGTTAGCTCTCTAATCAAAATGTCTGGGATACAGCGAGACCAGTACATAGTTTTAAATATAGGGTTGTATAAGAGAATTAAAGGCCTTGATTGAAGGAAAGGTTAGGAGGTCTGACATCTCTAAAAGACACTTCTGGTGCCTTTTCTTTACAGAGTACCACAACTTGGGTAAGAACCACAGTATAACAACTAATGAATTGAGAAACTACATGGACTGTTATATACAATTACAGCTTCCACATTGCGATTGCTGAATAAAAATCAAAACCAGTCTCTGAATGCTTTGCCTTTAGAGTAAAAAGAATTTTTCCAGAACACTGTCATCATATTTATAATTCCCATAAATTTTGCTTTATGGTCTAGTTTGAAAGTTTTTATCTTAAAGTGGTTTGGATTTATTTTGTTTATTTGTTCTTTATTTGGGACCTGATTTTTTAAATTCACATTTTCACTCAATGACCTTCTGTACCCCTCACAGATATTTTAAGGAGTGAGTGGCGCCTTTGAGCATTCTCTCTCAAGTTTGCAAAGGAAACATAGAGCTCTCTACCCTGTTATTTTGTCTACTCTTTCCACATTACTCTCTGGTACCTGGTTGGCAAAAAAATCTTCATAAAGATCCTGGGTATAAAATGACAGCTCAAAGAGCAATCTGTTAATCTGCTATTTGTTCAAAACTGCTGGCCAATCTTTAGACATTGCATTGGCTGTATTTGATCAAGAAAAGGTCCTATTCTCGATTTTGAGAAGTACTAACCTGACAGGTGTCAGAGGTAGGTGACCTTTAAAGAAAATATTAACTGAGAACAAAAGCATTAGATGGTTTCTAAATGAGCCAAGGCTACTCATCCAGCTGCCCTTGAGCAATAAAAAAGGAAAGTCAGTGCATTATACAACGGGTCAGTGATAAAAGCCATGAAAAAAATAATCTTTCTAAGTTAGACAATGCTGATATTGGCAGTCCTTGAATGCTATTAAAACACACACTTCTTTTTGAGAAATGCTTAATGGGGCACAATTAAGCAGTCTGTAGAATTGAATGACCTTTAAATTGCTGTAATCTCATGAGGAAAACCTTTCATACACAGCATCTACTTTTGAAAGAACATTCCGTGAAAATATTGTCACTAATTCAGCAGGGCATGCCAAACCTATGTCTAGTTTCTTGCTCCCTTTGGAGTCCTTCATTCCCAGAGAAAAGCTGAGATCACCAAATATGCTGACCTCAAACATGTCACTCAACTAAAAGCCATCACATTATTATTATTCAAAAAAAACTTGGTGATAGGCAGAAAGGAGAAAACATAAAATAGGTAAAGTTTTAAACTGACAAGAAAGAAAAGAAAGGAAGAAAAAAGAAAAAAACTATAACCTCTTTTACTTAAAAATAAAATCAGTTAGATTGTAATATTTTCTCTTCTCATTTGTCCCACTTTTGTCCTTATTAAGCATATATTTTTAAGAAAAAATCATCAAATAACATATATAGAACTGTGACTTCCTAAATTAGTTCTGAATCTTAGGAGTCAATTTTTCCCCTACGATTTATATTTTGAAAAAAAGAGACTAGGCGTGATGGCTCATGCCTGTACTCCCATCGCTTTGGGAGGCTGAGACAGGAGGATTGTTTGAGGCCAGGAGTTTGGGATTAGCCCTGGCAACATAACAAGACCTCCTCTCTATAAAAAAATTAAAAAAAAAAAAAAAAAAAAGCAGGGCATGGTGTCTGGTGCCTGTAATCCCAGCTACTCTGGAGGCTGAGGTGGTAGGTAGATCACATTAAGTCCAGGAGTTGGAGGACTGCAGTGAGCTATGAATGTGCCACTGTACTCCAGCTGGGGAACAGAGCAAAATCCTATCTTTAAAAAAAAAAAAAAGGCAAATTTATTGAAAAGGCAGTACAACGATCATTTCAATTCATTTGCTTTACCTCTCTTTTATCTTAATCTGTATCTTTATTGTTTTGACTCACCTACTTGAGTGTAAGTTGTAGACATGACACGACCCTAAGTACTTCGACACTTATTTTCCAAAAACTAGGAGAGTCGCCTAACTAATCACAATACTACTAGCACAATAAATTTAACTTTGGTAATATCTTCTAATACACAGTATAGATTCAGACTTCTCAAATTGTTCCAAGAATATCCTTTAGGCTATTTTGTGTTTATATATATATATATATATATATATATATATGTTATTGGATCCAGAATCCCAGTAAGTATTAAACATTGTATTTAGTTGTCATGTTTTAGTCAACTTTCATTTGGACCTATCCTCATCTTTTGGGTTTTTTTTTGGCCCTTATGATACTGATATTTGAAGAGTTCAGCCAGTTATCTTGTAAAATGTTCTACATAATCTGGATTTGTCTGATTACTTCCTCTTGATTAGATTCATGTTAAACATTTTTGGCAAGAAAAATACCTAGGTGGTGATGCTGTATGCTTTTTATTGCATCACATCAAGAGGCACATGATGTCAGCTCTTCCCACTGGCAATGATGGTAAGTTTAATGACTTGGTTAATTGGTGTCCATGAGATTTTTCCACTGTAAAGGTCTCTTTCTCCCTTTGAAATTAATATGTAATCTGTGATACTACAACACTAAATTAATATTGATATATACAATTAATATGTAATCTGTAACACCAGACTTTGTGAATAATGTATTCCCCAAAATCTTTCACTTAATACTTTCAGCATATACTGATGAGCCTTGACTAAATCCATTACTGTTATGGAGTCTGCAAAATTATGACTTTTCTAATCCTATTGTTCCTTTTATGTATATTAGCTAGCATTTTTCCGTAAGGAGAAGTTTTGTTTTCAACCTTCTTGTTAGTTTTTTAAAGTACCATTATGGAATCATAGATTCTTTCTGAAGTTCAAATTGTCCCAAATTTGACCAGTTGGATCCCTTAAAAGTAAAATTTTAATTTGGAAGTGCTCTCAATACTTGTTTTAATCTTAGTAAATAATTTCAGCGATTTTTTAAAAGTAGAGGTTACTACAATGTCATGGCAAAATATTTTTTTTTCTTAAATAAGGATACAAGTGAATAACCAGGGCTTATTGTTATGCACTTAATAACATCTTTCATTTGTTGTGGCAACCTGTCGACTTTAATTCAATAATTATGAAATGCCTTGAAATAAATGAGAGTTAGAGGCATCCTAAACTTACCCTGATTTGAAAGGACCAAGAAAAGTAGCTGACCTTCAATAGAAAGTCAATAAAAGTTAACTGAACACATTAAACTAATCATCAAACTAAAATGCTAAAGTCATGAAACATAAGAAAAAAGATTGAAATAAGAAATATTAAGGGTTTGATTGTACAGAAATAAAGTAATTTAGCTATTCAAAAGTTATTTTTATCTCCTTGTTACTATATGAAATTTCTCCTAAACTGTTATCAATGTAGTACAGAAGACAGTTCTTCACTAACTTTCCCTTATTTGGTTTCATAGGGCATATGTAATAGACCTATAATTAGGAATAGCCTTTAAGAGTTCTTTTGATTTAGCAAACTGTAAATGAACATTCCTTCTTTCCCATCGATTGGTATTGCTTCCTAGATCGAGAGTTTTTTGTTGAAGCACCCTATATCTGGGATGAAAAATTGCTTAATAAAATTTAGAAAGTTTTTCTTAATAAAATTTAGAAAGAGCTCCAAAACAGAAAGGATGAAATAATATATAAACTTTTCTGTGAGAAAAACTATGAATGGAAAGTAACAAGTAGATGCAGTGATACACATTTTGTATAGTTTAAAAAAAACCTGCCTATAACATAAATTTACATTTAACCCCCCCCACACACACACACATAAATTGCGTCATTGTGGGTTATCTACAAAGTAGGTAATACACTCACGGATTATTCAAGGCTGACTGTAAATAGCTTAACCCAACCAGGATACTTGATCCTACCAGAAGGTAGTAAATCACTGGCTTCTTAGAGGCTTAGTATTATTTTCAAGCTACTGTCACACCATTTAGTAGATGGAAAGGAGTCTTTTTTTTTTTTTTTTTTTGAGACAGAGTCTCACTCTGTCACCAAGCTGGAGTGCAGTGGTGCAATCTCAGCTCACTGCAATTTCTGCCTCCCGGGTTCAAGTGATTCTCCTGCCTCAGCCTCTAGAGTAGCTAGGACTATAGGCGTATGCCACTACTTCCAGCTAATTTTTGTATTTTTAGTAGAGACAAGTTTTCACCATGTTGGCCAGGATGGTCTCAATATCTTGACCTCATGATCTGCCCGTCTTGGCCTCCCAAAGTGCTGGGATTACAGGTGTGAGCCACTGTGCCAGGCCAGGAGTCACTTCTTTTTCCTAAGTTTTTGGCAGTTTTTGTTGAAATTTGAGCTGTCCAAATTAGTTCATAGGCCTGATATGTTATTTTTCCATTTTTACCATGTAAGACAAAATATATTTTATTATTTTAAGATAAAGTGATTATTTTAAGCCCTGATTCATTATATGTGAGTGGTAGAGGTGAACTCATATATAGAAACAAACAGAATTTCCATTAAAAATAAAAGAGATCAAATCATTACATAAAGAGAGGATGAACGTTGCACAGTAGCGTTTGAAGAGATGCCAGAGATACATAAAGATATCGTCATTTGGTCTACTTTTTTAGATATTGTTTTACAGCAAGCATTTTCAACTTAATATGTATTTTACCTATAACTATTCCACTAAGCCTCCTGTATATATTAGGGCAACACTTTCAATCACATTGTATCAGCTGTCCCCCAATACTTATTTTGCTTCATATTGCTGGTTTTACATGACATTCTTGATTAATTTTCAGGCCTTGAGGTGCTATTTATTAAATTAGGGATACAGCCCACTAAATTAATAAATTATTACTGTGGAGGCAGTCTCATCTTCTGCATATATAAGTGCATTGCTTAAATTACTCTCAGGGAATAATAAGAGGCTCTGGTGGTTAAAAAAGCTCTGTGTATTTCTTATCTCTGGAAATAGTCCTGGACTAGGTGCTCAAATGGCTATCAAAGCAATTTTTTTTTTTCAAAGTAGTAATGATTCTTACCATTCTAGTGTTCCCAACACACTATCCTGCAATCATGAATTAAATACAATGTTATACATGTAACAGTTTGAACCAAAAATTTCCATAAGAAATGGGGAGGCGATTTCAACTGAGAATTGCTCATGATCTTGAAAAGACTTAGCTTTCTTTCATTGCGGGATTTTTTTTTCTCCCTAAAAGAGCTGTAAAAAAGTGAACATACAAAATACTTCAGATCAAGAAAAAGGAAATTAGGAATTGGCTGCCATTGCAAGAAAGATATCTGCCCCTCCCCACCTTTTAGGTATTAAAAGGTGGAATTAAGGACAATGACTCCTGGCTTCTAATCTCATTCCACTGTTTTTCCTGTCCCTGGGCTGTTCATGTCAGGTTTCTATGTTCCTCGCTTATATATGACACACATCTTATCCCAAATTTAGGTGTTATGAAATTTAAAAAGTAAAAACAAATGTTTTTGGTGAAACTTCTCCCCTGGTTTACAAACTCTGATATCAGGAACCCTGTCATTCTTATAGTCTTAGGGCCTAACTCTCTGCCTGAGACATGGAATGATTTGGGTGAATAAATACAGAAAAAGGTGCACCATTATGGAGGAAGAATCCTTAATTATTTTGAGTCTGATTTTTGCAAAATGTCTGTGTAGTGTCTGGCACATTTTCTAGTTTTTCCCCATGCTTCTTCTTCCTCTTTTCTTCCCAAATCTATACAGCAATGATGGGAAATAAATGGTAAATTTTTATTGATTTGAATGTGTGCATCAATAATCTATCACAACAAATAGATAAGTTTATTTTAGGATGCTCCTTAACACTCTAATTACACTTTCAAGGCCCTCTCTTTGTTCTGCCAGAAACATGGAAACTGGCTTTAGCTTCCAGACTAAACAAAACAATTGCAAATAAAAAGGCTGGAGCCAAAATGATGGTGGTAGGGCAATGATAATGGTAGTGGTGGTAGTGATCTGTCACAGACACTGTTCTCTTTTATTCTTCATCACGATTTTTATTTGATATGTTAATTACTTTTCTGATCTTCAAACTAACCCCATGGTGCTTCATACTGTGCTATATACTACGGTATGAATTTTGTTAAGATAATTGTTCTTTGGATAAGTAGATGATTTTATCCCTCATCACTTCCATTTCAGTTATTATATTACTATTTCTGTATTTAGCACTGAAGTTTGCCTTAAAATTTATTTACAATACATTTTCTGTAATTACATTGCCAAGTACACAAAAGGTTATTTTCCACAGTTTTACCTCACGTGAAAGTGTGAAGATCTCCAGATAATGCTGCACAGGAAATTAATCTATTTTAATTGTTTTTAATGGCAAGCTTATTAAAATAGGTTGTAATTAATAAATTGAAAGACTTGCATAAATTCCTTTGTCCAAAGTTGAATGGAGAGTATTCAGGCTTGTGTTTTCTTTTCTTTCTTTTCTCCCCCTAACTGGTCTTTTTGTTGTAAAAGGGTCACGTAAGGACGTCCGTGGAAGAGCTCCGTGCGCCATCTACTGACGGAATCTAAATGTCCAATATTTGTAGATTGGGAATAACTGTACATTGGGTTGTTAGCACATTCTCTGAGAAAGGAGGGGTACTGGGAAAACACCCTTTCAGACTCTATGGCTTATTAGTGATTGCTGGAATAAATCTGAATTCAGCAAACACATAATTCAAAAAAGAGACCTCTATCTGTTGTGCGAGTACAAGTTTTGGAGACAATCCCAAGAGATTCCGGTGGCTGGCGTCGGAAGAAGTTAAACCCTGAAATCAACTCAAACGGAGAATGGGATTGTTGTTTCTTGCCTGTGTCCTGAGCTACACTCGCTGTTAATTTTTACTTCTTAATAAGAAATGGCTTTACTAATGGCACATCCAGAAAAACTTTAGTTTCCAGTATTATTATTACAAGGGATTGCTCTCCAATTTGATTATTTTATCAAAAGTTTAACAATGCACAGCAAATAGGACCCCCTTCACGTAGATACTACCCACACAGCTTGTCTCTGTGAATATAAATTTAGTCCTTGTACACACATACAGACACAGCGACACATATACCTACAGGATGATATGCATTTAGGTATATGTGTGTCTGTTGATAAATCTAAGCCCTTGGATTTAGATTAAAATGTTTCTCCCTTCAGTCGTTTGTTCCATTCTATGCTAAATCCTGTACAAGGCTGGGAAGAACTGGGGATCTCAACCCAAAGAAGTTTCTTGATTATAGCTGATGGGCAGCAGAATATCAGTTTTAGGGAATCAAAAGTTGAGTTGGAAGGTTGCTGGTTTGGAAACTAAGGTTGGTTCCAAGTGGTCCGACCTGATTCCCAGGATCTTTTTGAGAGCTGCTGGGAGAACTGAAAATTAACAGCGAGGACCCAGGACGCCCTAGGTAACCTCCTCCCCGCTATTCTGCTCTTCTCAATTCAAGGGCCGAGACAACTTGCTTTTGTGGAAGAGGGAAGAAAAGGGAAAAGAGGAAAGCAAGAAAGTTGAGTCAGAAAGAGGAAGAGGGACAAAGAGGAAAGGCAAGGAGACGGGGACGAGAAGGAAAAATCAAGGTTCAGCAAGAAGTTGGAAGGCGAGGGAAAAGGGGGAGTAAAGAAAAGAGACGGCAAAAGAGGTCTAAGGTCTAGGAAGATGCAAGGATCTTTGTTTAACGAACCAAAGTCACACCCATCTTTCACTTTCAAATCAAACGTCTAGATCTTATCCGTTTCCTTTTTAAAGGTTGTCTGCGTTTCTAAAGGAAGCCAGTAGTTGATACTCCTCTCCGCGCCCCACGCGTGGCCGCGCTGTTCTGTCTCCCGCCACTGAGACCAAATACAACGCGAGTGAGAACATTTGCAGAGGCGCGACTCTGGGAACACTCCTGCGACTGGTTGTCACTCGGGAGTCTAACCGGATTAATACCCAGAGATGGATTACGCTGGCTGTCACCAATACGCCTAAAGATTATAATCCAATTTACGCACATTACAGTCAGTATTAACTTTATCTGTTATTTTAAGACTCCCAGTTGTCCCGCGCGTCCTCAGAGGAAAATCCTCCGCGTTCTGATGCAACTCAGTAGGCTGTCAGGAGGGGAAGCCTTCCGAAGAAAACAACTCCAAGCCTGGTCCCCGAGGGTCTGTACCCGGCACCCCCAGGTGTCTTGCCTTCACCTGGGCACCGCTTTATGAAGCTTCACAGCCGGGGATTACCAACGAGGAAGGCGTTCCCTTGCAAGGAAATAGCATCCTTGTTTTTCCCTTGTTCATTTCATTTTCAAATTTTCAGTGGCGGTGGCAGGAGGGCGGGGAGTGAGGGTGGTGGGCGGGTGCCTGTGAGTGCATGGGGCAGGGGGCCAGGGGATCGTTGCGGGTTAGAACAGCCTCAGTGATTGCTATTTTCATGCTCGTTTTTTGCAGAATAGCATTTCTCTCTCTCTCTTTAAATAAGTTTGTTTGGGTGTGAGTTCTTGTCTTTTCAGCACAAAACCATAGAAATACGTGGTGGAAAGTAAAAGAAAGCCCACTCCCTCCTCCCCGTGCGTGCTAGCTAAGGACTTGATTTAACACCCCTTCTCCGGCTGCTGGGGGCTCTAAACAGTGGCTACATTCCAGCAGTTTTAATCCGTTTTTTATTGTAGGGCGAGCAGAGTTTACACAGGGGCTGGGATGGCTCCCCAGCTGGCCGCTCTCCCCACTCCCGCGCCCCCTCCCTGCCACCCCCGCAGCAGGAACCTGTTACTTTAAGCAAGGCTTTCCAGTGCGGCGCTGCGGGCCGCCGGGGTTTCGGGAGGTGGCAGGTGATTGGCTCTTTCGAGCTCCCCCTGGCTCGCTCGCTCGGCCTCCCCGCGCGCTCCGCCCCGCCCGCAAGCCCTCCC
>NW_012122487.1:2250839-2283201 GCF_000951035.1 Colobus angolensis palliatus
GGGCCGCACGCAACTTTGCCCCAGCACCGGGGGGTGCTGAGCGCGAGCCGAGGCTCGGCGGCTGTCCGCCCGCCGCCCTGCCTTTCTGAATTTCATTTTTGAGGGGGAGGTGGGAGATACTTTGGAGCCACTTTGGCTCTTGAAAGTGTGCTGCGGGGGCTCGGTTCGCCTGGCCTCGCCGATCGCCTGGGGCTTTTAGTTGGGGGGTGCGGGGTGCTTTAAGTTATGGATGCCTCGGTGTGTTTTCCTGCGGGCGTGTGTGTGTGTGTTTCAATGTGTGTGACGATGTCTCATTTTTGTTGTGCACGAACCCCGTGGCAAGAGCACGGGAGTTTGTGCCCATCAGCAGAGGCTGCCTGTAGTTTCCATTCCGCCTGGCACAGCGCTCCACACGCACGCACACACACACGTACACAAAGACTTCCTCGGCGTGTGCCTGTCGCCGCGGTACTTTCGGGGAGGGGGCTCGCCAGGAACCCTTCGGTCCCTCTGGGTCCCAGCCACCTACCCTTCCACGCCGGGAAACCGCCCCGGCATTGCCTTCTGATTTGTTTCCGATGCATTTGTTATCGTGCTTGTCGTGGCTGAGTGTGTTCTCCCTCTTTCCCCGACCCTCTTCCCGACTGGGGATAACATTCCGTTACAATCCTGTCCGATGTGGATGCGGGGCCCGGGGCGCCTGAGGCCGAGCCGGGCCGGCCGGGCGGGTATATTTGGGGGTGTGGGATGTGGGCGCCCACGCGCGTGAAACGTGGATGTAGAGGGCACCGCCGTTTCCTTTTATGTGCGTTTCAAGAAGGAGGAAAAAAAATGTCAGGCGCAACGTTCACTGCCGAAACGTCGCCTTCCTGTTGTTCACGGCTGTCTCTCCTCCCCCTGCCCGCAGTGTGCTGTGCAGGTGAAGCTGGAGCTGGGGCACCGCGCCCAGGTGAGGAAAAAACCCACCGTGGAGGGCTTCACCCACGACTGGATGGTGTTCGTACGCGGCCCGGAGCACAGTAACATACAGCACTTTGTGGAGAAAGTCGTCTTCCACTTGCATGAAAGCTTTCCTAGGCCAAAAAGAGGTAGGGCTCGAATACAAAAGGGTCTTGATAAAAAATGTCTTTGCTTGGCGAGGAAACAATCGCTTGGCCCGGGCGGTCCTGCTGCCCCGCTCCCCGCCCCCTGCGCCGCGCTCGCCGGCGTAGCCTCGGGATCCGGGTGCGCGGCGCCGCGCGGGCCAGGTCCCGGCTCCCGCCTGCCCGCGCGCGCGCGACTTCGGCTTGGTGAAAGTCACCGCAGAGAAAGGACCGTCAGGTGTCGAGTGTTTATTTATCCCAAGCCAGCCCTCACGAGTCCTCTGGGGTTAGCCGCGGGTTCTGTGGGGAAGGTGCAATTAGTTGTTGAGTTTGGAGATGTGGGGAATGGGGCTGGAGGGAATAAACACTTTGCGTGTGTGTGTGTGTGTGTGTGTGTGTCCTAGAGAAATGAAGATTTACCTGTGTTATTAGCAAAGAATGTATTGGATGTAGTTATTGTTCGGTCTTGGCAAGTCAGTTCTCTTTAGGGTCTGCTCTGCTTTCCTGTCTATGTATGAGGTACCAGTTGCCATAGACTTTTCTTTTTGTGGCTTAGCTACCGCCACACCCCACTCCAGTCTGGATTTTATGTTTACTTGGGGGTCTTACTCGTTCCTCCCTCCCACCCTCGCCTGGCACTTGACTGCTCCTTTGATTCTGAGCAACGTTACAAAGTGTCTGCCGGATGTGATCTGCAGGGAGACGGTTCTTGCAAAGGTCGAAGCTAAGTTTAAGAGGAACACTGTGGAGGAAGCCTTTTGCTTTAGTCCCTCCCCACCTTGGTTCTTAGCCTTGGAGTCTAGTTTGCATAATCCTAGTGGGCCTCTGCAGTCCCAAACATTTTCCATAATGGGCAGGACAGTTTTGGAAAAAAAAAAAAACGGAGTGTCATTTTGAAAGAAATTTAAAGAGGGTTTGAGAAATACCGATTTCTTTTCCCTTCAACCTCTGGAAAGCTAATGTGTGGTTGTTTTAGTTGGATTAGTGAAGGTAACAGTACAAATACAATAAGATGCTTTGTTTGCGAGCAGGTTTATTTATCTAAGTCGACACAATGGTTAGTAGTTATCTTCCATTTGATCCGTAATCTTTATTGGCATCTAGAACTCCTGCCGTTTCTTAGAGTAACATCATAATAAATCCATTCCGCTTAGAGCTATGTGAAAATTATTGAACATTCTGGGGGCTGAATAAAGAAAGGAGAAATGCCGTGTGCCTTAGAGGTGGCAGGGGTTTGTATTGGTGCTTATTTTTGTTTCCAGAGCTCATGTAATGGGGAAGTAGGATTGTGTTTTTTGCCTTTAGTAGTTTGGTTTGTATCTCCTCCTGAAAACTTGAACAGTTGAATTTGATGGTCTTTGTTGAATGGTTAATAAACCAATCCAGTTTCTTATTGAGGGCTAGAAATATGCATGGCCTATAGGAAATAACATTTGAAATTTGTTAGCATTTTCTGTTAAAATATAGTCAGAGATTAATATTTCATATTTCCTCCAAACTGGTAAGGATGAGCGATGTCAAGTTTCTGTCACTGATGAGATTGATGTGATGCTTCTTGGAATCTCTTGCTCCCTTTCCATGTGTCTGTAGAGCAGAGGAGTTTAAACAAAAGAAACCACCTTCTAATATCCTTGGTACACATTATTACTACTACTTGGCTACAGTTTGCTTCAAGGTGAAATAAGCTTTTAAAAAGTAACATTTATTAGGAAAATTAACTCAGTTGGCAGAAGATGTAGCTCTTAAGGTAACTTTGTTTAGGCACCTTGACAATCAACAAATTGACATTATAAAATTAAAGATGATCAACCTCTATTTTACCATTGTTTTTCTGCTTCAGTGGATGTGTGTATTGACGTTACTTTTATTTCCTATACTTAACGATTTTCTGTCCAGCCTGAGGGAGCATAAGGGTGCTGCTCACATAGGCCACACCTGGGAGTTGTTGCTAGGCGTGGTAAGCTGCTTGATAGCAGTGATGCCTTCTCAGAGGTCTCTGGTGAGAGATGTCTGCTTGTTGGTTGGACTCCTCAATTTTTATACTCAACTGTGGAGGTTCTCTATGCAGTCCATAAGCCATTGTTTTAAAATGTTTATTTTTGGATTTTTATTTGTATGCGTGCTTCCCATGATGTGACAAGTCCTGGGAAAAGTGCCAGCTTATATTGCCCAGGAGAGACCTTGTCATACTGTAATTACACATGATTCAGATTGCAAGAGAAGGTTTCTCTGTTCATTGGGAATAGTTAGTTGTAAGTTCAAGCAACACCAAACATGCCACTTAATCCTGGGACATATTTTTTGGCTTATAAAGTCTTTCAAAATGATAAGAATAAATATAGAATAAGAACGCCAAGAATTTCTATGTCTACTTCCAGTACCTTTTAGGGTGCTATGTTAACTATATTATAGATCTGTAAGTGATAGAGTAAAATTCTACCAACTGGAAATTGGCGAAACTGCAAATATGAATTTGTGAGAAATCCGAGTTATAAGATCTTTAAAAGAAATGCTCATATTCTATAATAAATAAGCTCTGTTGGCTCTAGTGACAATCTGAATCACTTTCACTGTATACAGTAGCTGCTAAACAGAGATGAACCTTAGGACTGAGGATGAACTGCTCAACCACAAAGATGAATGACTCCTTAGTTTTGTAAATCTTTGGTTTGGAAAAGTGAATTGATTTTCAGGTTGATATCCTTTACTTCACAGTAATATTAGAACTTGTAGGAGAAGAAAGGATAGTATTTTTAACTTGTGGCCTAGTGAGAATTATGTATACCATTTCAGAATTGAGCTAATTGGGTTTGAATTAATGAGGTTTTACTCTGTCATAAATACATGTGGGAGACCTTCAGTTTAAAACTACTGGCACGAAATCTTAGAAAAGAGATTTTAATGAAATGGTGAAGCCTGGAATGTCTATTAGCCATGACAAAACAGGTAGGCCACAGTATGATGCATTTTTAAACTACCTGCAAAAAAGGACAATCTTATTTATTAGTACCAAAGATTTGTACTAGTCTGATATGACTGCAATTAGTAGTCACATTTGAAACATTTCTTTTAAAATATTAATGTTTTTGTTTTTAGTATGATGTGAATTTGAACTTTCTTTCCAATTACAGCCATCCTTACTATTGCAATTTGTTTCACAGACATTTATGATATGAAATCTTTTGCTTATTATTTTATGGAAGCTAATTTGGCCACTGGTATGATTTGATAGCTTTTTATTTGTAGCCTTAGTCCTTTGAGTGGGCAGATAAAGCTTAATAAATCCACTCTAACAATTTTCCTTTAAGTGTTAGAGCCCAGCTTTACTGCATAGTTTGATTTGTGTTAAATAGTCTTCTGAAATAATTTGGATAAGTTTTTCTCAAGGTAACTAATATTTGAGGGCTTACTAGCTAAGAAGTTGTGTGCATCTGGTATATTTTCTCTTCTGAGTCATTTAAAATATATAAGAAAAAAATGAAGATGGGTGACTATTGTGATACATTCAGTGAGTGTTATTTTTGTAGGGTCTGTATGAAATTTAGATGACCAGCGAGTACAGTTTTACTACTGTGCATTTTGAAGCACATAAAATATAATTTTCCAAGGCACTTAAAAGCTGAATTGTTGGAGGAAATCTCATATTCTGTGGGCGAGAATGTAAATTGGGCAGGGGTATTTTGGAGAACACTGGCAAGGTCTATTAAGGTTTTTAATGTTTATGCTGTTTAGCCTAGCAAATTTACTTCTAGGAATTTTCTGACAAATATGTTCTCACAAGTACACAAAGATACAGCATGTTTCTTGTGACTGTTTTTGTAATAGTCAAAATTTGGAAGCAAGCCATATAGGGGCCCTCAACTAGATACAATTAAATGATAATCTGTAAAAAGAGGTATATCTATTTGTAGATACAGGAAGATCTTTAAGAAGAATTAAGTGAAATAAGGCAAGTCGCTAAATCATCGTGGTCTCATTTTTTAAAAAAGTTCTTGTGCAGATAAGTATATGTATGTGTATACATGCATATGTCTATAAATAAGTAAATTTGCATTAGCAGGCATCAAACTCTTACCAGTAGTTTTCTTTAGTAGCTACTTATGGTGGTGGTGATGGGAGGTTATTTTTGTAGTGTTTGATTTTTTTTTTTAAAGTTAACTCGTATATTTAAAACATTACAATGAGCACACATTACTTTTTAAAACTGAAAAAGAATAAAGAACCAATATATAGAATATTGTTTTAAAAATAGGGATTAGCATGTAGCTATCTAAAAGTTAAAGATCTAAAAGTGATCCTTAATATCTTGAGTAGATATTGTTGCTTAAAGATGAAGAGAATTTGGGGTTAGGAATTACAGACTTGTATTCAAATGCTGGTTTAAGATCCTCCTTGTGTGGTTTTGGACAAGTTACTTCTATATCTGTATCTCATTTGCATTATGAAAATGATGATAAAATAGAACTATTAAGTTGAGGTTGAAATATAAATCAACTGTTGTCAAATTTATTGGGCTTAAGACCTTTTACACTTACACATTGAGGAACGCAAAGAGTTGTTTTGTGTAAGTTATATCTATTAATTTTCCTGTATTAGAAATTAAAATGCAGACATCTAAAAGACATTATTAATTTGTGTAAAGGTAATAACTTATTACATGTTAGCATATAAGTAACATTTTCATGAAAAATTAACATTTTCTTTAAAAACAGTGACAAAAGGGACATTGTTTACTTTTTTTTTTCCCCCTGAAATCTCTTTGTTTTAATAGAAGACACCTAGGTCCTCTTACCCGCTTCGCTTTTCAGTCTATTGTGTTATCACACGTGCTGGAGCCTCTGGAAAACTCTGCTGTACACTCATGAGAGAATGGGAAAGAAAAAGGCAAATAACTTCATAGATTTTATTATATATATAGTTTTAACGTCACCAATCACCTGAAAAGATCATAGGGATCCTGAGGTCCTAACTCTACACTCTGAGAAATGCTGGTAGAAAGTATTCAGCATACAATCTGGCACACGTAAATTGCCCAGTACATGGAAGCTGATTGTTACTATTGTTGCTAATAAAAATTTATTTAATGGAAACAGAAAAGGTAAATCTTCCAAGATATTTGCCTCATTAAATTCCAGTGAATGATTACCTAACAATAGTTTTTTTCAGAAAAGGAAAATTTAAACTTGGGTTTTTCTGGACATATTTTATAGTTATTATCACTGTCCATTCTTTTTTTTTTTTTTTTGACAGGGTCTGACCCTGTCACCCAGGCTGGGTTGTAATTGTGTCATTTCAGCTCATTGCAACCTCACCTCCTGGACTCAAGCCATCCTCCCATCTCCTGGTCTCATGCCATCCTCCCATTTCCTGGTCTCAAGCCACTTTCCAAATAGCTCACATTACAGGCATGGACCACCATGCCTGGCAATTTGTGTGTGTGTGTGTGTTTTTTGGTAGAGATGGGGTTTCACTGTGTTGCCCAGACTGGTCTCCAACTCCTGGGCCCAGGCGATCCACCAGCCTCGAATTCCCAAATTGCTGGGATTACGGGCATGAGCCATTGTGCCGGGCCTATCACTGTCCATTCTATGATGCATTACCTGAATTATGCAGAAGTCTTTTATATTCATTATTGTAGGTGCCCCTCTGTAGAGCTACCTATCTTTGTGAAGTAGGCCAGGCAGGGATATCACTTGGTTTGATAATTTTGCCTTAAAGGTCCTTTGTTCCTTCTCTTGGTTCTTTGAAGTTTCTTTCCCATGGGTCTTCCATGGACCAACCTTGACCTCTTTCTTGCCTTTCTAGTCATTTATTACAGGTAATCCCCACTACGTAACATCACTTTTATATTTCTAAGATATAGAACTTTTCTTGTTTTGAATCTTCACAAGAGATGTTATAGAAGTTGGGAAATTGCATGGCACAATTGTAGCTTTTGTGAAGAACCTTGTTCATTTTTTTAAACAAATGAAATTTTTTTTTTCTAATTTATAAATATTTGTTCATTGTAGAAAAGTCAGAACATAGAGAAGTTATCTGAAATTTTCATATATAACCATAGTTAATATTCATTAGACATCTTTATATATATACACATACACATCAATATTAACTACTAACATTCATTCATTCAACAAGTGTGTGTGTGTTTTTTTAGCTCCTACTATGTGTGTGCGTGCCTGCCTGTCTCCCTCCCTCCCTCACTCCCTCTCTCCCTCCTTCCTTTCCTTCCTTCTTTCTTTCATTTTGGGACAGAGTTTCCCTCTTGTCACCTAGGCTAGAGTGCAGTGGTATGATCTTGGCTCACAGCAACCTTTGCCTCCTGGGTTCAAGTAATTCTCCTGCCTCAGCCTCCTAAGTAGCTGGGATTTTAGGCATGCGCCACCACACCCGGCTAATTTTGTATTTTTAGTAGAGATGGGGTTTCACCATGTTGGCCAGGCTGGTCTCAAACTCCGGACCTCAGGTGATCCTCCCGCCTTTGCCTCCCAAAGTGCTGAGATTACAGGCATGCGCCACTGCACCCGGCCCTAGCACCCTTCTTAGAGCTGGAGATAAAGCACAGAGGAACATTCCTACCTTTGTGGCATATCATCTTTTAAAATTGTTGGATTTTTCTGGCATGACATTGTATATGGCTTTATTATGCTTCATTTGGATTGTTCCCAGTTTTGATTTGTTATGAATAATGCTGTGATGGACATCTTTGGCATTCATTTTGATGGTTTTTCTAATAATTTACTTATATTAAATTTCTGGAAGGGAGGTATTGGAGTAAAAAGGTATACAGAGTTAAAATTTTGTTATATATTACCAAACTTTCCTCCAAAAAGATTGTCCCAGTTTATATTTCCTCAGGCATATAAACTAGAAATTAACAGCTTAAAACAAATCTTTGCCAATCTGTATAGAAAAACGACCTCATTTTGGTTTGCATTTATATGATTAGCAGTGCCACATATCTTTCCTTATGTATTTATTTACCATTTGTCTTTTGTGATGCGCCTTTTTTGCCCTTTGTAGTCCATGGCTGCTTTTTAATTAAAAAAAAAGAAAAAAAGCATGGGGAAATGCAGAGAATGATATAACAAACATTCAAATCCCCACTACCAAGAATGAGTAAATGTTTACATATTATCATATTTGATTCCTTGTTCGGATTCTGGAGAATTAACTATTAGAGATGCAGCTAATATTTTAAGATGCTTCCCAGCCTTTTCTTCCAACCCTTCTGTCTTTCTTCCGTTCTATTTATCTTGCACATTTATATTGCTTACGAATAATAATGTATTGTGTCTTAAAATCAACATGAAGATCATGCTAGTGAATCTTTTTTTTCAATTGAGATATAATTCACATGCAAAATTCACCCTTTTAAAGTGTGCAAGTCTGTGGTTTTTAGCAAGTATATTCTTAAGGTTGTATAACCATTGCCATTATTTAATACCAGAATAGTTTTATGAGTGAATACATTTTCATCTTGCTTTTTTCACCCGCTTAATTATGTTTCTAAACCTATCCACATTTCATCTATAAAGAGCCACGTCATTCTGTTCAATTTCTTCTGCTTCGTATTTCATCATTGGAATATATTGTATACCTTACTTTTCTGTTTTCCTATTAAGAAATAAATAGGTCATTTTCTGTTCTGTGCAGTGAGCATCTTTGTGCATGTTACCTTGTGCAGATGAATAAGGGTTTGGACATAGGCCTAGATTTTGAGTTACTGAGCTGTGGGCATGTGTGTCTTCATTTGTACTAGCTGTTGTCAGATTGCTCTAAAAAGTGGTTGTGACAGTTTATACTTTGTCAAGAAAATGAGTACCGTTTTTCCTCTATATCTTTGCCAATTTTGGCTATTTTAATATTTCCTATTTTTCAGAGTTGAAATTTGGTATCTTTTTGTTTTCATTTACATTTCTCTGGTTCCTGGTGGGATTGAGCATTTTATATGTATTTATTGACGATTTTGATTTCCTCTTTATTGACTTCTTTTTATATCTTTTTTCTTAAAAAAAAGATTGGGATGTTTGTCATTTTCTGTTTGTAGGATGTTCTTCCTTTGTTATTTGTGTTGAAAATATCTTGCCTCATTTTTTTCTTTTATCTTGATTTATGGTATCTTTTCGCCATATGCAAGTTTTTAATTTTGTCAGATTGATGTGCTTTATTTTGTTTTGTTTTCCTCTCTGGGCTTAGGGTCTTATTTAAGAATTTAGTTAGTGGCCATAGTAATGTGCTTACCCAAAAGGCATTATATATGTAGGATACAGTGAAAGACTGAGGGAGATACAAATAAGAGGAGGTCCCTGCCTTCAGTGTGCTTGTATCTTTTTAGAGCTGGAAAGGACACTTGGGATTCTTCATCTTCAATTACCCTTTCGTTTTACTTTTAATCAGAAGCCTAGAAATGTGGAGAGATCTTGCATGTAGACACAATGAGTCACAAGTATGCCTGTGCAAAGATAACTAGTAATAAATGGTGGTCAATGTTTACTTTTAAAACATTGAGTAATTATTCACTTATATTAGCAGACAAATGTTCAGCAATAGCTGCTTTTATAGACATGATCTAGGATTTAATTAAATAGTGGTCGCCATGGTAGATGCTGTTTAAAAGGAAAAAGTCTATAGCTACTTTCAGACAAAATCAAATTCTCTATATGAATTAGAGTTTTCCTTTGAGATTAAATCTTTAGAAAAAATTGTTGCTGAGTGGTAGTTATCTCTTGATATTTTGTCCCCAACTCACCCAGTGGTAAGAATTGCAATTACATGAAGGATGCAGAGTGTTGTTTTAAGAAGTAATGTTGCATGACTTAATCCTTTTAACTTAAGTGTGATAAGTTTGCAGTGGTTGAAGACTGAAGAAGCCTATTACGATAGAATTTCTAAAAAGATAAGGCTAGCATTTGGGTGTTATTTAGTTGGTATGTAGCAGTTAACAATTAACTTTTTGGATAAAATAAAGTCACCATTTTTTATTAAAGAAAATTATTGCTTATCTTTAAAATAATGTTTGTTAGTGATTATAAAGATGATTAGTTACCTTTAATTGGAGTTATTACACATATTAGAAGGTTGATATTCTCAGAGCCAAGTAAATTTTTTCTATTTTAAAATACTTGATTTTGTCAAAACTAGATTTATTTTCTTTGTTCCCTTCCAGTAGAAATTATCAGTTATTTCCTCGTCAATACCAGGCCAAATGCTCTGTGTGTATATTGATTTTTAAAAGCAAAATATATATTAACAGTTTCCTGAAGTATTAATAATAATAGCAGTGGCTTGGAGAGTAGGGAGGTGATTTGCCTCTCAATGTTTTCAGATATAAATTTTGTCTGAATGATGCCTTTTCATTTTTGCAGATAGGTTTTTATGTCCAATTTCCCCTGCCACCTTCTAAGGATGGTATTGGGGATAGCATACTGTCTGATTATTCCAGGTATCTGTTCATTTGACAAACATATAAAACACTTTGGGTGTTTAAAAACAAAGTTCATTGTAGACTTTATATCATCTTTACCCTTTACCCCAAATACTTCATTAATATGAATAATGAAAGCAAAATAATGAAAGCCTTTTTTATATCAAAGAAACATTCTTCTATTTCACATAATATTTTCCTTCATTTTATTTATTTCTCTGCTTCTCTATAATAAGCAGCTGTTTTATAGAGGTTCAGTGAAAAATGGGGGGTTTGGGCTGTTGAGATTTAGTTGCATTTAGTGGAATAGGTTATTTAAAAATGTTGACACGGTTCAAGATTGTCTGATGCTTGTTGTATGACTTTTTCTCTGTATGCACAGAAATAGTAACTAGTGGGTTGGAAGCTAACTTTTCTCATTTTATGGAGCACCAAAGCAGCACGCGTTATGCATTACATGCTTTCATCAGTCCAACACTCCCCTCTCTTTGTATATGTTATCTCTTTTTCCTCCTGTGTTGCATTAGAGTTACACATCAGAAAGGATGGGACCTATGTTATCATTGTAGATACTACTTATAGCTTCATCAATGTGATGTCTTGACAATGGAAGTTTTTGGCAACCATATAGAGGCAGGTATTGCAAGTCAGAAAAAGGGTTTCAGAATCCCTGACTTTACCTTCCACTCCTGGAAGTTATAAATTATTACTCAGATTTCTGAAACTCATTTATTCTGCACCTCTAATAATTGACTTTATGTAAATGGAACCACCACTTGAATTTAGCAGGAAACATTGTGTCTGCTGAGAATCACATTTTCTAGAATGTGTTCTAACATTTGTAATAGGCAAAAATGATTTTTTCTCTTTTCTCTTTTTTCCCTTATTCTTTCTTCACTTACTTTGGATGCTTAAAAAGAAAAGCTAGACACAAACTTGAAGGACTTGGCCAGCTCTATCATTTTTTTTGCTACCTAATCCATGAAATAACAACCAGCCTTTTAACTTTAAAAATAAGAGTCTAATGTATTCCAGTAACTTGTAGGAGCAGTATTTAGCAGTGTGGCAGGAAAGGCCCTGGCCTGAGAGGTAGAAAGGATGTGTTTGGACTGAATAAACTGTGTGGGCTTTGGCAGCTCTGAAAATACTGTTTTTCCTTGAGTTTTAAAAAGGATAAATTCTGCAGTTGTCATTGATCTAGTGTTTTTATAACAATGAAATAATAACTACCCTTTATTAAATAGCTATATTGGTTATCATGCTAGACAATAGACATGTGGTGTATTTAATTTCTCACTCTTCCTAAGTAGTAGTTTGGAGAATGATATTTTTGAGAAAATAAAATATCGATATATGAACATCAGTGTATTGAAATTTTATCTTTTCTTATGATGAATGGACAGTGAAATGGGTGAAAGACTTGCTGCAGTAATAGGGAAGTAGAAGATAACATGAGTAATTCACCAAATAAGAGATTAAGTTACACTTGTAAAAGTTAATTTCTGATCATATTGGTGCCATTCACCTCAACCATCAACTGCTTGTAGGTTGGAGCATTTCAAGAACTCAGAAGACCACCCAGTGTTGATAAGAAACTTCTTCCTCAAACATGGCTCTTGACCATGCCATTAGATCTTTGGATTTTTCATGCTTTTTTGTCTTTTACATAAAATAGACCTTGAAATTTTGTCACTTAATTTGCTTTTCTGAAGTATCACTTACCAGATATTACTTGTGATTATATTATCAATAGAGTAATACTTGAGGACTGCCCATGTAAGCTAATTGAGGACTGTCCATATTATCATGTAAACAGGTTAGAAGAAAGTATATGAAATCTTTAATCATCCAACATACGTGTATACATACATATAAGAATAAATAGGGTTTTCTATTTAATAATTCAAATGCTCAGTTGAAGTTGTTCTGAAAAGCAAGTACCTTTCTACTCTTCAGTTGTAACATGCTATATAACTTTTAGGTCAAAGAAAAAAATTAATTCTAGTTAGCATTCCAGTTATATAAAGGAAATTGTCAAGCAGTTGACTAGAGCCAATAATTTAATTTATCCAAAAATACACAAATGCAGACATTTAAAATACAGCTGCAAATAAATAGGAATTTTCTTATGTTGTAAAGGCTACATAATAGCTTATAGTTAATGCTTCTTGACAGAGTAACTTTTTTAGGTTAACATAGTTGATTTAGTTCATTTTCTGTGTTAGAATGGCTAGATTTGTTCATCTTTACCCCACCTTTTGAGAAGCATGTGACAGATAAAAATACATCACTGAAAAGATGAGAAGAAATGCTGTCATAGAATATTAATGTAAGTGATTTCCAGGAGGTGGGATATCAGGAACTTCCTACTGTTGTCAGTAAAATTTGTTGACTTTTTCAAGTTTTCTTGAATGACTCATATTATATGAAAGTAAAACTAGTATTTAAATGTATGTATGGGCACATTTACAGTAGGATTTTTAGTTTTTTCTAAAAGTAATCTAGAACGTGATTAAGACTGTTTTTCCCAAGAAACATTTTCAGATTTTGTTATTTGACATTTTTGCCACCTTGTGGTTTTGAGTCTTTTCCTTTAATGTTGCTATGAGTATTTGCACGATGTTTCGTAAGTTGATGGTAAGCTTTAAATTGAGACATGTAGATAATGTTCTTACCTTTCTTAACATTTTGTATTGAAGTTATACAAGTAATGAGATTAACCTGATTTATAAATGAGTATTCGTATAGGATAGTCTTGGTAACAGAAAGATACCATGTGTAATATATCAGTACAGTATACATTTTTGGAGTACTAAAGAATGTTTTTGAAAAGTTCTGGTCTTTTTTTCCTGTGGAGTTTTGATAACTTTGATAATTAATATGTCTATCTTGCTGTGTAGTGTTAAACATTTTTCTAGAGCTTACATCTGACTTTAAAAATCAACTACAAATAAAAAGACTCATGTTGTTTAGATATATGGTGATTATATTGAAGAATAAATAGTATTGATAATTGGAAATAAAAGACTCATTTCCAGTTTGTGCATCTTTGTATATAATTTGGAAGTTAGATATGAACTTTTAAGAAACAAAAAGTACCAAAACAAGTACCAAACATAAGGCATAGAGAAAAAAAGATTTGGGGCAGAGAAAGAAGTGGTCCTTTTTGGATGGAGAATTCATACATAATTCCATAAATACAAACTATTTTGATACTAAGATGATTTTATTAATATTTCATATATAAACTGCAAAAATATCTAGAGGTTTTTACAAAGGGAAATCAGTACATAATTTCATGTTTTATGTACAATGCAGATTGATATGAATATTCCTTAAACATAACTAAAAGTGATTTCTGCAAAATGAGGAGGTCAATTTTAGTTGTCTCCAAGGTCTCTCTGCAATCTAAAATTTATCTAAATAAGTCCATGATTTTATAATCTGTGAGAAAACACATTTGCATTTTGACATTAAACTTTAAAAGTGTGCTGTGCACTAATGCATAGCAAAGCTATATGTCAAATAAAAATAAGGACGTTTTCTCTTTAGTAGTAGATAATTTTACAAAATCCATACATTCCAATTAGATTAACTCTACCTTAGAATGTTTGTGAAATGTAAACATTGATGTTTGTGATCTGGGTATTTCTTATTAGCTGCCTGAATAAAATTGCAACTTCAAATTCTATTTGCTAGCATTTGGAATAAGATTATATTCCATGAACTTAATTTAGTTCTGCTGACAAATTTCTACTTAACTATGTCTATTCCTTTTGAGAGAATTCTAAATGTGATTTATAATGGCCTGGAATCCTTTCTTCAGGATTAAGGTATGTATAAGAATGATGAAAATGTACTCTTTGGCACAGTGACTACAGATGGCAATATTTATTTGCTACTTTTATTAGTAAATTAATTTATATAAATGTCTTAACTTCAAAAATAAAATAATAGTTTTAAAACTAAATAATTGTTTTAAAACTTGTTTTAACCAAATACCCCAGAGACCAAGTTGGAGAGTGGAGAGTTTGAGCAATATGAAGACCTGATTTGAGTATTGCAAAGAGATTCCAAATTGGCACCAAATTAAATAAAAATACTCATAAAATTTTGTTATAGGACAGACAAAACTATGGTAGATGACGATAGTGTACAAATGGCCCTTATTTGGAGCATATGGAGTGGGAGCATATTTTGCAGTGAAAGAGGAACCAGAGGACAAGGTGTTCTCTACTTGTAGACTTGTAAAGACCTCTGAGTTTTCTTTATGTTATTGTAGAAAGACATTATTTTTGCTTTGGCGTGCTTAAAACTAAAGGGCAAATGATCCAAAAGAATAATCTTGAAATTCAATAGCAAGAGAACTACTTGACATTGTGGGCTGGAGGCCAGCAAACGTGGGGCTTTCATTGAATGCGTGGGAAATGGGGCAGGCCTGGAATTTAAAGAGACAGGGTGCAGTACCCTAGAAAAGAAAAGCCCTCCTGTATGATTTGCTTACTTGGAGAAAAAAAATAGACTTAAAGTTTTCTCTAAAGGATCTTTATTGGATCAACTATTTAAGGCATTGAAAGACACTGAGTGAATTTTTCCTAACTCCACCTCCCACACTCCCTAGCCATCTTCTCTTGTCTGAAATTGGTGCAGAGTAAAATTGTTTATAACAGAGCAGAAGCAGCTTTTCAAATAAAAGTACTTTGTAGCCTGTTCAAATGGAGTATAATGTAATTCTCTCTGAAATTGAGCACTTATTACTTTGTTTATGTAGCTGTTTTAAAAGTACGGGTGGGTGAAGGGGGTACAGCAGGAACCTCTGCTTTAGAAATTACGTTTTTTTCTGAGTTTTCCTCCCCCATCCACTCATGAATCCCCCTTCACCCCTCCCCCACCTCCCGCAATCCCTCAATAAAATAGTATTTAAAAGACTTGAATAACCAGTCCTATGTACCAGCTTCTTGCTGGAGGCAATAATGTTGTACTATTTTCAATGGGTGGTCTTGAATCTCCATGGGAGATTTTACAGGCAGTGGGCTCCAAGACCCACTAAGTGTATTATATGAACATAACCAGCGAAATTTCCCAGCCATAGAGAATACGCAGGGATAGTTTTACATTATTGAATTCTCATCATTAATTACTTGCAAACTGATTTATTTAATTTTATTTGAAGAAGTTATGGTTTAAGTCCTTAAAGTGAAACATACTAACCCAGCATTTGGGAGTTACTTTTTAAAACCAGTAAGCCATTCGTAAGTGTGTCAGTTTAGGAATATCCATTTGTGTGTGTACTTTAATTATTAAATTTTAAGTAATTTGTACTCCTTTACAAAACCAACACTTAGTAATTGTCTTCAAATGCTTAATAGTTGAAGTGAGATTTCTTCTACTTGAGATAGTATAAAATGATGATATAGGACTCATAATTAGAAAGTATATTTGATATATTTATAATCAATTAGTATCTCTTACCTGTGGCATATAGTATAAATGTTATACTAGCTTAAAATCTAACTAAAATTGTTCTGGCCAAACCTTTGTGGAAGTAAACATGATTGGAATTATGTTAAATAGTGGATTAAAATTGCTCTTTAGGCAAATTACTTGAGTAAGACAATAGATTTACATATGCATCATAAATATTGAAATGGGGAATGTTGTCATAAATATCAAAATGGGGAACGTTGTAGTCATACCTATTCCAACATAACTTAGTTTGAAATTATCTTGCAGCTTCTTTCTAGTATGAACCCTTGGTTATTAACTAGAGTAATAAACATAACTTTGTTGGGTCATTTATTTAAATTACTTTGTTTCCCTTATTCACATTCTTCAGAAATTTGGTTTATAAATAAATAAATATTTATAAGTCCCGATTAGCTAGATGTCTGAAATTCCTGTTTTCCTCAAGCTAAGTAAAAAAGAATGTAGGAATAGATACATTGATAGTAACCGGATGATGATATGTAATGAGAGAGCTATTTTTGGTTTATTTTGAACAGTGTAAGTAGTTTTTGGTAGGAAATTGTAATCCTTGAGGAATTGGGTTTGTTTCTTTTATAAAAATCATTATACAGTTGTTTTAGGTCTTATATAAAATGGTATAAATCCTGCAGTTTTCTTCACTGAAAGAATCAAACATCTGTGGCTCAACAGTTTACAGCAATGACTAATCATTTGCCTTTTATTTTTTAGCTTAATATCTTCTTGAATAGCTAAAAAATTTTCCAGTAGTTTTTATAAGTGAGTTTAAAGAAGTGATAGCCATCTGAAGTTTTATCTTGTGTAGCCAGTATTTAAAACTTATTAAGATTATCTACACACAAAAAAGATACAACTTACTTCTGGCCATATATGTGAATAAAAGTTTAACATTGTTAAAAATTAGCTTGCCAAGTAAACGTACTGACTGAGGCATAATTTTATTTTCGTTATCCATTCTGTTGGCTGAAAATGAAATAGAAACGATCTGGTTACTAAAGACCAGTGCTGCATTGGATCACTTCCTTGAGCTTTTGCTATGATCGTTAAAGGCAAAGTTAGACAGCTGCTGTAGATTTTGCCAGTGGCCTCACAAAATAAATTGTTTAACCCTATTAGTTTCAGACACTATCATTTCTACTTTGCAGATATGCTAGCTGTGTTTGATATGAATCTATATGACTCTGATTTGAATTTCTGATTTACAGGAAGGTAGTATAGCAGAAAATGAGTAATTTTAACATGATGATATTTTCATGTCTTGGAATATAACAAATCTCAACATTTTTGCTTATATTGGTACATATTTAAAAACTTCAACTTAGACTCTTTAAAGTTAGACTCCTTTTTTGTATCTGAAGACTTTTAGAAAACTGAAAATTGAGTTTGACTTATAATCCTTGGTAATTGGATATTTAAATGTCCTTTTTTAGGCTTGAAGTTCAGAGGAAATACTAACTCATTGACTTTAAAATCTCATCTTGGATAAGCGCAGAGTTAGAACGACACCATGTACTCCTGGAATTGATGATGTAATGTTAAAAATCCCAACAAAATTTCAACAATGTTGGGTCCTTCTGTATAATGTGTTTGCATTATTGCTGTAGGTTTAAAGGGCAGGGAAATACTTTATTGTTAAGTCTGAAGAAGGCAAGATTTTGAAACCCACTGCTATGTGATTAAATCAGTGTGTTTGCCCTGAGGCTTCAGCCATTCAATCTGAATTCATAGTATGAAATTTTGGATACCTTCTGTGTTTGAAAATAATACTTCTTAAACAATTTAAAGACTGCCTTTGCCTATTCACATGAAAACTATTGAGGCAAATTACCAGGGTTAAGATTTTCATGTAATCAAGACTCTGAAGATACATTTCAGTATTTTAAAGAGAAAGTTCACAGCCACTGTACATAAAATTTTACTGGGCTTTTCATTAATCTAAAATAACTGGTCTATAAGTACTTTATCAGTGAAAACTGCTCAGCATGTAAAACGAGGAGTAGAAGAGCACAAAGGCTTCCTGCAAATTAGGGCACAATGAGTACTAACGGACTTTCCAGCCATCTCCAGCTGTGAGATTATTATAGTTTTTGCAAACCCTTTTCTCTCAAAACTAAATCAAGAATGGTAGAGTCCTGATAAAAAGAAGTGTAGAAAAGCCTAACTAATCCTTAGATGAGTTACTTCAAACGTGCCAAAATAGAATAAAATCAGTTAATAGCATAGATTAAAGGTTACTTTTAATGCATTTTTATCACTCACATTGAGAATTTTGTTGTATGTTAATGCATTTGGCCTTAGTTAACAAAATTCAGAGGAAAAAACATAATTAAATTTGAGAGATTACATAATCACATTGTTTTGAGGAAATTTTAGTACCAAGTTTTGGGTGCCAGATTTGACCTAAGGGGTAAAAGTAGTGTTCTTGAGATCAGAGCTGTAAACAGGTGGCTCCAAGTTTTTGGGTTATAATTAGAAGGCTCACCTATATTCTTACAAGAGTTGACTTATTGTATAGATTTTTAAAAAACAATGTGGCTATATGTCTTTGGATAAATATGTCCAAGTGGTTTCTTCGATAAGATTATAGAAGACTGCCAAAATCAGATCTGGATTAATGTTTCAAAAGTGCTTAATTCTTGCTAATGGTAAAGAGAAAGTGAGGAGGAGAAATTAGAGGCAGATTTTGGGTGCAAAGGTAGTCTTTATTTTTATGTATATATCTAAAAATGATCTTTCATATATAGAGGGAGACTATATCATGTCTACTTTTAATTCAGAGCCACATATTAGCCAACTATTTAATTTGTGGAATTATGGCATATTATAAAGCTGCCAAAAATATTGGGTTAAGGAAAAATTTATTTGGCATGATGCCATTGGCAGGAGGAATTAAAAAGTGACATGTCTTTCTCTTTTTCAGTGGAGATGTATAAATATATGTGTGCATATGCTGTGTGTGTGTATGTATATATCAAACTTAATAAAACATTGTTACTAGAGCCTGGCAGTAGGAGATTTCATAATCATGTTACATTTGCCACTCCTCCAAGATGCCAAATTGTAAGTGTCTCTATAAGGATTTAACATTTACTTCCTTGTAATAAATGTATTGCTTTTGCAGTGGGGTAACAGGAAATAGTCTGTCACTCCTGAGCACATGCATGTGCTATATGTGTTAGGTATTTGTGTGTGTGTGTGCGCCCATCTCACATATTCCATATACAAATGTAGATTTTTTTATAAGCCATGTGAGAGTAAAGTTCTATTAATTTATAGTCAAAACATAATTTTCCCATACATACAATTCCTTTATTGAAATTCTGACCACATTTAACCTTATTGAAAGCTTCTAGCTTGAATGAGTTTTGCTACATTGAATAAATACTATGCTGTATAGTTATTTATGTGCTCAAGAAGCTGAACTTTCATTCCATCCCAGTAAGTTCCCATGGGATAAGTTATTTTAGTAAATCAGAAAATTTTTCTGAAAGCAGAGTAATTCTTAATTTTTGGAGGCTTGAAAATGGAGAAAATAGCCATCCGAGTTAGGGGGAAGAAATTCTCATTGATTCATATCGCTAAAATTAATTTAAAATACTTGTACTCTGAAATTATCATGAGAGGAAAAACCCACCACAATGCTGCTGAATTGTTTTACTTCTGGGATTCTATCTTTGTGTGTTTATAGGAGTGGGAACATTTTATCTTCTGTGTTTCTGTTGAGGTTGTTTTTCAGCAGTGCCCCAAGAAAAGTCCTGGAGTCTAGCTTTGAAGCCCTGTGGACAAGCTGGATATCAAAGAGCCAGAGGAATTCGGCAGTAATTGTTTTATGACTGGCCAGAAATCAGACCTATTTGTATAGGTAGCACACAAAATAGCTGTGATTTGACAATTTGGTGCTATTTATACCTACCATAAAAAGAGAAAAGAAAAAGTTAAAGGGATATTTTGGAAACAGGAACTAAGCTGTAAATGCAAATTGCTTCATTTTCTCAAAGGAACAAAAAGAGAAAGGGTTTAGGAAGTTTTTATTGAAGCTACATTATTGAGGATCTGTCTGCTTTCAGGACACTCAATATTGTACTCACATTGAAACTACACTTCTTTCTGTTTGCAGTTTTTTCCCTATTCCCATCTGACTAAAATTATTTTTGTGGAGCAAAAGAAACTCTGGGGGAGGAGGGATAGTGGAGTCACAAAGTGTCCGACTCTATCTTAGTAGACATTTACAGTTTCATATTGCTGTTGTTATTTAGCTTGGGGTAAGAACAGTCTGCTGTTGCTACAGCTAAGTATTTTTCCATATAAAAGTTACATATTTTCCACAGTCAGTTGCAGATCATTTATTATAGTGAAGTGTGAGGCTTTGCTAGGTAAGTTTTCATGTCTTTTTTTAGAAACATGCAGCATAAACTTTCTACTTTCTATGACTATTTTTGATCTGGAAGCCAGAGACATCTTTTTGAATACAAAATGCCTTAGTTATTTGTTCCTCTCACCTGGAGAATATTCTGAACTAAAGGTGGGCAGTGTATCATGGTATGTCTGTACTTCAATGGGTAGCCCAAAGTGAAGTTTGACTGTTTCCAGAATGTCATTCTGACCTTTTGAGGTTGTCAAATGCTTCATTGTTTTGCCTCTAAACCCCCAGCCCCTACAGCAGTCTGAGTCTGGGGGCAATGGTGCAGAGAAAAAGCAAACATGTCTGTGATTGACTGTACTTTTTTTTTCTTTTTTTAAAGAAACCCTAGAAATGCCTTAGGGATCCGTGGGGCTTTGTCACAATTTGAAGCCATTTTACCATTGAATTTTGACTGTATTAATTTGCTTTGGTTTAAATTTTTTCCAATTGGATTCTGATTCTCCCATAATAAGTAGAGTGATCTCTGTCATATATATGTTACTTTCTAGGGAGAAGCTCTATAGTTATGGTTGGATGAAAAGAGTTCACTGAGGGTAGGAGAAAAGAAGTGGAAATGGGTGGAGATAACTGGGTGTTCAGTCAGTCAGTTCTGGCTTCTTTGAAAGAAGACTAAGAGTTAAAGATGGTGTGTGAAGGATCAGAAGCTTCTGAGTAAAGATTTAAAATGGGAATCTCCCAAAAGCCTAAAATCTAGTTGGATTTCAAGGTGGGTTCCTTATTCAGGAAATAGGTGACATCACTATAGAGAGGAAACATGTGGATTGCTGTTATTCCTGAGGAGTGTGAACACTCAGATGGGAAAAGAGGATACATCCTTACAGAATATTTTCGTGGGTTGAGAATATACACCAGTTGGGGTTGGTTAAGGAAGGGGTTGTATTTCTAAAGTATTGATCATTTATTCAGCCAACATAGAGCACCATCTATGTGCCAGGCACTGCAGTAAACACTGAGGATAGCAACAGAACAGATGTGGTTCTTGTCTTCTGGAAGTGCTTAGTCCGGCATCAGGCATGTTTTCCATACACATGAAGCACAATAACAGCACAACAAGATAAGTGCTTTTATGAAGCTATTAAAAATGAAGCTGCGGAAATAGAATTCTAAGTGTTTAGTACTGCCCAGGTATCAGAATTTGAACTAAGTTTTTTTGTTTTTTTAGGAAATTGCAAGTGAAGCATTTGGTAAGACAGAGAATCAGTGTGGATTTAAAAAAATTATCCTGAATCTGTCAAAGATGGATTTTCATCTCTTTGAGGGTTCTCTTTATAGGGCTGTATAAGTGCAGTGTTCTTGGAATTTCTGAACTCACTGGGTTAGCATCGTACAATACGGTATTATATAGATGAAAAAAGAAGAAAGCTAAGCAATTTATAGTTACTGAAGGTTTAATTTTCCACCTTGTTATTTTACAGACGTGGCATCCAAGACTGAAGATTAACTAACTTGCCTATGGTCCACGTGGCCTATGAATATGGTAACTTTATGCCCTGTTTTGCTGGGGACAGTCAAAGTATATGCCTTTTGTCCTGTGTTGGTGACAAAACTATTGCTTTTTGGATGATAGATTATATAAGTCACCCTTTTTTAGAGTGGCATAACTAAGATTTAAACTTAGGCCTTTGACTCCAAGTCATAAGCTCATCACTGTTTTACTCTGTTTATATCATGCTTCTAGGTTATATCTCTACTTTTAGGTTGGTCTAATGAGAAGGATTCTGAGGCCTAAGTCTGGCTTAGTACAATGTTCAGTTCTTGGTTATGTTTACCATGGGCAATGGGGAGAAACATGATAGCTTTCATGCTCCCTTTTTTTTTTTAAAAAAAAAATCTGGTTACTAATTGTTTTAGAAGGCAATTTAGTTTTCCTTCAGAAATTCTGAAGGCATTTGAGGAACTTTATGTCTTAGGATCATATTTATAAATATTAGTCATCATTACATGATACTCAAAGAAAATTCTAATGATTTGAGTCTTCTGGATAAATGGAAATTTGGTACATCTCTTAATCATTGAATATTGTGCTTTTCCCTTTAATTTTTGTTTCCCTTTCTTCGCCTAATCAGAAACCTAGAGCAGCAAAATGGGGTTTGAGGAAAGTAAGTATAATTTGGAAAAGAAAATTGGGCCGGGCGCGGTGGCTCATGCCTGTAATCCCAGCACTTTGGGAGGCCAACGTGGGTGGATTACGAGGTCAGGAGATAGAGACCATCCTGACTAACACGGTGAAACCCCCTCTCTACTAAAAATACGAAAAATTAGCCTGGCGTGGTGGCGGGCGCCTGTCGTCCCAGTTACTCAGGAGGCTGAGGCAGGAGAGAGAATGGCGCGAACCCGGAGGCAGAGCTTGCAGTGAGGCAAGATTGCGCCACTGCACTCTAGCCTGGGTTACAGAGCGAGACTCCGTCTCACAAAAAAAAAAAAGGAAACTTATGTTGTGATTTTGTGATTTGCTTAAATTGATTAGCTTTTCCACCAGGTTCTCTGGACAGCTTTTGAGTAAATCACCTTAATTTGGTTTCATTTAAATGGCTCAGCACTTAAGAAAGGTAGTTTTAGAAGTGTACTGTCTATCAGGTAAATCAGCTAAAACTTAAATGGATTTAATCCAATGATCACCTCTAGTAATTAGATAACTTTATTTTGTTCTGTGTCATTTCTTTTATGTAGTGTCTGAGCAGTGCTTCACTGAAGTCTGTAGTGTCTTCACCTAAAGAATGACTAATGGCAACTGTTAGAATGGTAAAAGCAAAACTAAAGCCATTTTTGAGAACTTACAGGTTAGATGGTATTGGGGTGGGATGGAAATGCCTTATGTTACCCATTCTACTTCTCTTCCAAATTTACACATCTAGTTAGACATATGGCTTCTCTGCCCTCAGAGACTCATATGTGGGGTGAAGGGGAGATAGATTTGTAAGTGGATAAATTTCAGTGCAATTTAAATAAGTTATAGTTTGATAACAGTTTTTTGGGAACATAAAGTGGTAAGTAGAGATTGAAGATGAGCACAGTTATGTTTCCATTTGTATAGCCGATGTTTGAACCTGAATCCTTCATATTTTATATCATTTTTGGTTTCTGCAGCATTTTACGTTGTTTTGCTTCTCTTTTCAGAGACTGTTTATGACCAACTTGAACAATGTGATGAAATTCTTCTTTAGCTCAAGTTGTTATGAATCCAAAAATAGATCTGGGCTAAGATTGGACTTTGTGGCACAAATTGTGGTTAGGTTGTGGCTGTCTTTCTTCCAACAAATAAATGTAATTTAACAATTATTTAGAAGTAAAGCAAATGTTGCTGAGACAGAAACAGGACCTGGTTGATTTTTAAATGGTGCTTTGGAACACTAAGCAGATATCTAAGTTTAAAGTAAAATACTATTCGGAAAAAAATTGTTTTAGTCAAAAAATATTAGTAAGCTTCTGTAGAATGGTAGAATTGGTGACTGCAGTTCTATAGGAACCTTACTTATTGTAATCTCTTACTCCTTTTATTTTCCATTTCTTTTTGTTTCACTTCTGAAAATTCGAAAGCATAAAATAGGCTTCATAGAAAGAAAAAACAAAGCTAGTAATTACAAGACACTAAAACTTTCCTATTGTATTGGTCAAGTGCAATACATGACACCACTCTGCAGTAATACTGGTGTTCAGAAGAGTTATGGAACAATCTAGTAATAAACATAGAAGAAGGAGGGCTGAACCTCATTTATATGGTTGAAAAGTAGATGGTCTTCTGAGGCTCTTAACAGTATATAAAGGTAAATTTGTTATAAAGGAAATCTTATTCACATTTTTAATCTGATGTCTATACAAATTACTTGTGGGACAAGGATGATCTGTTTCTGCAGTAGGACCTCTAGCTCCTTATGGACAGGATGTTTTTTAAGTCACTGTGTTATTCAGACCTTTGCACATAAGTGGTATTTAGTAACAACTTTATAGTAAGATACCTTTGTAAGGCCCTAGATAAATAAAAGTACTTTAGTGGCCTACTGTGTGCCAGGCTGAATACTGGGTACTCTCCAATAATTACCTTATTAGTCTAATGAGCCCTACGAATTGAGGTACTACCTGTGCTATCTCCATAATGAATGAATTTATCAAGGTTATAGCATACAAGATTAGTATACAAAAACAATAGTATTTCTACATATTTGCAGTGAACAATCTGAAAATGAAAGTATTTCTGCATACTTGCAGTGAACAATCTGAAAATGAAATTAAGGAAACAATTTTATTCATAATAGCATCAAAAAGAGTAAAATACTTAGGAACACATTTAACAAAACAGATGTGAAATTTGTGCTCTGAAACTATAAAACATTGTTGAAAGAAATAGAGGACTATTTAAATAAATTGAAAACTATTCCATGTTCATGGATTGGGAGACTTAATAGTAAGATGACAATACTCCCCCAAATTGCTTCAGGTTATGTACAATCCCTATCAGTCAGAACCCCAACTGGCTTCTTTGTAAGTTGACGAGCTGATTTAAAATTAATGTGTAATTGCAAGGGACCCATAATAACATTTTGTGAGTGAGACTACATTTTTAATGTTCTCAAGCAGCTTTTTATTTTATTTATTTTATTTTATGTTATTATTTTATTTTATTTTATTTTATTTTTTTGAGACGGAGTCTCGCTTTGTTGCCCAGCCCAGGATGGAGTGCAGTGGCACATCTCAGCTCACTGCAACCTCCACCTCCTGAGCTCAAGCGATTCTTGTGCCCCAGCCTCCCAAGTAACTGGGACTACAGGAATGCACCACCATGCCCAGCTAATTTTTTTTGTATTTTTAGTAGAGACAAGGTCTCACCATGTTGGCCAGCCTGGTCTTGAACTCCTGACCTCAGGTGATCCACTTGCCTTGGCCTCCTAAAGTGCTGGAATTATAGGCATGTGCCACCATGGCTGGCCAGAGCTTATTAATTTAGATGAAAACTGCAAATCAGTTTTTAAAAATCAGTCATGAAAATAGTGACATCTTAAATCAGGGTACTCCTGTACATTTAATTAAATGCTGTAGTTTTCCTGGTAATTCAATGTTTTAGGGTAGGTTTAACACTTTATCAATTTAATTCTGCAAGCTTTTATTGAGCATTTCTTTTTTGTAGTCAAGAAAATATGCTTTAAGAAAGTTCAAAGGAGGCAATTCCTGATATAGAATTATCTGGTGATAAAAGCTTATAAAATAGTTTTACAAGTTTTTAAAGTTTTCCCTTAAGCCTGCCCATAATTTAAGCTTGTGATTTTTTTATATTGTCTTTCGTGGCTAGGTTTGTGTATACCCTGCAGCAGTACTGTCTAAAACAGTGGCCACTAGGCTTACGTGGCTTTTAAAATTTAAATTATTTAAAATAAAACATTTAATTCCTCAGTCACTGGCCACGTTAGAGGACTTAATAGTCATAGGTAGCTAGTGGCTGCCATATTGGACACAGCTAGGTAGAGAAATGGTAAGGTATTTCCGGGACTTCTTTTTACAGTGGGATTGAGATAGTATATGTGCTTTCGTGAGGGACACAAGGTAGAGGAAAAGAATCTGATTAAGACTTTTTATATAAAATCATGTCTTTTTTTTGTGGTTACTGCTGCTAGCATGATGACACTTTGTATCTTTCAAATGTTGTGTGCTACAATAATCTTTTCTCTAATGGTCTTAGCATCTACTGCTGATCTTTTTTTGATGAGCCTGAATTAACTATTTTATTGGGGTTGCAAATTGGTGCTTTTCCGTCTTTGATAACACTTACGTTTCAAATGATAGATACAGGATCTATTCTATTTTTCCTGTTTATGGTTTTGACAAAATTTTATATTGTGACAAATGTTTCCTGTGTCTGATTTTATGGATAACTTAGTGAAGTATGTGGTAACATAAAATTATGTATATAACCTTATTTTTCCAGTAATTTTTATTTTATTTTATTGTCTTTTGAGATAGAGTCTTGCTCTGTCACTCAGGCTGGAGTGCAGTGGTATGAACACGATTCACTGCTGCCTCAGTCTCCTAGGATCAAGTGATCGTCCTGGCTCAGCTTCTTGTGTAGCTGGATCCACAGGCACGCACCTCCATTCCTGGCTAAGTTTTTCTTTCTTTCTTTTTTTTTGTAGAGATGGAGGTCTTACTTTGTTGCCCAGGCTGGTCTTGAACTCCTGGGCTCAAACAGTCCTCCCGAATTGGCCTCCCAAAGTGCTGGGATGACAGGTGTGAGCCACAGCACCCTGCAACCCCCATGCCCAGTAATTTTTTTTTTAAGTGAAAATAAGTTTATTAGAGAAGTAAAGAACCAAAAGAATGGCTACTCCATAGGCAGAGCAGCAGCATAAGCTGCTATTTGGACATTTTTATGATTATTTCTTGCATATATGCTAAACAAGGAGTGGATTATTAAGTTTTATGGGAAGGGGCTGGGCAATTCCCGTAACTGAGGATTCCTCTCCTTTTTGGACCATGCAGAGGAACGTCCTGACATCACCATGGCATTTATAAACTGTCTTGGCATTTGTGGGAGTGTCTTTTACCACGCTAATGTGTTACAATTAGCATGTAGTGAGCAGTGAGGATGACCAAAGGTCACTTGCATTGCCATCTTGGTTTTGGTGGGTTCCAGCTGGCTTCTCTACCTCAGTCTGTTTGGTTAGCAGGGTCTTTACGACCTATGTCTGTGCCAACCTTCTGTTTTATCCTGTGACTAAGACTGCCTTAATCCCCTGGGAATGTAGCCCAGTGTTTCTTAGCCTTATTTTACCCAGCCCCTATTCAAGATGGAGTTGCTCTGTTTCAAACACCTCTGACATATCACCCCCTTCCCTTTTATAAGAGAAACCTTAATCCTAAGGGTTGAAGAGGGATGAAGATCCATCTTCTGTAACTTCTTCAGGCTGAATAGAGGTGATAATATTCCTGCCTATTAAGGTCTCTTGTATTCAGGGTAGAGGGGAGCTCAGCCAGAAAGCATTAGTATGTCGAGGACCACTCATAACTCTTGAGTTCTGACAAAAGGTGATATCTAGAAGATTAATAAATGTTCAGTTTAAAAGAACATTGGCTGGGCACAGTGGCTTACACCTGAAATCCCAGCACTTTGGGAAGCTGAGGCAGGCGGATCATTTGAGGTCAGGAGTTCGAGACCTGCTTGACCAACGTGGTGAAACTCTGTCTCTACTAAAATACAAAAATTAGCCAGGTGTGGTGGTAGGTGCCTGTAATCCCAGCTACTTAGGAGGCTGAGGCGGGAGAATCGCTTGAACCCAGAAGACGGATGTTGCAGTGAGCCGAGATCGCGTCATTGCACTCCAGCCTGGGGGACAGAGCAAGACTCCCTCTCAAAAAAAAAAAAAGAACATTTAGGAAGCTTATCCTGCATTCCTACACATGCTGTACACATGGAGTACAAGAACAATATATTCCATAAGAGTAAAGCTAAATAAGCAAAGTTATCCCAAGTAAAATAATAAGAAGGCTTTCTATGAATTATGCAATTGTTGGAACCAAGCTGATAGTCTGAAGTTGCTGGCTGATTCCAATACGTGCCCAGAATGAAAATACTGACTCAGATTTTTGCATTACCCATCCCTATTGTTTCTTCTGAGTCACAGCCAGAGATCACTGGTTGGTTCACAGGAATAAGCAGAGCTAGTCTAAATTGCAGGAAAAAAACTCAAAAACAACTAATGAGACTAGAATCTAATAACAGATGTACCATAGTTGTTGAAACATAATTTTTCTCTCTCCAGTGTCCTATTTGTACTAAAGACAAATCATGGTAAAACTGATCTGCTTTATTATACTTGGCGTGATTATTTGTATAAAGTGAAGCAAGAAAAATTATTTTTCACATAGGCTTTTAAAATTGGCTGTGATGGGTCCATAGGGAATCTCAGATAAGACTTTCTTGATGCTGAGCCCAGCAATGGGTGTCTACCCTCAAATACCTGTAAGTTTGGGTACATTCCTCTCCTCTTGAGGTCCCAGGATAACCTGGGGTCCCTGGACCTGTCAGAAAGTGAACACATTCAGTAATTTTTAAATGTTGAGATCTGAGGAGGGAGGAAGTGATTCCAAGGGAGGAAACAGATTTGAGTCAAATGTTTATGGCCATTTAAATTTACAATATTGAAGCCCTTGTTTTTTGATTTTTAAATATGCTTCTGGCTTCTGAAGTGTCACGCTATCTCAGAAGAAATTTCTGCTATAGTAAATTTAGCTAGAGTACAGAAAAATTTGAGCTTTTATTAAGTTCTGGGTATGGGCATCAAAAATGCCATAATAATACTTAACAGCTTCGGTAGCAAGTGTTGGAATGTCACTATATAAACTCCCCCTGCCCTTGCCTTCTCTTTCATTGCTTCTTTAGTTTTATCAGTGGGGATGGATGAGAAAGCAACTTGTCTGAAATTTTGTTGCTCATAGGAAGTGACTTAAAATTCCTAGGATAGTTTTAGAACTGATTCTTGATCTTGGAATGATGGAATAGAACTCCTGGTAATCGTATGGCTGATGTGCACCTGCATTCTAGGAGGGATCTGGTTAGACCCGAGTGTGTTTTTACTTTTTGCTTATGAGTATTTATTTAGGACTTTTTCAAACTTTTTGAAGTAATGGTTACTTTAAGTTACAAAAATTACAGCCAACTATAATGTTATGGACCGAATTATGTGCCCCCCTACCCATGCCCCACAAATTCATATGTTGAAATTCTAAGAATGACTATTTGGAGATAGAATCTTTAAAGAAGTAATTAAGGTAAAATGAGGTCAATGGGGTAGGACCTAATCTAATAGGACTTGTGTCCTTATAAGAAGAGAAGATTAGGACAGACACACAAAGAAAAGAACATGTGAAGACTCAGAGAAAGGATAGCCATCTGTAAGCCAAGGAGAGGCCTCAGAAGAAATCAGTCCTACCAATATCTTGATCTTGGACTTAGAACCTCCAGAGCTGTAAATAAATTCCTGTTGCTTAAGCCACTCCATTCGGGTGGTTTAAACCCACTTTGCTATAGCAGCTCTAGTGAAGTAATAAGCATAGGTAAACAGGTTATTTTGGTTTATATCTAAAATCACATGTAAGAAGGGATAGGGGAGATGATAGGGTTAAGTAAGGATGGATTGTGAGGTTGAAAGTCTAATTTTTCATCTTCCATTTTAATTTATTGGGATATGTGATCGGAATAGGTAGAATGTTTACTCATAGGCTTGCCTTATCTTTTTCTGATCTCTTAATCACTTGGGAATGAAAATATGATAATACAAGTTGGTAGCTCACTAATTATTATTCATTCTATTCTTAATTTATTTTTATTGTTAAATAAATGTGTTGCCTAGGCTGGACTCGAACTCCTGGGCTCAAGCGATCTTCCCACCTCAGCCTCCCAAGTGACTAGCTACAAGTGTGCCACTGTACCTGGCTTCATTCTGTTTAACATTTCTTAAAAACACTCTTCCTTTCTTTTCCATCTGAGAATTAATTTTCTGTTTTTAGTTTCATGTTCCTTAGAAACCATCTTTCACATTGTTGTCACAATTTTTTTTTAATACACATCTAATCATTCACTTATCTGCTTAAACACCTTTCTCTTAAAGTCTTCTTTCTGTGAAATAATTCACATTCAAGATGCTGCCTGGTGAGTTCACAGTTTGCATGTAAGTTTGGTAATTTTCAGATGATTCTTTGCTCCCTAAGCATTTCATGATTCTATAACTCTGCCTAAGTTGTCCCTCTCAGTCTGGAATTCCTTTGGTGTTCCCTACTCATAATCAGTTCCTTTTTTATAGGCTTCTAGAATTCACAGATGGTTTTTAACATATCTGTTTATAAGTTCATTTTGTGGGCCAGGCTGAGTTGTTCTGTGACTGCATTTGCTGAATACACCTCTCAGAATGCCCCCTACAGTGGAGTCGTATTTTGTTAAAAATACTTCCTCCACACTATCTGAGACCTACTGACTGGGAACCTTTTCAGAGTGAAATCTGGGAATGTGAATTTTTAAATGCACCCCCAGTGCCAAAATTGCAGTACCTCTGCTGTACAGTAGTGACAGGAACTTACTCTTCTTCCAAAGTGTCAGGCCCACAGTAAGAGAGAAAAAAACATACTAAATAAATTGCAGAGAACAATAAAACTAGATTCAAAAAATAGGTCCAATAAATTCAGAGTGCCACTAGGTATATACTAAAATTTATTTGGGGTTGTGGGTTAATGTGATTGAATGTCCCTTGTGTTCTTTTTAAAAACTGTCAAGGCTGGGTGCAGTGGGTCACACCTTTAATCCCAGCACTTTGGGAGGCTGAAGTGGAAGGATTGTCTGAGGCCAGGAGTTCAAGACCAGACTAGGCAATGTAGCAAGACCCCATCTTTACAATAAAATTAAAAAAAAATAAATTAGCCAAGTATGGTGGTACATGTCCATCATCCATCCCAACTACTCAGGAGAGTAAGTTCAGAGGATTGCTTGAGCCCAGGAATTCCAGGCTGCAGTGCGTGATGATCAGGCCACTGCACTCAAGCCTGGACAACAGAGCAAGACAATGTCACAAAGGGAAAAAGAAAAGATGGCATTTGTATTAGTTAATTTTCACACTGCTATGAAGAACTGCCTGAGACTAGGTAATTTATAAAGAAAGGAGGTTTAATTGACTCAGAGGTCCACATGGCTGGAGAGGTCTCAGGAAACTTAAAATCATGGCAGAAGGGGAAGCAGGCATGTCTTAGATGGTGGCAGGCAGGCGAGAGAGAGAGACAGAGACAGAAAGACAACAAGCACGAGAGAATGAAGAAGTGAAGTGCCACACTTTAAAATCAGCAGTTCTCATGAAAGTCACTGTCATGAGAACAACATGGGGGAAGCTGCCCCCATTGTCTAATCACCTCCGACTGGGGCCCTGCCTCCACACGTGGGGATTCATAGGGATTACAATTCAAGATGACAATGGGGACACATGCAACCCATATCAGCGGTAAGTATAGGGACTCCGTCTGGGTAGCACTGACGTGAAGGGGACTCATGAACTCATGCTTTCTAGGGTGGCACAACTGCCATTTTCATCTCCCCTGACTTCTAGGATGTTAAGAAGCTTGGAGAGAGTTGATGCCGATTGAAATGTATGTAATTATAGCTCTGGAAGCTTAATAAGTTAGAGTGGTTGGTGAAAGGAAAGGTAGAAAAAGGTTTTCCAACTTCTAACAACTGACCTAGATGACTTTGTAAATGGGCCATTCATTATCTACAGAACGGCTTCTCCTGGCAGGTAACTCAGCTCCATAGAGGGGTGCTTAGAAATCACCAATTAGGTTGGGCCGTAATCCCAGCACTTTGGGAGGCCGAGGCAGGTGGATCACGAGGTCAGGAGTTCAAGATCAGCCTGGCCAAGATGGTAAAACCCCATCTTTACTGAAAATGCAAAAATTAGGTGGGCACCGTGGCGGGTGCCTGTAATCCCAGCTACTTGGAAGGCTGAGGTAGGAGAATCACTGGAACCCAGGAGGCGGAGGTTGCAGTGACCCAAGATCGCGCCACTGTGCTCCAGCCTGGGCGACAGAGCAAGACTCTGTCTGAAAAAATAAATAAATAAATAAATAAATAAATAAATAAACAAAATAAATCAGCAATTAAAACCATGGGCTGGGATACTATTGCCATCATAGAAAGAACTTTCAAGAGACAAAGTTTTTGAACACCTCAATTCTCAAATTATTTTTTTATAAAAAATTTTTCAATAAAGGATTTCTGTGTACTTGAAAGCCACATTATAGATTTTTTTTCTTTTAATGGTTAAAATAAGTATTTTTTTCTTTTGTCTTAGAATTTAGGCATTATTGTGAAGTGGAAAGAGTAGGGGGCCCCTCCTTTGTCTTGGAGGTGGGAGTCCTTGATTTGAATTCTGGCTGTCTTATGCACTGAAGGCCATGCAGTGAAAAAGTTTCCATCACTTCCAAGAGTGTCTGCTTTCTTTC